>NC_081558.1:127419747-127467549 GCF_022355385.1 Mustela nigripes | reverse complement strand
ATTTGCCTCTCCCACTCTGTCACTCATCAAGACACTTTTCCCAGGTCTGGGAGGTATGCATGTCCAGTTGTACAAGCCAACTCAGTGCTAAACCAATGAAGCAAATGCTCTTTCCTGCTGGCTTGTTTCCATGTTTTCCTGAGATGGCAGGTGTAGCTTTTCGCTTTATAGGGGTAGCCATTTCTAAATGTCAAATCTGGGCTCAATAAGGTGGTGTCTATGCCTACATCTAGTTTGGGTGTAACTTCTACTAGATCCCAGTACAAGTTACTAGACTTCGTCAGTGGCTTTGGGGGCAGAGAACTAATTTGTAATAAAATGTTATTTTGTTTAACTAGTCATTGTTCTTTCACTAATCCCCTTCCAGAAAATTATAGGAGGTATTTTTATGAGGGAAAGATTCTGGTATTCTTGGGTTCCATGGCCAAAGCACCATTTAAAAAGCATGCCAGCCTCACTTTATTCTCAATATTAGAGTATGTGTTTGTATACACACCTATAAATATACTGATAGATTTCATATTAAACATTAAGCTGAATTTCACCTAAATAAAAGCCTGATGTAAACAATTAAAATAATATCTGGATTAAATTCTATAGATCTCACTCATACAGATTGTCAATCTATTCCCAATACGGTCAGCATTAGTTAATGATATTTCCTCTGCCTATTACAACACAAAGAAAACTAATTACATAGCACCTTTGTAGTGAAAAGGATTAAAATAAGGAACAAATATTTCAAAAAGTAAGAAATAAATATGAATGTGTATTTATCCCCACACAGAGCTGTGAAATTCAAGTAAATAACTGAATATTGGTCTATATTATACAGAAGAATTATGGCCTCTCTCTTTGGCTTTCTAAAATAAAAATAAAGACAAAGCAATTGATCACTGAGTAACAAGATCTAAGATGCCTTTCAAATGAATTTATATTAAGTATCCACAGGGTGTATTGCCATCATTTTTTAAAAGTAAAGTTCATTTTGATGAAAAATTGTGTTTTAAAAGGTTCATTTATTTCCCTTTTGCAAGCCCATACCTGTTCAATGACTAGATATATTTTTCCTGCTTTTAAAACCATTATCTGTCTAAAACACATTTTAAAAAAGCTTTGTGTCTTTTTCCCTCAGTAAATTATATGGATAAACATAGAAAATGGCCTGCTGATGAAAGGAAATACATTTATAAAAAGCAAATGAGTTTTATCATGCATTGTTGTTCCAATACTTTAAACTTTGGGGGGAAGGTTTATGCCCATCCCTACCCCGGCTCTTAACACTTAACACACATACTTCAACTCCTAAGCTCCTTCATCTATACAGAAGAGCGCCTGCGATCCAGTTCTGATTTAAGAGTTGTTAACAGCAAGCTAGGCCCTGGATATGAATCTGATACTTTATAATACTTCCAGGGCAGCTAAGATTTATTTAGCATCCAGAACATTCAAGACCCTGTGCTGGCATTTTTAGATCCCACAATCTCAAAGACATAACTTCTACCCCCATCCTTCTGTGAAACTAATTCTAGCAGTTAAGTAAGGCTCTGGGTTATGAAGATCCTTATCCCAGCCCACCAGTCTACTCAACGGTCTCCGGGACTCCTTTTGCATTTGGGCCCTCAGTGCCATCAGGCAGCAGATACTCTTCTCTCTTGAGTTTTGAATGGGACAGAGCAGAAAGGAGACAGAAAGAGGACAGTATAATGCATGCATCATTCAGTGTATGCCAGGTGTGATGGCTAATTTTATGGCCATGATGCCCAGATAGGTGGTCAAACATTATTCTGGAGCTTTCTGTGAAGGTTTTGTTTTGGATGAAATTAACATTTAAGACAGCAGACTTTGAGTAAAGCAGATTGTTTGCTATAGTGAGGGAAGCCTCCTTCATTCTGTTGAAGGCCTAAATGGGACAAAAGATTACTCCTCCCTCACCCCCCCCCCTCACTCACCCACCAAAATTCTGCCAGGAGACAGCTTTCAGATTGAAACTGTAACACTGGCTCTTCTCTGGCTCTCTCTGCAGATTTTGGACTTGCCAGCCTCCATAATTGTGTGAGCCAATTTCTTAATAATAAATACACACACAGACACACACACACACACATACACATCCTATTGGTTCTATTCCTCTGGAGAACCCTGACTAGTACACCAGGTAATCAGCGTAAGATGTGCATCTCTTATTTGCTTCCAGTTCTCTCTGAGCCCTCGACCAGCACTTTCTCCCATCTTTACCTCTCCACCTTTCCCTGCATCATTGTTTTTACCCTCATTCTGTATACTTGGAAATGACTCTCTAAACATATCCTTAATCCAAAATCTTAAATCTTCTGTGGTTCACTTCTTATACCCCAGGCCTGAGTCCATCACTATCTGACTTTTGATACTTAAAGATTTTGGAATCTAGGAACCCCTTTTCTCTCTCAAGTGCCTAGTCCTTGCTTTTAAAACTATCCTTTCTGCCATCTACTTTTTGAAGCTTATCTTGAAAATCAAACACTGACTTTTCTGTCATCAGTTTTTACCTGCCCCACCCTAAAGCTATAAATGTCTCATCATCTATGCTTAGGGAACAAAAGGAAAATGAATCATGAAAAAAATGTTTTTGGTTCATCAGCTAATATTTGCAAATACTTACACTCCACAAGACACTGGCATAAAATGAGATTCTCAGACCTGGCTTCACATTGGAATTGTCTGGAAGCTTTTCAAAACTATCAATGTCTTAGCCTCTCTGCCCCACCAGAGATTCTGATTTAATTGATCTGGGTGAAGTTTAGATGTCACTATTTTGCTAACCTCTTTCAGTGTTCTAATGGTTCTAATGGTAGAAATTGCTGTTGCAGAGGAAAGGCATGGGACTGGTATATGGTTTTGCCATGAACTAGTCAGACGATCCCTGGAGGGTGAACATCACCTATCTGGGTTCAACGTGCTTCTGTGAAAAATGTGGCATTGATTTTCAAAGTCTTCACTGAACTAACACTAACATTCTGTGAATTCATCCCTGTGAGAACTAAAAGGGTGACTTTGTCCAGTGAGTGATTATAGTAACAAAAGAAGAATTGGTGTGGTCACACAAATAATGCTTCTATTTTGCCTTGAAGTAATATATAGCAACTAAAAGAAACCAGTGCTCTTTTCAATATAAGGGTCTTCTGCTGTTGTCTCTGTTGAATTGTTTAGGTACCAACATCAATTTAGAAGCACCTCTATATGTAGCTCTACTCCCTCAGTTCCTCAGCTAAGTTCAATGAGATTAAGCCTCAAATATTTTCTATGTTGAAAGCATGCATCTAAACATGTAAAAAGTGACCGACCAGATCTTACTAGTAAAGCATTTTCAAAATGTGGACTGTATACAAGGAATTTCAAGTGGTTGCTTTAAATAGCACTGAATCACAGAGGTAGAAGCTTTCTCCTTTTGAATTGTTTTATTTCTCTCGGTTAATCAAGAAAAAACATCCCTGTTCAGTACTGAGATATCTTCATCACATTGCTAATACTTGTTAATGTATTTTAAGAATATTTTAAGAACGAGATAGTAAATTGCAGGCTCTGAAGCAGACAATGGTATTTAGCTAATATTTAATAGCAATGTTTGGTTCTCACTCTTTTTAAGATACATTATATAAATGGCAGATGCATTTCTATCTAGATGTATAGAAGGCTTCCTTTTAAGATACTTTTATTTAAACAAGGAAAAAGCTATCAAGTGAAGATTCAGATGAAATTATTGAGAAAACATTTATCTGGGAAAGGGTGCATGAGAGTTAATGTCAACCAGACAGCCTGATTGAATAAAAAATACAAGTGTTTTAAAAGGAAAAAAGGAAATGACTGAGGTCATACTATTAGGGAGTTGAATTATTTTATTTTGTTATTGGCTGGGTCTGCATGGAAAGCTAGGGTAATAGAAGTTTTTTTTTCCAATTGGATGAACAGGAGATGTTGACCAGACAGATCTTACTATTCCATCTTATCATTAAATACATTAATTATAAATAAATTAAGCACTTTGGTCAAAAGGCTGATAATTTTTTAAATTATCTGTGTCTACACCACCTGTGTCTAGGTGAAACACATTTTAGATACAAAGACACAAACAGGTGGAAAATAAAAGCATAGAAAAAGACATAATATGAAAGCAGTAATCAAAAGAAAGCAGATGTGACTATACAAATACAAGAAAAAAAATAGACATTAGGACAAAAGCTGCTAGAGACAAAGCGTGACATTTATAATAATAACAGGGTCAATCTGCCAGGACTTGTATTAATATTAGTATTAAAGAGGGGTTTTGTTTTGTTTTGTTCTGATAACTGCCTATTTAGTTATATGTAATGTTTATTTTCCAAACAAGTCTGTTATTTTCACTTATTTATAGTGAACGGGAATCTTAGGTGAGATTCTGGTACTTTGACAGAAGGAATTTATTGGCACACCCTCTGATTTGCATATGGCCTCAGAGGCTCATGGAAGACATGAGCTCATGGTACTAAGGGACAAGAGTGCTAGCCTGAAGAGAGTCGGGGAGGGGGTAAGGGGGGCACTGAAAGAAGAATCCCTATAAATGAGGAAAGAGCCGGGCATGACAGCAATGCAGTCTGTGCCAGGAAAAACTGCGTTAGACCGGAAGTGAAGAGGGAGTCACTGGGAGGTGTGACTGTGGGACCTCTAGGAGAGTTCTCTGGTAGACATCTCTGCTCTTCCACTAGGAGACCTTATCCCTCTTCTCTGATGGAAGAAAAGGAAGAGTCTAACCAAATGGAGACAAAGAGGTAAATTAGGTCCAGAGTGAGGAGTTGGAGAAGAGAGCGGATTCCCAAGGGGTTTCCAGAGGTCAAGTAAGGATCAAGGCCATGATGGGAGACCTGCATAAAATCTGAACTGGGCATCCTGTCTGGAACTATGTGCATAAGCAACTAGCCTCACAGCAAGAGCAAATTCCAAGCAAAGGAAAGGGAGATGCACTGGAAAGCATTCAAATTAAATTTGAAATGATTCTCCCTGGGGAACTACTCCCCCCGCCCCAAAAGAGATTCAAAAAGACTTTAAAAATGTCAAGAAAAATCTAGAAAATTATACAACGTTTAAGAAGAGCATTTCTCATTGAGAGGTGCTGATTGATGCAGCAGCCTTAGGGATAAACTGCAAAATAAACCCTTGAATGGAATGTAGAATGCTTATTACTATGAAGCAATATATTTGTATATACAGTAGAAGACATTTCTCCTATTGTCTGTGATCTTCCTAACTTGTCTATGAAGTAATATTATTTCCATTACACAGTTCAGGAAACTGAAATTCAGAGAGGTTAGAATGACCTCCCAGAGATCTCCAGCTGCTGAGTGTTGCTGGCTCAATCGTAGGCCTTGTGACAGCCATACCAGTGGGCTCACTACATCACCTACAATCTCACGGCTTCCAGGATGAGTCAAATGTGCTCCCTTTATACACAGTCTCCAGGAGCCCAGCGTGGGTTTTCATCCGTCAGAGTGGACTTCACAATAGCCCAGTAGGAAACAAGTGACATGCTGCCCAGAAGGCAAGATTGCTTTCATCTGGGGCCTCGACCAGACATTCATCTTCCTCATCCATGTATTTATAAAGGCCAGACACTGCCATTCCCTACTGGAGTCTCAACAGCAGAAGTCTTTCGAACCCACAAAAGTGCAGTATAGGGATGCATTTCCCATCAGGAGGACAGGTGACAACCGAGAGACAGGAGACAAGGGTTGACTCAAAATGAAATGTAGGAGACAGACCTTACTCCCTAATCTACAGGATGGAACAAAAATTTAGAATTATGGTTTCAATACCTCTAAATACCAGCTTCTGCTCTAATACAGACTATATTGAGCTAGGATCTGGCACCAAATACCTGCACGAATCATCAGAACAGGGTGACTGCTCCTGTTTTCAAGAGAGTGAGGATTGGAGAGAAGGACGTACGTTGGCAGTAAAACCTTCACAAGTTCCTAAGGATTTATTAAATGAGTAAATGAATCAGACTAAAATCCCACTTTTATTACTATTTTTTAGAGATGTTATTTATTTAACAGAGAGAGACACCGTGAGAGCAAGAATACAAGCAGGGGAAGCAGGAAAGGGAGAAGCAGACTCCCCGCCGAGCAGGGAGCCAGTGGGGGATTTGATCCCAGGACCCTGGGATCATGACCTGAGCTGAAGTCAGACGCTTAATGACTGAGCCACCCAGGTGCCCCTAAAATCACATTTTAAAAGCTCTTATGGTATTCTACCAAGATATCTTGAGACTAAATTTGTGACTTTTAGTGAGAGACAGTCAAATGGGACACCAGAATCATAATTTGCTATCCCCAGAGAACAAAAGAGACACGCTTTAGATTTTTAAGTTAACAGTCGTCGGTAGCATGATCATCAACATCACCATTACCACCACCACCATCGTTAACAAGAAGGATTAGGCACATATGGCAGAACTGAAAAGAAATGGCAGAACTGAAAAGAAAACTTGGATTTACCAAAAAAAGAATGCCAAGGGAGGAATGCCTTTAGCAAAGAAAAATACTAAAAGATACATTTTTTTAAAATTATGATATCTAATCTTTCTAGAAATTAAACAGAAGGGAGCCATGTAAGACAGAAAAAAAAAAGTCAAGGTGAATAGAATGATAGTAATTATTAATAGTAATAGTATATCCATATCCTAAAACAAACATGTCTCATTCCTCATTTTCCACCTCTAAAAATAACCTTTGGAAATTTCCTTTAGTTGATCGCTTCATCAAGATTATCATCTAAGTCATAGAAAATTGTTCAGTTATGAAACATATCATCATAACAGTCTATAAAAGCTCAATTCCTCCAAGCTTCTCATCTCCATTTTAGCTTTTCACCCCATCTTCCTTTGGAAAACAGCTCCATTCCTTCCTTGCACGGAAAAATTTAATATCACAAAAAATGCTGGATTTTGTAAAAACCAACTCAGTTGGAAGACAAAGAAACAAGCCTGGTATCTTATTAAAGATCTTTAAAATGTTGAGACCAAACTGGTTTCTTACATTGCAGAAACATTAAGAGTTTGTTCCATAACTCAAGCATCTTGACAGAACCTTCCCCCTCAATAACCATCTGTTACCACATAGAGTTGTTGTTTGTGATTAGCTTACTTATTATCACATATTAAAGGAAATGATCTTGAATCTAACATATTTGTTTTCATGTAATTCACAATTTTCCTTCCTTAGCCTCCTGCTTAGTTCAGCTGACCTTTCTTCCCCTTGAGGCAAGAGTTTATTAAGGTTGGAGGCAGTTAAGAGCCATTCCAGCAGAAAGTCCTCAATCTGCGCCACTGCTGCAGATTATTTTCCCATCATTACAACTGTGTCACCAGAATTTATTCATAAATTAACTTTTGAATCACATTTGCTGACAGAATAACCACCATCATGTTCAAATGGTATATCCATAAAAGAATTGACATCTTAGCAATATTTATTATTAGTGTAAAATACTTTGGAAAATTAGTGGAAAATACTTTGCTAGCTTTATCTGTTCTGACTGGGTTTTCCATAGCATTCTCCCATTCCTGAACATGTCAAATTGGGGTGTCATTGGAAAGCACTTCAGCTACCTGCTTTGTGGCAGAGTCACCCATTATTTCTGAGCAAAAATCTTCCGTATGGTTGGTTGCCTAAGCCTAGTGTCACATTATAGGTAATCCGTAAAGCACAAATATTTGTATGTGAAATATAATGTTTATGTGTGAAATAGTGAACACGTACCTCTGTCAGTTTCTCATTGCAATATTTTTTCCTTCAAAGAATTTTTTTTTAGATTCAGACATATTTCTTTATGCTATACATTCAAATATTGCTTAAATTTTTATATTTTTGTTACTTTATTAGCGAGTAGATTTCTCAAGTAACACATTGAGCTTGTAGCTCTTCTCCATCAACAGTGGCCACTAAACTCCAAATACACAAAGCATTATTTTTCCAATTAGAACTAGACTGGGTTCTTATGGTCTTCCTTTCTTAGTAATAACTTATATTTTGTCATCATATTCAGAAAAAAATCTTTCTTTTGACCAAAAAATCCAGTGAACTAGACTTAGAAAAAGTCCATCTGTAAATTAGGATTAAACATAAATAATATAAATTTTATTTATCAAACATAGCTAACAAAGTTATTTTGCAAATTCAAAAGTAAATTTAAAAATTCAGAATTTTTTAATGTTCAGAATTAAAAACCAAATAACTAAAAATAAATTATGAATAATGTTTATATGTTCTCAGATTTTTATACATTTCTCGGTTACAGTTCAGAAACTAATTTAAAAATACTACACATAACAAGCATACAAATAAACCACAAACAAATCGCACATGTTCAGCATTTCAACTAATCTATAGCCTATTAAACAATGTGAGTTCTGAGATGCCTGGATAGCTCAGCTGGTTAAGCGTCTGCCTTTGACTCAGATCATGATCCCAGGGTCCTGAAAGCCAGTCCCTGAACTGAATCAGACTCCTTGCTCAGCAGGGAACCTGTTTCTCTCTCTACCTGCAGCTCCTCCTTGCTAGTGTGCTCTCATTCACTCTCTCTGACAAATAAATAAGATCTTTAAAATAAATAAAGTAAACAAGATGAGTTCTCTGATCATGAGCTTGGATACCATGATATGCCAACTGCTATAATGGTTTCTAAATACTCCAACTTTCTGTAGTTTCTTTGCATTCTTTTTTTTTTTTTTTAAGATTTTATTTATTTATTTGACAAAGAGAGATCAAAATTAGTCAAAGAGGCAGGCAAAGAGAGAGAGGGGGAAGCAGGCTCCTTGCTGAGCATTGAGCCTGATGTGGGGCTTGATCCCAGGACCCTGGGATCATGACCTGAGCTGTAGGCAGAGGCTTTAACCCACTGAGCCACCCAGGTGCCCTCTTTTTTCTTTTTCTTTTTCTTTTTTTTTTTTTTTTTAAGATTTCGTTTATTTGACACAGAGAGAGAGAGTAGCAGAGTGAGAGGGAGAAGCAGACTTCCCACTGAGCAGGGACCCTGATACAGGACTCGACCCTGGGACCCTGGGATCATGACCGAGCCGAAGGTAGACATTTAACCGACTGAGCCACCCAGGCATCCCTTTCTTTGTATTCTGTTGGGAGCTGATAACTGAGAGTTTGCACACTGACACAGAATGCAGAGCTCACTTTGACACCTAGTATAATATCTACTTAAATAAAAAGATTAAGAGAAATATATATTTTAAATCTATAATCTGTATCATTGCCTCTTGTTTTGTGTTTTCTCAAAAAAAACTTTACATGAATCAGATTTATTTAGCTGTGGTCTTTCTTCCAACCTCGATGTTCTCTTTTATTTTAGGAAATATATCCTGTTGTAATTTTCAGCTAGCCCTTAGCAAAACTCCTAACCTCACTTTAGACATTTCCTTCAGCAAAACTAGGAAAATCATTTATTACAAAATATCTTTTACTAGAAAATGTGACTGTTTTGGCATCTTTTTCCCACCCTGCCTGAGGGAAACCAACATTACCTTCTTAAAGACTTTTAAACAGAGATCACATAGGACTCTCTTAAAGGGAGAGAAAACCATGGCAGCAGCCCTTGGGAGAAATTAGTTCCCTGGATTTTAAAGGGGAAGATATTTGGAGGTTGTGTGAGAATTAGGAGCTCATGCCTCACTCCCTTGCAGCAACTGTGGATGTTAGCAAAACTACATAGGGCATGATGCCATCATGAATGGGGAAGCCTATATCCAAGTCACCAAGGCTCTACACTTGGTAAAGTCTCTGCTTTCAGACTTTGGCAGAGATGCCATAGAGCAGATTGCCCCCAAAGCAATAGGCAAGTATATCAGTGATCCTCCCAGTGGAAAGAAACCAAATAGCCCTTGCCAGATTTTCTGGATTTCATTAGATTCCCAGGACCTTTACACAACCTTGGCAATGGAGAGGGAGGCCCAATGATGAATAATATTGGGTTTCCTACCATTTTGGCCAGATAGAGGCAAAGAACGGAAATGTGTTTTAGAGAAATGAAGAACTATAGAATTTACAAATTAACACCCATGACACATTCAAGTTTCTACAGCCTAACAGCTAGCAAGTAAGTTTCATATTCAGGAGATTTATAAAAGCTCTTTAATGCTATTGGCTTTGTGACAAGCAATTTCAACATATTCCACCCCTAGATGGATCTTCATAGTGTTCATTCAATTTACTTGTTTATTCCCCAAAAGTATTTGAGATCCTTCTGTGTATTAGGAACTGTTTTAGGTTCTGTGGTTGTAGTTAGAAACAAAAGAGTCAATAACTACTGCACCCCATGGAAATTCTATTTTAGTCATTTAGACAATAAACTAAGTAACCATAACCTGTATTACGTTAGAGAGTGATATGGCCTAAGGAGAAAAATAAGACA
Source organism: Mustela nigripes (assembly GCF_022355385.1). Lineage (NCBI taxonomy): Eukaryota > Metazoa > Chordata > Mammalia > Carnivora > Mustelidae > Mustela > Mustela nigripes. Next base: position 127,457,118 of record NC_081558.1, on the reverse strand, counting down.
CCAAAGGAGAATCCAGAACTCACTGTGCTCCCTGGTCAGAGTGCTCCCCCAACTTGGTTCCACAGATGAGCAAAACTGCTAGTCAGGATTATTACTTGGCTTCTGCAGCTGTGAATTTGGTTGGCAGCAATCCATGTTCTGGTGGGTGCAAGCCCCTACCGGTTCTTCATCACACATTCCTAGTGACTGAGCCATACAGATTCCCCTACAGTTTTCGTGGTGTAAGATCAGAGTTGGTGCCAAAAAGAAACCTACAATGAGTAGGGGTGAGGGTTGCTAGTTTTATCCTCTGGGTTTTCTTCTCCAGCTGGAGGAACCACAGGCTTAGGGGAGATGTCTTCACAGTGCTGCCTGGGGGAGGAAGGATGCGGTCAACATGCAGCCACTTCTCTTACCCTTTTAATGCACACGGTCTTGGTCTCTATGGTGCAGGGGGGTGCTTCAGTCTCACCTCTGTATTCTAGGATCCTCTCAGTGATATCTTTTTCTTGCATGATTGTTTTTTTTTTTCTTTTTGCTTTTTTTTAATTTGGTTTGGTGTGGGTTTTTTTTTTTTTTTTTGGTGAGGGGGAGCAGGGTTAGAAACAACCCATGTCATCATCTTGGTGAGTCACTTCCTTACATCTCAGTTTTGACCCAGGGACTTCATCACTACTGAAGATATAAATACCTCTCCCTTTTGAGCTCATCAATGTCATGGAAGAAAAGACACTCTGCAGAAGGTAGTGGCACCCAAGCTTGAGAGACAGTAAAGTATCATCAGGGTGGATATGATTTCTGTCCACTCAGTAATTACTTCTTGAAACAGGATGATGCTAAATACAACTTGAAGCTTATAAGCTAGTGCAATCACTGGATTTCAAAGCATAGCTCAGAATCATCAAGGCCTATGAATCTCCTTTGAAATTGTTTATTTCCATGAAATTACACTATAATTTTTTTGGATTCTGTTTGACTTCAGAGAATTCTGCAATAGGAAATGAGGCTTCTCAGTGGTGGCTATGTGCATAATCTACATATAATCAATCTGTCTTAGTCTGGTTTCTCCAGAGAAACAAACCAGTCTCTTTATGTATAAAGAGATTTATTATAATGAATTGGCTCATGCAATTATGGAGGCTGAGAATCCCACAATCTGCAGTTGGCAGGCTGACATCCCAGGAGAGCCAATGGTATAGTTCAGTCTGAGTCCAAGTCCAAGGGCAGAAGACCAATGTCCCAGCTTGAGGACTATCAAACAGAAAGTAAATTCTCTCCTTTTCTGCCATTTTTAGTTGTTATTTAGGCCTCCAGTGGGTTGGATGAGGCCCACCCACATGGAGGAGGGCAACCTGCTTTACTCAGTCTGCTGATTCAAGTGTTCATCTCAACCAGAAGCACAAACACAGCCACTCCATGGCTCAGCCAAGCTGACACATAAAATTAACAATTACACCATGTTTTACTGGACAGTAAGCCCAGGATGGTAAATGATATTTGAGTCATTCAACGAATTTGTCAAATATTTATTAGCTCCTATTATGCATTGGTTTCCAGTGTAGGCTCTTGGGATACAGTAGTAATTAAAACAGACAAAACCCATCTTATGAAGTTGACATTAAGAAGTATAATTCCACATCTCATAGACACTGGCTTTCCACTGTCTATTGAAGGACCTCCAGGCTCTTGCAAATTTGTCCCACCCCACAGCATCCAAATATTCTAGGAATTTGGTCAATTAGTCAACAAATGATTGTTAAATGAATGAGCGTCGTCCATTTTCTTCCTTTCTTCCCTCCTGGGCCTATCTTTCCTCTGTGTAGCTAGGTGAAAGTGCCTCATTCCTGAGAGCATCTGAGATTTACAGCTGACTCAGCTCTTAATGACTGCCACTATGACCCTCCCAGGTACCCCACCACTATCCAGGACTCTTAAGAAGCCAAAGGGATCTTAGCTCCCTGGAGTCTTCAGCTCAGGAAAGATAGTCTAAGTTTCATGCAGAAATGGAGGTGGGTAGTTAGGGTTTGAGGACATCCCCCCTTCCTTTTACTCTCTGGTGTTAAACTGTCATACATAGGTAAATAAAAAGGGCCATCTGTATTCAAACATTTTAAAAAGTTGTTACAACAAATACATCTGTGATTTAAAAAAGAAGAAGAAGAAAAAGAAGAAGATGGATAGTCCCCTAAACCTACGTTAATCCCAGGAAATTGGAGGAAGGCTTGGAGGGGTGTTGAGAATCTAAACTCAACCATGCTGTACTCAAAATTGCCCATCAGGTGACAGAGTCCTTGTCACTGGACCCACCCCATGCGTCTGACTCCTCTTTCTTTCAGATGACTTATCTCTTAAGAGGTGCTTCATTCCTCATATAGATTTCTGGTGAACCAGTGCTGCCTGTCCTCCAGACATGCTGTGCACATGGCCACAGATCAAACCAGCATCCCAACTACACACATAATTGGTTTGAATCTGAACTACTACCTCCTTGAACAAATCAATAACAGACTTGTTCGCTCTCCCTGAGTTTTTAAGACAAACAGATTCGATGTCTTGCCATCTCAGTAGAAAATTCAATCTTGTGAGTCATAAAAGATCTGACAAGTCGGTTCTATTAGAGGACCTTAATTCCGAAAAGTTCTTGATTTGAAAAAAAAAATCCCTTTACAAAAGTTTTTCCTGTGTCCTATGTGACTAAAATTTAAAAATTATATTCCTAGAATTTGCTTTTTCTTCTTCCAATGAGCCATACACATGTTTCTATGGTAATATTTAAAGGCTTCTGATTGAATTAAAGGACCAAACAAAAAGAAAAGTTTTAAACTTGATATCTCCTTTTTTGTCACACTGTACAAAATCTGACTTGCAAAGTTCCCAGCACATCCTAACAAAAGATGCAGATAAAGTGTGACAGGCTAGCCTCCTCTGGCTTGAGGAAGACTCTGACATCTTTCCTTTTGCCTGTTGGTTACAAATGTTCTACTTGTGAGAAATTAACCCAATTCTTCCAGGTCTATAACACATTTCTCAAATTTTTCACTACAAATGAGTTAGCCTCTCCTAGTTTGTGTTTGCCTGTACACTTAATTTTATTTTGCTCTGTTTTGCTACTGAATAGATTACCAACAGCTACCATTTATTGAGAGTTAGACGTGGTTATAAAACATTTTCTCTAATCTTCCTTACAACCTGCAAGGCAAATATTCTTCTTCACATATAGCCACCAAGGTAACTGAGCTGAAAAAATAATTTGCCTCATTTGTCCAAGGTCACCCAACCAGAGACTATAAATTAAGGTTTAAAAAAGGTTTTGCTGAATTTCTCATGGTCCCTGTGTGTCAGTAATAATGAATAATGAATGTTGCCATTACAACACAGCTATGGTTAGAAATAAAGAGTGAAATTTTGTGGTCTAATTAATGCTCTGGAAATATGTTTTGAAAACCAGTCTCCACACAGTTTCCTGTGTTCTTCTTGCTGATAAAGGCCTACATGAAAGAGGAAACAGAGCTATTGGCTCTCCTCTTTGGATATGCACAGAACAACTTACACATGAAATTTTGCCCCATATTAACTCTAACTGAAGCCAACCTTATTTGTTCTTGGTTGGCATCAGATTTTATTTTTAAAAACTGTTTATTTATTTGTCAGACAGAAAAAAGTGTACAAGCAGGGGGAGCAGCAGAAACAGGGAGCAGCAGAAAGAGGGAGAAGCAGACTCTTCTGCTGAGCAGGGAGCCCCATGTGGGACTTGATCCCAGGACCCTGAGATCATGACCTGAGCTAAAGGCAGATGCTTAACCAGCTAAGCCACCCAGGGGTCCCTGGCATCAGATTTTAAATATGATCATAAATATACATTTCTGTTTAGTAACATCGGAGATGATGTTGCAATGCAGACACTCAACACCAGCTAGAACCTGAGATCTGCCCACCTATTTGTGCTCGTTAACGTTTATCTTACATTTTTTCTGAAGCGATTCTGTCTGGCTTATCTCTTCACTCAGGCAAATGAAACCTGAAACCACTCCTCAGGTGATGGCCACTGTCCCCACAAGACCTCTCCGTGTGGTGCAGACCACCCAGACCTTTTGAACTAAACCCATGGCTCGTGCTGGCACAAATGGACCACAGAGTGGTCTGGAATGATCTGGAATGATCTGAATTACCTTTACATTATAATATTAAAATCTCTAACCAAGGAGGAGGACCAGCCTCATTTACATAACATATAATGTATGAATATGTAGAACCATGTTTTCTTAAGGTGCATGCGTGACCTTATGCTCACCTCTACATACGATGGTAAGCCTTCCCTATCTAAGCATTCATTTAACCCTAAACGAAACCATTCATCCTCTCTCGGGGAGTCATGGCTCTGACAGCCATTCCCCATCTCCTTATTCGCTACAAATAAAGTCTTCTTTGCACCACAACTCACCTAGTGCACTCTCTGTGATTCACCAAGGAGCGAACTCACCGTGGCTCAGGTATACTGTCACAATAGTGAACTTTGTATTATTCTGTGTTGCTGGAATACACAAAAAAGGAAAAGTACCATGCCCAAAACTTTTAAATTACAGAGATTTTACCCTTTACTAATATTTACCAGGTAGGAAGTCAATGATTAGGAAGAATAGAAAAATACACTATAGAAAATGTATTCAAAAAATTGTTCAAATAGGAAATTAAACTTAAAACTGGCAGTACAGGGGCACCTGCATGGATCAGTTGGTTAAGTGTCCACCTTTGGTTCAGGTCATGATCCTAGAGTCCTGGGATGAAGCTTTGCATCTGGCTCCCTACTCAGTGGGAAGCCTGCTTCTCCCTCTTCTGCCCCTCCCCCTGCTTGTGTGCTCTGACAAATAAATAACTAAAATCTTAAAAAAAAAATAACTGGCAGTATTAGCAATTTTAAAAAATATTTTATTTATTTATTTGACACAGGGAGAGAGATCACAAGTAGGCAGAGCAGCAGGCAAAGAGAGAGGGGGAAGCGGGCTCCATGCTGAGGGGGAAGCGGGCTCCATGCTGAGCAGAGAGCCCGATGTAGGGCTCTATCCCAGGACCCTGAGATCATGACCCGAGTCCAAGACAGAGGCTTAACCCACTGAACCACCCAGGAGCCCTGAGCAATGCTTTTAATCACTAGAGCTCTTCATTTGTATTATTTTGTAAAAGTTCTCAAGAGTAGTTCTTCAATTACCACTTCTGTGCACCTATTATTCCTCTGCATATTCAACCTACATATCACCCAGAAACATTTTGAGTAAAGTTGACTAATGTTTAGTTTCAGATAAACTTATTTCAGAGTGTCTTATCCCTCTTAAGACAAATTGTCACCAAGTCATCTTTTCAATAAATTTTTCTTCAAAAATTATATCTTTTGCTTTGCAAGTGTTGACCTCATGTAACACCTCTGGAAAGCAAGTAGCAATAAAATGTGGGAATTCATTTGAAACTGGAGCAATATCAGAAATCATGGGTCTCAATGTCATCCACTGACATTCAAAAGACCCTCAGAAGAACCAATTGCTCAAGCAAAGTTTAGTTTATCAATGGTATAAAAAAGCAACAGTTCCCTAGAGTAAGAAGGCTATAGTTGATATCTAATTCTTGTTTTTAATAAAAAATAAAGAGTATTAGCATGGAGTTAAATACCAGAAGAAATAGCTGAAAGGGTTGAAAAGTCACTGTCTTTGGAGGCATTGTGAAGGAGAAGAAACTGCCATGATGATTCTCATCAAAGCCCTCATGGGCTCTTCTTCACTCCTTACCTTTTCTTTATTCTTCTTCTTCTCCTACCTGCCCCCTGCCTTTTATTCTCTTTAAAAATATTTACTGGTTACCTTCTCTTAACTTTTTGAGGAGTCTCAGGCCACCAATATCTGTGGAACAAGGCCTAAATATGGAAAGAATAAAGGCTGAACTGAACTCTGTCATGCTGGATTATAAGTGGACATACTAGTGTGTAAACTAATTTTTTAAGAATGCATATATGGAAATAGATACAGATGTAAGTATATGTGTATGAGTGTGTCTGTGATGATATCTTTCCTATTTCTGCCTTCTGAGAGGCCCAGAAATAATATCTTAGTAACAACGACAACATTTAGTACTTGGATCTTTGTTTCTAAATAATATTTCTAAATAATAATAATATTATTTGTTTCTAAATAATATTCTAAATAATAATAATTTTTAACTAAAAACCCAGCACTCCTTGGAAAAATGGCTGATTCCAGGGCTTAAATAGGAAAAGTACAAGACAAGCCTAGAACATCTTGTTGTAACAGAAGGTGCTCAATAAATTGGTTGAAGGAATCATGAGAAGGGCCCAGAAGCTAGCTTGAAGGCACTCCCACTAGCCAATAGTTAAATAATTTTAACATCAAAATAAATAATGATAGTAATAATTACAACTTATTGAATGAAAAGGGAATTTATAATTCCATATTGATATATGGAATGAGTAAGTGATTTTTTAAGTGGAGAAGGAAAGCCATACATTAAAATAGAAGGCCAAATAACATAATTGGAAGGAATGATAAAGGAAAGAATCAGTATTTAGCAATTATCGTAATAATAACTGACTCAGGAATGAATCATCAATAGATGGTAAGGCAAATGGATGAGTTTATTGAATAACAGGATACATATATACATATTTATAAACTTTACAGTGGATAAACTGGGTAGTTATCACTCTACCAAAGTGTTTGAAGTTAGTATGAGTAATGGGGCAAAAGAATGTCACATGCCTCACTGAGAACACAGAAATGTTTTTGCAGATTTCCTACCAAAAAATCATGACCTGGATCTATCTGATCATGACAAAACATCAGACAAGCTAATGCTGAAGTATTCTAGCAAAGGACTAGCTTGTACCCTCCAAAAATATCAAGGTCACAAAAGATAAGAAAACACTCTGGAAAACTACCAGACTGGAGGTGTCTACTGAACTATTATTATTATTAAAGATTTTATTTATTTATTTGAGAGTGAGTGAGAGCAGGAGCAGAGGCAGAGGGAGAAGCAGGGAGCCCTGTTTGAAACTCAATCCCAGGACCCTGGGACTGTGACCTGAGCAAAGGGCTGATGCCTAACTGACTGAGCCACCTAGCTACCCTTTATTGAACTATTATTGGTATATGCAGAACATGATTCCGTATTGAATCTTGGATTAGAAAAAATGAAAAATGTTTTATATAACAGCATTACTGGAAGTTTCTAGCCAGGTAAATTAGGCTATTCCAGATATAAAATAAACAGTAAAACTACCTCTATTTGCAGATAAAATAATCCTTCATGAAGAAAATCCTAAGGAATCCACCCAAACCTATTAGAACTAGTAAATGGATTCATCAAGTTTATAGGACACAAGACCAACATACAATAGTCAATTGTGGGGCACCTGGGTGGCTCATTGGTTAAGCCCGGGTCATGAGCTCAGGGTCCTGGGATCAAGCCCCACGTTGGGCTCTCAGCTCAGCGGGGAGCCTGCTTCTCCCTCTCTCTCTGCCTGCTGCACTGCCTACTTGTGATCTCTGCCTGTCAAATAAATAAATAAAATCTTAGAAAAAAATAGTCAATTACATTTCTATGCACTAGCTTTGAAGAATCTGAAAATGAAATTAAACATTATATCATTTTTAATAGCATCAAAAAATAAAATGATTAAGAATAAAAATAAGAAAAGAAGTATAAGACTTCTATGTTGAAAATTACAAAATATTGTTGAAAGGAATTAGAAAGCATTTAAATAAATGGAAAGACATCTATGTTCATGAATGGAAAGACAAAGTGTTAAGATGGCAAAACTCTCCAAGTTGATCTGCAGATTCAATGTGATCAAAATCCCAGCTGACTTTTTTTTAATTGACAAGCTGATCTTTAAAATTGTCTAGAAATACAAGAGACTCAGAGTAGCCAACACAATCTTGAAAAAGAAGAATAGAGTTGGGGTATGCATGCTTGCCAGTTCCACACTCAGCAAAACTGCAGTAATCAACAGTGTGTGGTACTAACATAAAGAGAGACATACAGATCAATGGAATAGAATTTAGAGTTCAGAAATAAACCCAACATTTATGGGCAATTGATTGTCAACAAGGATGTTGAGCAATTTAATTGGTAAAGAATAATCTTTTGATTACAGTGCTTGGACAACCAGATATCAACCTACAAAAGAATACAATTGGACTTCTACCTCATATGTTAAAAATTAACCCAAAAATCAAATGTAAGAGCTAAACTTTAATACTCTGTGAACTTTATGAATTTGACCTAAGTAACGTTTTCCTAGATATGACATTTAAAGTACAAGTCACTAAGAAAATAAAATAGATAAACTGGACTTCATCAAAATTTTAAATGGTATGCTTCAAAGGACACCACTGAAACATAAAGAACTCTTGAATATAAAAATAACTTACTGCTCTCATTTATTCTTCTCGTACCCACTTAAGCCCCCATGTTGCATCACCACTTCCTCATATCAGGGAGATCATATGATAGTTGTTTGGGGGGGAGACAAACCATAAGTGACTCTTAATCTCACAAAACAAACTGAGGGTTGCTGGGGGGAGGGGGTTTGGGAGAAGGGGGTGGTATTATGGACATTGGGGAGGGTATGTGTTTTGGTGAGTGCTGTGAAGTGTGTAAACCTGGTGTTTCACAGACCTGTACCCCTGGGGATAAAAATATATGTTTATAAAAAATAAAAATTATATTAAAATCTTAAAAAAATAAAATAAAACCTAAAAAAAAATAACTTACTGCTCAAAGGCAACACAATTTAAAAATGGGAAAAGGATCTGAATAGATAATTCTACACAGAAGATTTACAAATTGTCAATAGCATGAAATGATTATCATTAGTCATTAGGGAAATGCAAATAACCACAATGAATAACTCTTCACATACTCCAAGAAAATTACAGTTAAAAAGATAGGCAATAGTAAGTGTTGACAAGGATGTGGAGAAATTGGAATGCTCAAACCTTTCTTGATGGAGAAATAAATAGGATAGCTGCTTTAGAAAACAGAAGGTCAGTTCCTCAAAATGTTAAACATGGAGTTATCATATGACCCCAAAATCCCAATTCTAGGGATCTACTCCCCAGAATGAATACATATAGCCACTTAAAACTTGTATATAAATATCCGTAGCAGCATTATTCACAGTAACTGAAAAGTAAAATAACCCCAATGTTTATCGACTGAAGAATGAATAAACAAAATGTAGTACATCTATGCAATGGTATATTATTGGCCATAAAAAGGAACAAGTATGGATAGGTGTTATAACATGGCTAAACTCAGAAAGAAGCCACATGAAAGAAGCCTGTCACCACAGACCACATATTTTGTTTTGAGCTTGTTTTGACTACATATTTAAAATATAGAATTGTTCCATGTTGTATATTTAAAGAGATAACAAAAAAAGGAAATGGTCATCAATTCAAGTTACACCTAAGAACAATAAAGGCTTTCAAATCCCAAGGAAAACGAAGTTTTAAAAAATAAATAAGTCAATACATTTATCAAAACCCTGAAGATATTTAACAACTTATTGAAGTCAGAAAAATAGATAAATTCTTACTATATCAACTATAAGAACCTAGGGGTCCCAGAAATTATATTTCAAAGGATTTAGAAAGAATGCTTCATAAAATTAATATTACGTTCTTTGTTAAACTATAACTTTGGTGACTTTTGATGTAATTTCACCCCTGAAACTATACCATGATAAATTACTCAGCAGCAGCACATTCCATCTCTATGAAATGGCCAGGATGGGCAACTCTGTAGAGATGAAAAGTAGATAAGTGGTTGGCTGGGGCTGGGTGGGAGGAGAGGAGAATGATTGATAATGGATACAAAGTTTCTTTGAGGGATAATGGAAGTGTTCTAAAATTAGAGTGATGGTTGCACAACTCTAAACATAACTGAATTGCCTACTTTTTCTCCTACCTTACCCCGTCTTGAACTGTACACTTTTAACAGGCAAACTTTATGGGATATTAAATTTCTACAAATAAATAATATATCCATAGAGAGAGAGATGGATAAGGTAAATGTGGTAAAATATTAACAGTTAGGGAACCTGGATGGTAGGTACATGGAATTTCTAAATTTTGCAGCTTTCCTACAAGTTATATTATTTCAAAATAAAAAATAAAAATAAGCTTTATGGTGGCCCCTGACTTTTTTAACTAAATGCCTGTATCATGGTGATAAAATTTTAAAAATTACGGAACATATATGGGTTTAGAATGAAGTAAGAGAGAACATGGTGTATTCAGGAAGAATCCAGAATTCCAAGAGGCATCATTCAATAATATAATGGCCAGACATTCCCCCACTAACCTATAGCTTTAAATTCAATGTACGGGGCTTATCTGGCAAAGCTCCAGATTTGGCCAGTTTTTAGCTCTGCTGTGTAGGTAATTTATTTATGCTCTCAGGATGTAGGAGGCAGAATTCTTAGATCACCTGCAATGACTCAACCCTTGTATAAGGCCCTCCTCCTTGAGTGTGAGCGTGAACTGTGAAGATGACAGGACAGTCCCTCCCCTCCATGCCTGGATTATGTCATATGGCATGGTTGACTTTAAGAAAGTATAGACCTGACCTAAACACATGAACCACTTAAATCTGGGTCTTGACATTAGAGACAAAGGAGTCAGAGATGTGACAGGAGATAGGCACATTGCCTGCTTTAAAGATATAGGGGCCACATGGCCAAAAATGTACAGAGCCTCTGGGAGCTGAGAGTAACCCCCAACCAACAGCCAGCAAGGAGACTAGAACCTCAGTTCTAACCTCAGGGAATGAGATTGTGCCTACGGCCTGAATGAGGTTGGCAGTCGGTTCTTCTTCATAGGCTCTAGATGGGAAAGCAGCCTCGTGGACATTTTGATTTTGTGAGATCCTGAGTGGAGAACCAAGTTGTGCCCTGTTGGGACTTCTGCCCGATAGAACTGTGAGCTAATAATGTGATGTGCTTTTTTAAGCTGGGAAGTTTGTGTTGATATGTTATAAAGCAAAAGGAAATGATACATAGAGTATCCATTTCCTCAGATATAACATGAGAATAGGGTGTCTGGGTGACCCAGTAGCATTTGCCTTCAGCTCAGGTCATGATCCCAGGGTCCTAGCTACAAGCCCTGCATTGGGCCCCTGCTCAGCCAGGAGTCTGCTTCTCGCTCTGCCTTTCCCCCCAACTCATGCTCTCATTTGCTTACTCTCCCTCAAGTAAATAAATAAAATCTTTAAAAACAATAAAAACAAAATAAAATGAGAATAATAGCACTGTCTGCCTCATGATGAATCCTTACCAGATGAAAGAATCATATAAAATATTTAGCAGTCTTTCATATAGTACATGCTTAGTTTAGGTTAGCTCTCATTATCATTACTTTTACCATTGTTATTGAGATCAGGTAAAGCAAAATCTCAAAAAAAAAAATCAGAGTCTTCTCCAGTAAACCCATGATAAACTTAATTTATTCATTAATATGCCATCCAAAATATTTTGGCATACCTTGGATACGAATAACATTCAGAATTAAGGCTTTGGCTTTTATTCAAGATGTGATTTATCCCAATAGTAGCATATCTGAGTGAAAGATAACTTTCTCAGTCCTTTAAAGAATTCATCACCAGTTTTGATGACAGGTGGAAAATGATGGAGACAGCAGGGAACATTCTTATAAATGTTCCCTGAATATGGCATTTAAAGTTTTATACATTAACTGTAAAACTGAAATACTCCTGCCAACCAACAGAACCAAGATGGTATTCACAAAACAAATAAGCCAAACCACATGAATAAAGTCACACTTGTAAAATGGGACTGAATAGTTGGGTGTCACTTTATCCCAGCTATGGGGTAAATACTCAGGTGGCTAATACCCAGACCCTAAAAATCGGTTGACTATAATATGCACCTGTGCACATGTGAAGCAAAACAGCACTTATTCCCAGGTGTATTTATCTAAAGATAAGTAAGTGAATCAGTGAAGCAGAAAAATTGCTCACCCATATAGCAGTAAGTTAGCTTTACTTCAAACACTTCATAATTTCCATTTAGGTTTTGTAATAACACCAAGATTGCCATGGATTCATTCTCTTTGCTACCGAGTAAGGACAGCACTCACTCTTAGATCTTTACTACCCATCAAATTTAAAACTGCTCCAGTATTTTAAGATCTCTAGAATTAAAAGAAATGCACCATTGAATGATCAGAGCAGTAGAGAACATGAAGTAGATCCACAGATCTGCAATAAACTTCTTCAAAACATAAAAATGATAGAGAAATTTGAATATACCTTCTCAACAAAGTGAAAATGTCACTAAGCTATATGATGGTTCTTGAAATTAAGACATAATTTTGAGAAAATCATTAATCAACAGCTATTAAATACCTGACTATGATAAACAACTTTTGATAGTTGATATTCCTAGCTAAGAAAATTAAGTTTAAAATTTATTTAAAGTCTCATTCAACTCTCCTTACCTTAGACATAAATCTATCCTAACTGGACCCATTTCATGTTGTCTTTTAAATTTTGAATCCTAGCAACATTCTTACTTTAATCATTCTTGAAACATTTCTAATTTTGGAAAGAAATTTTAACCATTATTTTTACAAAACACCTTAGCTTATCATTAAAAAGAATGCTGACTTACAAAGTTGTTTTATATACATATAATTTATATCTTGATTATTTACTAGCACATCACATTCAAAAATACATTGCTAGTTGAACAGAGTGCCATATCAATAAATCAAACACAGACTTAATCCTCATATCTGAATAATGATGTACAGCACATCTTCATATATGGGGCTCTGGGAGAGGGGAAGGCAGATAACTTCCCACATTAAGGTACCCCAAATTAGTTGAGAACTATTTTAATATATTTAGTTAAGACTTAGTAAATTTGTGAGGCAAAAATAGATATTTGAGAGTGCAATTACAAATACAGTAAAATAATGTTAAGTTCAAGCTGCATATTTTTTGTTATTAAATATCATTCTTTTAAATGACATAACTATAACATAAAGAAAAAAAGTTAGGGGGTTTGTCTGTTTTTCAAAAGAAAATCAGTCTCTTAACTTCATAGCAGCATTACTAAACCAGATATGTTTTAGGTAGTCAATCACTATAATCCCTTTCTGGTGTGTGTAGGCTTTTTGCAAGAAGGTCTATAGCTTTACTTCAATACTAAATGATGCTGAGTTCTCAAAATTATAAGAACCATGGATTATTTCATTGTTATCAGAGATTTAAATAAATACTGAGAAGAAGCCCAAAGGGTTAAAATTATTTTATCTGAATAGCAATAACAATAATTTTATTTTTATTTAATTTGAAAAATACTGTACTTGTTACATTATATTAGTAATTTGAAATGGTCTTTGTAGATGTTATCCCAAGTTTATGCAGACATATTTACGAATATTTGCACTACATTCACATAGGTACTTAGTTTTTATAAAAAGGAGTCCTGATATATATGTACAAAATTAATTTTTATTTTTTAATTACAAATACACTGTGGACATATTTTCAGATCTGTACACATATATCCCTGGCATCATTCTTTTTATTGGTTGTATAACACTGCTCACCTCCAAACATGTTACATAATTTAGTCATTCCTTAGTTTATTGTCTATTTCCTTCCACAGATAAGCTTCATAGGATAAAGAGCTTCATTTCCTGCCATATCCAAATGCTTAGGTTAGTCCTAGCATACAGCAGGTTCTCAACAAGTACTTGTTGAATGAGTTGAGTTTTAAATAATGCAAACCCACAATTTGTTTTGTTATGCTCTTGTTAATGAACTTATTTTGATTGTGTTCTTTGCTAGTAAGGGAAATATTTGAAGACTGTCTCTATGGATATATCTTCCCTTACTGAAGCAATTATTTTTTAAATTCCTAGAAGGTAATTGTTAGGTTACAGATTATATGCTTTTAAAAATAGTATTGCTAAATTGTCCTCCAAAAATATAATGCCAAATTAAATTCTTAATGCAAGATATGAGTCAGCCATTTAGTTTTATTCTTTATAACTTTCTGCTTTTCCAATTTCCTATAACCGACATTCATCGTCTTAATCAGAAGCAGCCATGATTAAAAAGAAAATTAGTTTTTATTTTCTTGATCGTCCTAGAAACATTATTTAACAGTCTAAAACCTGAACATACCAGATATCACTTGGACTACAGTAGTCTTTTTTCACTCATTTAAATTATTCCATTACTTAATTTTTAAAAATTGTTATTTCAATGTCTATCAACAATTTTCTACCAAATAGGAGCCTTACAGCATGCTTATTGGAGCAGAGAAATTAGAAAGATTTAACTAATTTTCCAAAGTTGATGTTGCCTTATAATTTGCATAAATATGAAGAAAAATGCTTTTAATAAATGATTTTTTATTAATGATGAGTTATTAATAAATAAATGTATTTGACTCTCAGCCCTTTTAGTAAAAGCCCAGGGAGAAAAGAAATATATTAAAATTTTCAGAGTACACAAAATATATATTAGTTTCCAGGTTTGGAATGTTTCTAAGCAGTAGATTAAAGAAGGAGTTATTCAGCTTTAAAATCTGACCTTACTGTTCAATAAGTGTGACCATGGCTTTGGTAAAGTGTTGTCCTTCTACAAAAATTATACTATTAACCCCGCATCATGATACCAGAGCTGCTTATTCAGACCTTCTGACAAATTGCACTGAACCCATCACATATGTATGCATCTCATCTAAATAGAAATAAACACAGGGAGGAGTTTGCATCAAGGTACATAGATTCCCTTTGTGAAGGGGAAACAAACGGTAACTCTAATGGGACTGGACCTTCCATCATTGCCTCTCTTCTGACTAATTTATCCAAGCACAACGTTCATTGTCTCCTAAAGAGTTCAGAAGCTAACGAAATTTCATAACTGCCGGACTTCTGATTTATATAAGAGCAAGTTGTAAGTAATCAACAGAAAGTGGAGATCCACCAGGACAGCCATGCCTTCGTCTAGCAAGCAACTAGCACAGACCGAAACAGGCAGAGAAATAAAATCTCCAAATGATCAGATTTATTTGAATATCTGAAAAGAAAGTCAGGAAAATTTGAGCGAGCCAACAGAGGTATATTGAAAAGGTATAAAGAAAATAAAAACAAACAAGGTGAGAGCAAAATAACCTTAAGTAAGCAAAAAATGGAAAAAAGAAAAATATAATAATAGAATACTATCTTGTTTATTAATAAACAATATCTACACAATAAACACTGGCCAATGGTTTAAGCAAATGTTTTACAAAGATACTGGGAAGACAGAGGAAGTGGAAGGGAGGTGAATACAAAAGAGAAATACAGAACCAACAGGTAATATCTACATGTGACAAAGAAAAAGTTATATATATATATTGAAAAATTTGCATATAGAGGAGGGGGAAATATCAGACAAATCAACGAAAGTTGTTGAAAGTGAACTTACCTGGGAAATGGGGCTCGAAAGGAAGAAAGAGAGAGAAGTGCCTGATATTTATTATAACTCTTCCACTTTTAAAACCCTTGTGTATAGTATTTTGAAAAAAATCTTCCCATTTTACTAAAGAGAGAGCACAGCACGTAAACACACACAACACAAGCATGCACACACAGGCTGAAGGAGAGGGAGAAAGGGAGAGTGGGAAAAGAAGCTTAAATGCAAGCCCCCCCAGGCCATCGCCCACCATCAGCGCCACACTGGGCTGAGAACTCAGAGGCTGACGCCCCGCCAGAACCCCTTCCTCAACTCTCCACAACCCCAGCCCCCCGCCCCGGCCACAACAAAGCTTCCCTAGGCTGGGGCCCTCCGGGGAGCCACGTGTTCAAGGCTCTTTTCCAAGTGGGCCTCTCGACACACACTGAGCAGCTAAGGGCTCTAGACTATGGCATCGAGGACCCAAGTGGGTCCAGCATGGAGAGCCCATGGTGCTCTGTGTCAGAACCTTAAGATCATGCATGATCTGACCCAAAACCAAGAGTTAGACATTGTATTGGGCCATCCAGGCACCTCTAACATTTGAATATTTAAAGTTAATATTTCAATAATTTAAATTTGCAATAACAAAATGCATTCGGCCTTATCTAAATAGAGAAATAATTTGTTAAAGAATACGGAGGACACAGGGACGAGGCTGTGTATCCAGCCACATACAAAGATAGGGCTCATTAAAGACATTCCTAAAGCCAAATGCTGCAATTCCCAGCTACCACCCATTCCAGTAGAGTGGATGTTACATACTCATGTTGCTTACTTTTGGATCAGTGTTACAGACTGTTAATGACAGAATATGACTTCCCTGCTTTCGGGCTATGGCCAAAGGAATCTAGAAAAGTGAGTTTTCTTTAGAGAGGCCAAAGAAGTATGGGAAATTATCAAGATATAGAGAAGTTATACAAAAGATAACAAATACTTAAAATGACAATGTTTGCTACATATAAATAAATCGATTCCTTTCCTAAAATGCATAGTTTCTCCTTTCTGTCATTAATATCTAACCATTTAAATACAAACATCATTGGTAATTCCAAAAAAAAATTATAAGAAGATGTTACAATTATTATTTTAAACTTGTGGGATCTTATTAGGTTATCAGTTACCATGGGGAGCTAGATACATCAGAGCACAATTTATACAGAGATGTGAGTATAGATCCTAGGCCTGATTATAAGAAAGCAAGTGTGAGAAATCAGCTGAGAAACATTTGGTTAAATGGAAAGGTTTTGAAGTCTGAGTGAAAACTCAACATCTTGGATAAGAGTTACAAATTTTGTCATAAGAATATCTTTCTAGGGGCACCTGGGTGGCTCAGTGGGTTAAAGCCTCTGCCTTCAGCTCGGGTCATGATCCCAGGGTCCTGGGATCAAGCCCCACATCGGGCTCTCTGCTCAGCAGGGAGCCTGTTTCCTCTTCTCTCTGTCTCTCTCTCTCTGCCTGCCTTTCTGCCTACTTGCGATCTCTATCTGTCAAATAAATAAATTAAATTAAAAAAAAAAGAAGAGCTTTCTACCATTAAATTCCCCTCTTTTACATACTATGCACTGAAGATTAGTTTTATTGCAGCTGGAATTTGAACATCTTAAGTATATGTTTTGGTGATTATATTTTTCTTTAGCTAAAATTATCATAAATTTCTTTACATATTAGCAGCAATTATCTGATAGTCAAGTTTATTAGGAAGTAAACATGTTGATTTGTCTCCAGGGTAACCTATGCACAATTGGATACAGGTGAAGACATAAAAACAAGATGGATAATAATGTTATAATAATATAGAATAAGAATTGGAATTGTTATTTGATTAAATAAGAGTCCAGCTTTTATTTACTAAGCTGAGTCAACATCATGCCAGGAAATTAGATTATCCCCACAATCCAAAATTATATATGTAATAGCTCCCAAGAATATTATCACTTGAGGGGGTGCCTGGCTGGCTCAGTGGGTTAAAGCCTCTGCCTTCGGCTCAGGTCATGATCCCAGCGTCCTGGGATCGAACCCTGCATCGAGCTCTCTGCTCTGTGGAGAGCCTGCTTCCTCCTCTCTGCCTTTGTGATCTCTCTCTCTGTCAAATAAATAAATAAAATCTTTAAAATAAAAGAATATTATCACTTGAAAATTCTTCAGACACATTAGCCCTTCAAGAGAGAATCGCACAACATAGACATCTCAAGAGACCATCCTATCAGTTATATTCTGTCTCCAGTAAAGATTACAGTAGTTATCAATTCCCAAAATGTACATTATGGTAATAAAGTTAGAGTTGATGCAGGATATAACATCCTCATTTTACAGATTATAAAACCAAAAATCTTAGAAGTGGGAAATATATACCCTCATTTTTATAAGTGAAAAGTTCAGAAAATGAAAGCAATATGAAGAAATTCACATATGAATGGAAGAAAACATTTTAGAAGGCAGATGTCTTGGTGTTGAACACTGAGCCAGAATAGCATTTCAGACAGTATGCACATTCTTAAGTACTATACTATACTGCCTCTTGACAAAGGAGAAGTGTGGTTATTGAATATCAGAAGTCTAATTTCGATCATAATAAAAGAAATGTACATTAAAATAAGAGGAGATTATGGTTCTCAGTTGATTCTGTTATTTGCAGTAATTACATTTTTAAAAAATTTTTCTTTCTTTCTTTATTTGCAAGAGAGAGACAAAGCACAAGCAAGACAAGGGACAGAGGGAGAGAAGAGGGAGAAGCAGACTTTCCACTGAGCCAGACATGGGGCTCCATCCCAGGACCCTGATTTCATGACCTGAGATGAAGGCAGACACTCAACTGACTGAGCCACCCAGGTGCCTCAGCAGTAGTTACATTCTATAAAGTAGCTGCAAACAGTGAAATAGTGACTACTGAGTCATTGTTCCAAGAGGAAATACAAGATTAGATTTCTGAAAGTTTTTGGTGAAAACGTTTCTTCAACTGAGAAATTTATAACTTTTAATTATATGCAATATTTGTTTGATTATATAAAACATTTTTGTATAATAAAACACTAGCTGAGAAGGGTTTACCATGATCCTTACTCTGGTAACATGAACTTAAATTTCTTTGGCTTTCAACATCACAACAATGCTATCAACCATGCATTGTTGCTGTTCTTTTTTATCAATCATCATCTCATGAATCCCCATATTTAGCCGTCTTTCCATCCTTTCTGTAACTTCCTCATAAGCTGTAGATGTTACTTTAGCACTTTCCAGGGAAGCCTCATGTATAGATCAGTGGATTTCCTCTTCCTTTTTCTGGATAGAAAATAGTTTCATTAACCTTGAACTCACAACCAGTAGCACTGTAAATCATGCCTAAATGAAGTTAATCTAACACAGGTATTTTCTCCAGAAAGCACATCACAATTTCCTTCCACACAAACATACACACACACACACACACACACACACACACACACACAAAGCAAACAAACAAAAACAAAAAAAGAAGATAGCACTTTGGGGCGCCTGGGTGGCTCAGTTGGTTGGACGACTGCCTTCGGCTCAGGTCATGATCCTGGAGTCCCGGGATCGAGTCCCACATCGGGCTCCCAGCTCCATGGGGAGTCTGCTTCTCCCTCTGACCTTCTCCTCGCTCATGTTCTCTCTCACTGTCTCTCTCTCAAATAAATAAATAAAATCTTTAAAAAAAAAAAAAAAAAAAAAAAAGAAGATAGCACTTTAGCACAGTGGTTGGGGGCCATTTTGAACAGCAAAATCACCAAACAAGCCCCCAAATGCAAAAATCACAGCACTAAATTGATCATGAAAAAGACACTTGAGAGTTAAAGCAAGAATGCAGAGTGTTGCCTTGCTTGACCTCAACTGGGAATAGTTTTTCACTGCTCTGTCCACAAATGACCAGGAAAGTAGTGTTTCACTGAGGTTACAAATAAAGCTTAATGAGTAAGCAAATTTCATGAGTAAAGATTGACTATATATTGACCAAGAATTTGAAAGAATGACAAGACTAGAGTGGTCAGGATGGAGGACAGGGTCTCCACTGCTGGCGTGTGTCTTCTGAATTAGGACAGAAATTTCAGAGGTCAATTTGTGAAGAGGAATAAAAAATTTTTAAGATTTTATTTATTTATTTGACCAACAGAGATCACAAGTAGATAGAGCAGCAAGCAGAGAGAGAGGGAGAAGCAGGCTCCGTGCTGAACAGAGAGCCCGATGTGGGGCTCGATCCCAGGACCCTGGCACCACGACCTGAGCCGAAGGCAGAGGCTTTAACCCACTGAGCCACCCAGGTGCCCCGAGGAATAAAAAATTTCTTTGAAAAAATCATTTACATGTGATGATCAATTTCATGTATCAACCCAATCTGGCCACAGGGTAACCCAATATTTGGTCAAGCATTATTCTGGATGTGTCTATGAAGGTATTTTTGGATGAGATTAACATTTACATTGGTACACCTCATAAAGCAGATTGTCCTCTCTGAGGGGGGCTTGGGTTGAAGATGCTGCTCATCCAATCAGTTGAAGCCCTGAATAGAATACACAGGCTGACCCTCCCTTGTTAGGACAGAATTTCTCCTATCTCACTGGTTTTAAAGTAAGGTATCAGTCCTTTTCTGGCTTTGGACTCAAACTGAAATATTGATTCTTCCTGTGTCTCAAGCCTCAAGGTCTTCTGAATGGAATGGCACCATTGGCTCTCCTGGATCTCCAGCTTGCTGAATCACCCTACAGATCTTCAGACCTCCCAGTCTCCATAATCTTGTGAGCCAATTTCCTAGAATCGACTTATTTTTCTCCATATGTACATCCTATTGGTTCTGTTCCTCTGGAGAACTCTAATACACAGGCTTTGTCGTTCGAATTGTACTTGTAGGAATATATCTTGATTTACTAATCAGCAATAGATAAATGTTCAGACTGGATGATAGATAGGTAGATATATGTGCATGTCTATATCTTTTATGTAATAAGCAATTTATGGAACTACTACAATAGCAACAGATTGGGAAAAGGGCCTAAACATCACAAAAATTTTTCTGTACATCATACTATGCCATGATTTAAAAAATTATGATATGGACATATTTATTTACATAAAAAGGCACTTAAAATATTAGGTTAAAAATGACTCTGGGGGGCACCTGGATGGCTCAGTCATTAAGTGTCTGCCTTCAGCTCAGGTCATGATCCCAGGATTCTGGGATCAAGCCCCACATTGGGCTCCCTGCTCTGTGGAAAGCCTGCTTCTCCCTCTCCCACTCCTTCTGCCTGTATTCCCTCTCTCTCTCTCTTTCTCTCTGTGAAATAAATAAATAAAATCTTTTAAAAAATGATTCTAGGTACCATACATAATGGAATTACATTTTAAAAATATATATGAATATACATGCATAGAAAGAACTCTGTTAGAAGTGATTATGTCGAGTGGCAGGATTTTGGATAATTCTATTTTTGTTACCTACTACATATCTATATTTTTAAATTTTTCTATAATGAACATATAATATTGTGTTGTTTAAAAAAAGAAAGAAAGAAAAGCTATGATGGAACTAAGGCTTGGTGACATAGTAGAAAGAACTCTAGATTTAGTGCTTGGTGACCTGGGTTCTAAACCCAGCTCCTCAACAGTAGCTTAGCTACCCTGGTCCTCATTTTCTCATCTATAATATGGAACTGAAATAATTGCTTTCTAAGGACTTTCCCACACCAAAGTCAATCTTCCTTAGGCTCATGTCTCTTTGGATTCTTTGGTGAGTGTTTTAAGTATTGATACCCTCATGATCTCAACTCCGGAATCCAAGGAGGCATATGAATGATTTCTGCACATGGGCTGATGGGATTTTCCCAACTTGTGGCTCTAACCCTAACTTGGCTCAAACTTGGCTTGTGATACTAGAAGGGAGGGACATAAATCAGATGTAAGATTCTAATTACCTGGTTTCATTGTCCAAGTGTCCTAGAGAAAGACAGTATATAGTAAAAAACAAAAAACACACAACAAACAAACAAGAAAACAAAAACCATGGATGTTGGGTTTGCATTCCCACTTAAGCACTTACTAATTCTGAGGAGGATTTTCCTCACCAATAAAAAAGAGACTATTCTATATACTTCAAGACTGTTTTGTGAGTTCTAAATTATTCAAGGTATCTAAAGTACATAGGACAAAATAGGCACTAGGAAAAAAGGTAATCTTTCCTTTTCTTCCTTTCACAGATGACACATTCTAGAATCAGGTAAATTCTTAGGAAAATGGGGGAAGGGAAATGAGTTTTTTTCATAATTGTCCTAGGACCTAGAAGTAATCTTGTTGTTCTACCTAATGATTACATTAGACAGTTGATAAACTGTAACACACAATGAATGTGTTGTCATAGCAGTAAAAAAATAAAATTTAAAAAAGCAAGTTAAGCAATGAGAGACACGAAATAAGGATTTAATTTTGGAATCTAATTTGGAACACAGTTAAGGTGATGGAGGAGACTAATATTTCATTCATCTAATAAAATATTGCCAGGCTGGGTAGTGATTAGATACAGAGTCATTTCCTGGCCCTCTAATAGATAATAGCTGTGACATTGTATCCTTTAACAAAGTGCCAGAGGAACAGCTTAGTGTACTCCAGGAGGAAAACAAATCACACCTGTCAGACCTCCATGGTTCTGGGATTCTGCCCACCAAAGTAGTAACATAGTTTGACCTTATTCTACTCAAGAACCCTGGTGGGATCTCAAGATAAGAGGTTATTGTTTATCTTGAAAACTACTCTTGGAAACAGAGTTGGGCAAACTCACATTGATGTGTAACTAGGAACAAATTATGAGGCCTCTTATCAATTCAATGAATCTTAGTTTTGCACAGTGAAATCACTTAGTCATCCAAAGAGATGATCTCCTAAATGTTTTGGTCTCTGATCCTCTTCTGATGTCTGATTACTTCCAAATTCCCTAAAGGTGCAGCTCCCCAACTTTGTGCCAAGTCACCTGAAGGGAAGGCAGAAAATTCACAGGGGAGCTGTGGATATTCTCTGTTTTTTAAGGGAAACACTTTGATACTGAGTGTCTTCAGATGGCTCCTGAATTACAAGTCTGAGTTTATTTTCAGACCTGGTAACATTCCTTTGAATGACATAACCTTTAGAAGCTGGGTTTTTTGCAGTTTCTGTGATAAAAAGCAAGCACCACACAAAAATTAACGTGGAACAGGAAGTGATGGTGGTGGTGCCCAATTTCAAGAATGATATAGGATTTTTTAAAAAAGATTTTATTTATTTGACAGACAGAGATTACAAGTAGGTGGTGAGGCAGGCAGAGAGAGAGGAAGAAGCAGGCTCCCCATGGAGCAGAGAGCCTGATGTGGGGCTTGATCCCAGGACCCTGGGATCATGACCCAAGCCAAAGGCAGAGGCTTTAAACCACTGAGCCACCCAGGCACCCTAGGATATTTTTTATTTTTGTTTACATGTATTATTTTTTCAAATGGCTACTGAGTTGTGAGGACATGAATACTTACAAAATCATTTGGCTCTAACTACTTAATACACTAAACTGTCAGGTATTTCTTCTGTCCTAAGACTGTTGTGGAAAAGGAAGAAGAAAAAAACAAACAAATAAAATCAAACAAACAAACAAAAAAAAACCACAGACATGAAGGGACCCATGAACAAAGAAGGTCTGGCAACCTCTGCCCATATCCCTCTTCTACCTTCTCAATATGGCTCAGGCAATATTTTATCTTCAAATGCTTATCTATCATGATAAGTGCCCAAGAAGGCTGGGGAGATGGCTATTCTTTTCCTCAAAGCAGAGAAAGTTAAAATACGTTTAAGTTCATTAAGATCTTTTCAAGCTATTGAAAAATACCTGTTCTGGCTCATGTTAAGTATTTGGCACCTGAGGACAACCATCTTTTCCCTCCAATTCTCAACTGGCCTTAGCTTCCTGTCTTCTTGTCAAATGTATGAGATGGCTGATGCCTTGATTTCCAAAATCAGTGTGCTCTGGAGTTGCCTACTGCATGTGCTTATTTACAGCAATATTTATTCTGTCTGACCTGCTTTCTGCATTTCTCCAAACATATCTCTATATCTCATAAATACACTATTTCAGTTCCAATCATGTTGCAACCTGCAAGCACCCTAAAATCATTATTTTATTTTCTCCAGTTTAAACTGGAAGGCTGGGAAATAAATGTTCAGACTTTACCAGTTATTCATATTAACAGTAAGGCACAGGCACTCCCATTTATAATTGCATAGTGAAGATCCCTGAGAACCTGTTTGAAACCTTCTCTTTCTTTTCTCTCTGTTGGTTCTGTCTGGGCAAATTCCTCCCATCTTAGTGCTCCTGCAGCATTAGATCTATGTAGATGGCTCCCACATTCCTATCTCCTCCTTTATCTTGTTTCTAAATTGCAGCCACACGTTCCAAATTACATAGATATTCCACAAGCCTCCAAAACATCACTGTCCCAAATATACTCACCCACTTTCTTCTCATACTGCTTTTCCTACCTCATTCTTTTACAACCAACTCAGGCCTTTACTCTTCTTTCTAGTTGTGTATCTTTTCCTTCACCCTATAATCCCCCTACAACTTCACAGGTTCAGGCTTATATTTCTCTGTACTCCAGTTTATTCTTTACAAAGCAGATAGATCATTTCCTAAATTCAAAGAGGCCCATGTTACTTTCCCCTGCCAATTTTATTGAGATATAGTTCACATATAACACTGTTTAAGTTTGAGATACACAAAGTCATGATAAGATAGATAAGGGTCTCATTAACATAAGTATTGCTACAGGAATGAATAAGTATATATTATATTGTGCAGAATTACTTCCAACTTGTTTTAACACAGTAGGCCAAGAACAGAAACAAAGGTATCCTCAGACTGGGCCAACTGGATTAATCAGTTTCTATGTTGTCTCTCTTTGAGACATTTGGAAGCAAGGCTAACTTCCTTGGATCGAGAAAGCCTTTGGCATTCTGGATCCATTTGAGGAACAAAAGGGGATAATGAAACCTTTGAAAGTCTGTTATAGGAAGGAGTCAGATAATTTCATTAAAAAAAAAAAAAAAGTCATGATCATGCTTGTACCCTTAAGCTAGTGAGGAGCACTTACAAAGATGGGTTGGAGAGGAGCTGGTTAAGTGCAGAAGAAGTCTTCTAAATCTGTTTCTCCCATGTTTGTGGGGCTGAGAATTAATAACTTTGGAAAAGGGAAGTTGTAATCAAGTATCAGGAAGTATCAATCTTCAGGCCTAGAAATGGGATAGGAAATGCAGAAGAAAGAGCTCCTTAGTGGTCTACCAAGATAATTCTTTCCATTTAAGCAGAGACTGTTTACATGTCAAACACTGATGATTATTGAAGTAATTTAATAATGTTAAATATTTTAAAACCAGAAATCTCACAGTCTTTCTGAAGTTATGCTCAGATTTACTTTTTTTCAACACTGATAGTGTTATTTGAAATTTGGTGAAAAGCTACATAAGGTAATCCATTGAACAAATGTGCTACATTTTTTTGTTTAATCCAAAATATGAACATGTACATTTTTTTTCCAACTTGGGAGGGATGCTCAGTGGTCAACCTACACATTGGTCATTTCCCACATGTGCAAATGCATCTGCTGAATAAATTCTTAAATGTGGAATTGCTGTATCTAAAGACATGTGTATTTTAAATTTCGATGAAGAATGCCAAGTCATGTTCCATAACTATTACTGTTTGCACTCTTATCAGTGGCAAATGAAGTAAGCATTTATAATTAAATGCATAACTATCTTATCATATAGTCATTCTACAGTTGTTTTTCTCTGAGAAAAACAGTTTTCTATCATTCCTCAATAAACACAGGAAAGATACAGGATGCTATTTTTTCATTAAGTGAAACGTTCTTTGACCAAAAATCCCTTCTGTGAATTCTTTATTCTCGCGAGGAGTGCTTTGTGCAAAATGGCTTCACTCAAACCCTTGTGGGGGAAAGTTCATAAGATTTGATACAAGAGAAATCTTTTATGTATCCACTTCTCCAAATTTCTGTCTCATTATTGCCACACAAGGAAAAAAGTATGAAATGATGTAGAGAACTTAAGCTAGGCACTGATTTATCAGAAAGAGCAGGAACATGCATTTAAAATGCTCATCTTTAAAGAAAAAGAAGGAACAAGTTTTTAAAAATGACTTTACTGTGCATCTAACAAAAAGAATCAATATCTGGTTTTTGCAGGAGCAATCCCATAGTGAAAATAAAATCATTCACCCTTGTAGCTTTAAACAACAAGTTTTTGTGCCTAAGGAAAAAAGGGCATTTTCTAGAGAAGCTTTAAAGGAATAATGAGAACTTAAAATTACTCATGTTCCACTTTTTTAAAACACTTTTTCTTGAAAATGAAATAATTAATGCACCATTCCTAATGCCCAAAAGCCTTGAACAATTCTTCACAAAGTTTACTAAATAGTCAAGACTGAAGTAGATGTTAGCCAAGAAAAATAAAAGCAAGAGACAGAACTGCATTTCATAAAGTATTATTTCTCTTGAAGACCTCAAGCAGGCAAAATGCCAACAGAGTTGTTAGAATAAGCTTTTCAAAAGCTACAGGCAGTAAACCAAAGAAAAGTTATACAAAATCTTCTTTAAATCGGAATAAGATGAAATGGAAAGAGGGAAAAGTCAACATTTCCTAAGCACCACTAGTCTTCAGATTTTATCCCTTAAGTTCAACCATATTTGGTGCTTTGGAAGTATGTATCAGTTAAAATGAAAAAGGAGAGAAAAAGGGGAAAAAAAGAAAGTGAAAAAGGAGACAAAGATATGCAAATACCAGCTAATACAAGCTGCTGCCACTTCTCTCATCTGAAAGCACTTCCATGTTCCTTTAAATTAATACCCTCATGTTGGTTCTCCTAATCATGCTAGTCAGTAGACACATTGACTAGAAATTTATGGTTTACCCCATGGGCAAAGCTCCCTTTACACATTTATCCCATAAGATCCCCTTTATTGCAATGTGTGTTCACTTCCTCCTTTCTACATATAAAAAGGTATTTTAAAAAACTAAACCAGAGCAACTGAATGGCCAAGAGAGATTCAGAAGTAGGACGGTGAAAATGCAGTTCTGAGACTCAGATACACACATATATATGTTTGGAACTCTTCAACACAAAGGTCACAGCCAAAATACACGGTGAAGCAGAATAATGAAATAAAAATTACAAAGGAGAAAAAGGCAGCGAACAAATCAGCAGGGACCAAGAGCAATCACGCTCCATGATCCCTGCGATGTGGGAAAGCGCCTGGCAGAGACAGCCTTGCAGGGGGCTGCCTGTGGAACCTGAGCCCGTCACCAGTCCTCTCCAGGCTTCAGTTTCCCCATCTGCAAACTGGGAAGCTGTCTGAACTCATACCCTGTGGGTGGGTGTCTGATTCTAGGCTCCTACAGGTATGTCAAAGGAAGGAGGATGGGGCTGAAAGATATTACCAGGAAGGCTATTTCCTCCATCCTATCTGACACGATCTGGGCATAAATAGTGCTACTTCCCAAATATTCTTCCATGCATCCCAGCCCTTATTGTGCTAAGATGGAGCTTTATGACTTGATCTGACCAATTAGCTGAGAGCAACTCTGCATCGTTTCTAGCGTGAAGCATGAAAGAGTCCACAAATGGCATGGTCCATGCCTTGTGTTACCCAGAAACTCTCAGGTAGTTCTTCTATGCTTCACTGGTATGGGGTGAGGGGGGGGGGGTGGCTTTCAAAGCTGCTGCCAGACCCATAGCCCCAGAGCATCTTCCTGCCCTTGCTAAGTATGGCCACCATGGCATGTGGAATGTAGTGCCATGTCAAACTGGGAACTTTCTGGTAACAAATCTTATCAAACTAGATATTCAGGTTGAGTGATCATTTCATGTCTCCACCCCAGACCTTTCCAGAACTTCAAATGAAGCTGGGGAAGTCAAAGATCTGATGTTTGGTATAGACCTGAAGACCTCTAGTTTGAAGACTTCTCATACATTTCCAGTTGGAGTATAATTTAGTACCATCACTATGGAGGATAATTTGGCAATATTTAGCAACTTTTAAGTACACGTGGCTTTGAATAGCAAGTCTACCTTCAAGAATTTATACTGCAGTAGGATCATGCTCTCACAGAATGGTCTTTTAATAAGGTTATTCATGGGGAATTTGTAATAGTGAAAGATCAGAACCTTGCATATCCATCAATGTGAAACTGGTTAAATAAAAATTATGGTAAATTCATACAGTGGACTATTATGAAGACACCATATATAAGGAAGTGGCTCTTTATGTGCTAATCTGTTAAGATCTCCAAGATGTATTTGGAGGATTAGACTGAAAATCAATAATATGGATTATGCAGAAAGGCAGTGGGTAAATAAAGTTCAGAAGAGGAAGGAAGAATTTTCACTAGATACATTTATACTTCTTGGATTCTGAACCATGTGACTGTAAAATCTATAAATACCTATAAACACATTTTTAACTAAAAAATACACTTGTTTAATTTTTAAAATATACCTTTTCCCCTAAAATATGTATGTATAAAAAACTATATACTTACATTTTAGAAATTGCTCCAAGTTGAATAATTACTTATTTATTCTTTGAAATACCTTCTTCTCTCCAGAAGTTATATTTGCTTCAGTTTTAATGAAAGAAGAGCCTCAGGGCGCAGAGAAGCAATTATTAGTTCCTCAGAATAAGCAATTACTGGTAACTAGGATTTAACTAAATCAGTTTAAAGTTGTAAAAATGCCATCTTTTTACATAAGGTCAATAGTTGGGATTTGTAGCATTTTTTACTCAGACCTTTGTGTGTTAAGTGTTTCTCCTTGGCTTATTTCAATATTTGCATTAAGACTCATTCTAGGGGTGCCTGAGTTAAGCAGCAGTACGTTAAGCAGCTGCCTTCGGCTAAGATCATGATCCCGAGTCCCGCATCAGGCTCTCTGCACAGCTGGGAACCTGCTTCTCCTTCTGCTCCCCCTTTTTCTCTCTGACAAATAAGTATTTTTTTTTAAGTCTCATTCTATGGTTTTTGTAGCTTCTATAAAATTATATCACTTGGATATAAAATGACAAGCACAAAGCAATTTTTTGGTGGTTCTCAGACAACTGAAAGCAACTAACGGTTTTGTGAGTGCTCAGTGTACAAGAAGACTGCTCTGAGCCCTTTGCTATTATTTGTTTCATTGGTTGTTTAATCATCACAATGATTCCATTAAGCAGGTACTATCATTTTACAGGTGAGGAAATTGAGGCACAGAGGAATTCACCAAGGTCATGCAGATAAGAAGTGATGGAAAGAGGATTCATACCCCAGATTCTGCTCCAATAATGATGACGATAACTAATATCTATTGAACAGTCATTATGTATCAGGTACTGTCCTAAACACTTCCATGGATTAACCAAATTTTGAGGGATTGACCAGTTTAATCTTTACAAAAATTCTATGCGTAGGTACTGTTATCCTCCCATTAGATATGAGGGTATTTTCCTAGTTCCAGCTGCTATAACAGAATACCCTATTCTGGGTGACTTTGACAGTGAACATTTATTTCCCTCTGGGCCAAGAGACCCGTGCAGGACTCAATCCCAGGACCCGGGATCATGACTTGAGTGGAAGGCAGATACTTAACCGACTGAGCCACCCAGGCATCCCTATCCCCCTCTTTAAAGAGCTGCCAGTAGCTCAGTGAAATTCCCTGGTTCACATAGTAAGGAATAACACAGACAGGGCTTGAATCCAGCTGGGTCTGCCTTCAACAACCTGGGCTCTTCCCATGACACCACTATGCCCCTCCCTGAAGCACAGGGCAGACCATCAGGGCCTGGGGTCAGCTCTGGCACTAGCCAGCTCTTTGTCTTGTCCAAGCTGTCTAACTTCTCTGGACTTTCATGGCAACGCTTATAAAGAAAAGCGGAAAACCAGATGGTCTCTAAAAATACTGACAACCCTGGGAGTTTCTGACCACCCAGCATCCCCCCTCTCTGTCCCTTCTCTCAGTTTAGAAACTCCATCCAAGGAAATCTCTATTCACCCCCTTACATTCTGAGACGACAACACTCAGGGAAAATAGCTCACAGCTGAAGAGTTCTGAGCATTTAAGAGTGAGAGTTGAGAGTTGAAGTTCCAGAAGAAAGCAAACATTTGTCTCACGGACCCAGGTTCAAATCCAGACCTGGGTTCAGCTCCTGGCTGCACTCGCTCCACATCAGTTCCGTCATCAGTTCAGTCATTGCCTCTGCCACCGCCCGCCGCTGCCTTGGTCCTGTGCCTTTGCTCATGCGGAACCTCCTTCAGTACCTTCTTCTTCCCTTTCTCCTTCCTTTTCCAAAGCTATAATATCCCTCAGGTCCCACTGAAATTGCCTCCTCTCTAGGACTCCACCCTTGTTCTCTCCTCTTTCCCTACTGGAAGCATTCTTTCTTGTACTTGGTTTAGTTTTTCTCCCTAAACGCTAATGGAAGTCAAGAGCACACAGGTCACTGCCACTTCATTTATTTTGTGCTATCCTTCTAGCTATCTTTCTGGTCAGGAAATTCTTCATGATCTCCGGTCATTTAGTCTACCATACTGGAAGCTGACTTTTTTACATGTGAAGCTTATAACAAGTTTATTTTTTTAACATGCAAAATAATCCCCAGTTCCTTTGACCTTTTCACCCCCCCCCACTATTAAATATCTTGGTGGTTCTTCCTCTGCCTCTCTCCAACTTTTCTCTCCCTCTTAATTCCTTTCATTCTCCCTCTCCCTGATCCTTTCTCTCCTCCTCTTCTTCATCCCCTTTTCTTCGTTCTCTTCCACTTCCTTCCTTTTCTCCTCCTCCTTCTCATTCTTTGTCTTCCTTTCTTTTTAAATGTGTAATTTCAATTCCGTTTAGCCAGTGTGTTGAAGTCCAGCTATCTATAGAACTCTGTCATTGGCATTAAAGAGGATTAAAAAAAACAGTGCCTGGGTGGCTTAGTCAATTAAGCATCTGCCTTCAGCTCAGATCATGATCCTGGGGTCCTGGAATCCTGCATAGAGTCCCACAAGGGCTCCCTGCTCAGCGGGGTGTCTACTATTCCCTCTGCCTCCTGGCCCACTTGTGCTCGTTGTCTCTCACACACACTCTCTCTCTTTCTCCCAAAAACAAATAAGTAAATAAAATCTTTTTAAAAAAGAGAGAAAGAAGATTTTAAAAAATCAAGAACAATCTCTCCCCTCAGGGAATTGGCAATCTACGCAGAAAGAAATCTGCAAAAAGTAACGATGACACAATACAGTCTAAGAAATGCCTGGGGAACTGGAGATTAATCTTCATTTGAAACAAATAATGCAATACACACCCACACACACACAAAAGCTGTCTTAAAAACAAACTCAAGAAACTTATAACATTTAAAAAATATTAGATTTACTAACAGAGAACCCAAGATACAAATTAGTTATAATTTGAAAGTTCTTCCAACTTTCATAAAACAGAAAACAAAATCCATTGTTATTGTTGGTTCACAAGTTAATCAGTTACATTTTATATGGAAAAGATAAAATAACTTTCTTCTGCAGTTATTTAAGCAGAAAGTAGCCTAACTTACATTTATAACATAAAATTTATTTCATTTTTTGGCTTGCTTTTCCAGGTTAGATAGGCATTATGCAGCATTTTAATAGACCCTGAGTGCTCTATGACAATATTTATACGGTGATGTTTGCCTCATATGGAAGAACTTTAAAAAAGGAACACTACAGTGAAATGGTGAGAAGTTATCTAGCATACCTAGCAGTCCAGTATACATTTTTGACCTTAATAATCCAAAAGACTGCCTTTTCTCTGGTTTATAATCCCACATTGTGGAGTAGATGGCTTTTAATCTTTGGAATCTAAGCTAGAGGCCTCAGGGCCCTCTCTAGGCTACTGCAGCACTCCTCATCCATCAGCTGGACCAAGTAAAATCTCCTTCCCTGGCCGTGCTAAAAGGCAATTTTATGTACTTCTCTGTCAGTCTCAGATGAGCTGTTTCATATCTTACAAACAATACTACCAGAAAGATGGGCCTTCATACACCTCTTTATGTATTACATTAATAACATAATCAATGTATTAATTTACTTTTGTGTAAAAGAAATAGAAAGAGTCCACTATATAAGAACGTAATGCAACCCCAGGAATTGCTGTTTATAACATTTTTGTGTTGATTTTTGTTACCAAAATCAGAACATGTCTCAAACATTAGGCAGTATGTTTACTGAAATCAATCAAAAATAATACAGGGGCCCCTGGGTGGCTCAGTGGGTTAAAGCCTCTGCCTTCAGTTCAGGTCATGATCCCAGGGTCCTGGGATAGAGTCCCACATCAGGCTCTCTGCTCAGCAGGAAGCCTGTTTCCTCCCTCTCTCTCTCTGCCTGCCTCTCTGCCTACTTGTGATCTCTGTCTGTCAAATAAATTAATAAAATCTTTTTAAAAAATAATAATACAAAAGTGTGGCTCAAACACACATGTGTAAACCAAAATGATGATGAACACAAACAAGCGAGGAGAGAAGAGTCAGAGAATCCAAGGCTGTTCAGTCCATTCCCCCTTCCTCTACAAACAAGATCCCACTATCATATTGGCTTCCATTTGTGTTCCTAGCTTATTGAAAGCCTGTGTTTCAAAATATCTTGTGCATTGAAAAGTAACAACACAAAACTTAGTGAGCAATTGCTCTAATGAAAATTTTGGATAACCATTGTCACTATCCTGGAGTTACTCATCTATGGTGTCAGTCATATACATATTTGTAATGTCCCAATTTATCAGTTTAAAAAACCCAGCCAGCATATAAGTGAAACACACGACAGCTCTCCCATTATTAACAACAGGAAACATAAATATAACCTCCTTTCATCCAGGGTATCCTTAGCAAGATTTGCAATGCATTTTATTATTATATTCACATAAACAACGCAGAAGAAAATTTAAAGCAAAACAGAGATGTTTGATTTATTTCTACTTCTTTTCAACATTTCTTCTGACGTGACTCTAAAATAATGAGTAACACTATATTTTAGTCAATAAAACCAATATTCTGCTTTTAAGAAATGAATTATAGAAAATTAAAAAATACTCTACTAATAGAAAATGTAATACATTGGCTGGGATTCTGTGTATTTCAAAAATTCTGCCAACAGTGTAAATATATTTTAGGGCTATGACACAAGAACTTTATTTGGCTTATAAATATATTTTTATCTCTACATATTCTATTTTGAGGAACATTGATAGAGCATTTGCTTCAGCCAAAAATCTTTTCAAGAGAAATCAAATAAAGTTTAGGTTTCCTTTCTCTTTATAAATTTTAAAATGCTACAGAAATTTTGTATTTTACAGAAAAATAGGAAAAAAAAACCAATTACCCATTCTCCCACTTACTGTCAGAAGCATTTTTGCTATAATTTTTCTTAGGCAATTATAATTATAATTTTTCTTAAATGCAAAATTTATTTGATGTTACTTTTCTATCATGGTAAGATCACAATTTGGTATCCACTTCCCAACAGCTTCAAATACAAGGAAAGGGATTTTAGAATGATACTCAAATTCCCATCCCTCCTCTCCCTCTGACAGGTTTTTATCACCTTGACAAATCACTTATTTCTCTAAGCCTTAGCTTCCTTGTCTATGAAATGGGGATAATGCTGATGTATGTCTGAGGTGATCCCCAAGTGAATGTGTGTCCACAAAGGTCAGGTTCTCATTGGTGAACACTGGGGACCTACAGGAATTAGAATTCCTCTCAGGCTAGTTTGCTGCCAGGATCAGTATGATGAGAGCAAGGCTCAGTGATTTCTGCCAGACATGCAAACATTCCACGACTTTCAGGATCACCAGTTCTCTATCTCCAGGAAACCTCATAGCGATCTTCATGGAAATGTCACTCTAAAGTAGAGATAGGCACCCTATTCTAAGGTGGTGAGTATTAGGGTCCGTGATCAAAGGAGAGAGACTGATACAAAGCGAAGGTCAAGCAAAGCTTTATTTCACGCCAAGCATTGAGAATCAAACTGACTGGTCAGGGCTGTCTCTTACAAAGAGGCAACAATGACGAGGACGTTGACCCCAATGATGATGACGACCCTGACAACACCGCTCCTGATGATGCCGCTTCGACAACTACAACCCCCCATGATGCTGCTCCCAGCGACACTGCTCCTGGCGCTGCTCCTGGCGACTACCCCGACAATGTTGCTCCTGACGATGCCCACGACAACACTTCCCAGCCTCACAGATTAACTTTTATAGAGGTGGTTGAGCCTGGCTTATACACAGGTGGCCGATGAGATTGCAATACACAGAGAAAACTGCACAATCATGCTATGTCGGCAATACAGGTAGCCAATTGAATTTCAATTTACCATAGTAAATACATGCCCGCCCCACTGACTAGACGTCTCCATCCGGCCTGGCGTGCCCCACTGACTAGATGTCTCCATCCGGCCTGGTGTGCCCTACTGACTGGATGTCTCCATCGGGCCTGGCCCACCCCTGTATCCGGTGTTTGCAAGTAAGTTCCTCTGGCTAACCAGGCCCTCACAGTGAGCAGTGATATTTCTAATTAGAATAGATAATGAAAACTAAAGCACTCTTCCAGGGACATTGGTCTGATGGGCTCTCAACAATTAATACACCATTCAGGGAATGCAAACTGGTGTAGCCACTCTGGAAAACATTATGGAGGTTCCTCAAGAAATTAAAAATAGAACCACCCTAGGACCCAGCAACTGCACTACCAGATATTTATCCAAAGGACACAAAAACACGGACTCAGGGGAGGAGGAGCCAAGATGGCGGAGAAGTAGCAGGTTGAGACTACATCAGGTAGCAGGAGATCAGCTAGATAGCTTATCAATCCATTGTGAACACCTACAAATCCAACAGGAGACCAAAGAGAAGAAGAGCAACAATTCTAGAAACAGAAAATTGACCACTTTCTGAAAGGTAGGACGGCAGCGAAGTGAATCCAAAGCAATGGGAAGATAGACCGCGGGGGGAGGGGCCAGTTCCCAGCACGTGGCAGAGCAACAAGAGCACAAAATCAGGACTTTTCAAAGTCTGCTCCACTGAGGGACATTGCTACAGAGGCTAAACCGGGGTGAAGCCCATGCGGGGTCAGTGTAGCCCCAGGTCCCGTAGGGTCACAGAAAGATTGGGGGTGTCTGAGTGTCACACAGCTCGCAGGTATTAGAGCGGGGAAGCCAGCTACAGAGACAGAGCAGAGGAGTGAGCTCCCAGCTCAGGGTTACCTTGAACTGGTCACAGACTGGGTGAGCTCAGAGAGCAACCAGAGGCCTGGGATATGGGAGTGATTGAGCGCTTATCTCTGAGGGCACACTGAGGAGTGGGGCCCTGAACTATTGGCTCCTCTGGGCCATAGATTGGGAGGCCACCATTTTCATTCTCGTCCTCCAGAACTCTATGGAAAGGATTCAGGGAACAAAGCTCCTGAAAGCAAACCCAAGCGGATTCTTATCCCGGCCCCTGATAAGGACGGTGCAATTCTGCTTTGGGCAGAGACACTTCAGCATCAATCACTACAACAGGCCCCTTCCCCAGAAGATCAACAAGAAATCCAGCCAAGACCAAGTTCACTTACCCAGGAGAACAGTGGAATTCCAGAAGAGGAGAAAGCAAAGCATGGAATTCATGGTTTTCTCCCCATGATTCTTTAGTCTTGCAGTTAATTCAATTTTTTTCATTTTATTTTTTTCTTCTTCTAAATTTTCTTTTAACTTTTACCTATTCCCTTTTTAACATTTTTTTAATTAGTTTATCTTAACAATACCTTTCATAAAAAAATAATCTTTTTTGAACCTTCATTATTATAGTCATATTTTATCCTTCATTGTATCTAACTTTATTTTTGTATATACATAGGGTTTTTTCTTCTAAAAAATTGGGTACAACTTCTTCTACTAGATAAAAATATACCCTAAATCTAGCTCCAGGCTTGTTCTAGTCTCCAGCCCAAGCAAAATCTCTCCACTTCCTTTTTCTTTATTCTCCCAACCAACTTACTTTATCAACTCCTTTCTTAGAAATTAAAAAAAATTTTTTTTCATCTTTATAGGCATATTCCATCCCTTCATTGTGTTTATTCTTATGTATGTTTTTAATTCTTTAAAATTTTGGGAGATAGTTTCTTCTAAAAGACCAAAATACTCCCAAAATTAAGTGGGTGACCCTGTTCTAGTCACCAGTCTAATATACATATTTTTTCTTTTTTATATTTTTTCTTTATTTGTTTTCTTTTTTTAATTTTTTTTTTCTGAACTTCTTTTTATCCCCTTTCTCCCCTACCCCATGATTTGGGATCTCTTCTGATTTGGTTAAAGAGCATTTTCCTAGGGTTTTTGCCACCCTTTTACTATTTTATATGATCCTTCATATATTCTTATCTGGACAAAATGACAAGGTGGAAAAACTCACCACAAAGGAAAAAAAAAAAGAACAAGAGGCAATACTAAAAGCTAGGGACCTAATCAATATGGACATTGGTAATATGTCAGATCTAGAATTCAGAATGACAATTCTCAAGGTTCTAGCTGGGCTCGAAAAAAGCATGAAAGATATTAGAGAAACCCTCTCTGGAGAGATAGAAGGCCTTTCTGGAGCAATAAAAGAACTAAAATCTGACCAAGTTGTAATCAAAAAAGCTATTAAATAGGTGCAATAAAAAATGGAGGCTCTTACTGCTAGGATAAATGAGGCAGAAGAAAGAATTAGTGATATAGAAGACCAAATGACAGAAAATAAAAAATCTGAGCAAAAGAGAGACAAACAAATACTGGACCACGAGGCAAGAATTCGAGAGATAAGTGACACCATAAGACGGAACAACATTAGAATAATTGGGATTCCAGAAGAAGAAGAAAGAGAGGGGAGCAGAAGGTATATTGGAGAGAATTATTGTAGAGAATTTCCCTAATAATGCAAAAGGGACAAGCATAAAAATCCAGGAGGTGCAGAGAACCCCCTTCAAAATCAATAAGAATAGGTCCACACCCTGTCACCTAATAGTAAAATTCACAAGTCTTAACGACAAAGAGAAAATCCTGAAAGCAGCCCAGGAAAAGAAGCCTTAACATACAATGGTAAAAATATTAGATTGGCAGCAGACTTATCCACAGAGACCTGGCAGCCCAGAAAGATTTGGCATGATATATTCAGAGCACTAAACAAGAAAAACATGCAGACAAGAATACTATATCCAGCTAGGCTCTCATTGAAAATAGGAGAGATAAAAAGCAAAACTGAAACAAAAACTGAAAGAATTTACAAACACCAAAAAAGCTCTACAGGAAATATTGAAAGGGGTCCTCTAAGCAAAGAGAGACCCTAAAAGTGGTAGATCAGTAAGGAACAGAGACAATACACAGTAACACTCACCTTATAGGCAATACAATGGCACTAAATTCATATCCCTCAATAGTTACCCTGAATGTTAATGGGCTAAATGCCCCAATCAAAAGACACAGGGTATCAGAATGTATAAAAAAACAAAACCCAACAATATGCTGCCTACAAGAAACTCATTTTAGAACCAAAGACACCTCCAGATTTAAAGTGAGGGGGTGGAAAACAATTTATCATGCTAATGGACGTCAGAAGAAAGCAGGGGTGGCAATCCTTATATCGGATCAATCAGACTTTAATCCAAAGACTGTATGAAGAGATGAGGAAGGACACTATATCATACTCAAAGGGTCTGTCCAACAAGAAGATCTAACAATTTTAAATATCTATGCCCCTAACACGGGAGCAGACAACTATATAAACCAATTAATAACAAATCAAAGAAACACATC
>NC_081558.1:127418409-127419647 GCF_022355385.1 Mustela nigripes | reverse complement strand
ATGAGATGAGGAAGGACACTATATCATACTCAAAGGGTCTGTCCAACAAGAAGATCTAACAATTTTAAATATCTATGCCCCTAACACGGGAGCAGACAACTATATAAACCAATTAATAACAAATCAAAGAAACACATCGACAATAACACAATAATAGTAGGGGACTTTAACACTCCCCTCACTGAAATGGACAGATCATCCAAGCAAAAGATCAACAAGGAAATAAAGGCCTTAAATGACACACAGGACCAGATGGACATCACAAATATATTCAGAACATTTCATCCCAAAGCAACAGAATACACATTCTTCTCTAGTGCACATGGAACATTCTCCAGAATAGATCACATCCTGGGTCCTAAATCAGGACTCAACCGGTATCAAAAGATTGGGATCATTCCCTGCATATTTTCAGACCACAATGCTCTAAAGCTAGAACTCA
The DNA here is from genome assembly GCF_022355385.1 of Mustela nigripes. Lineage (NCBI taxonomy): Eukaryota > Metazoa > Chordata > Mammalia > Carnivora > Mustelidae > Mustela > Mustela nigripes. The sequence continues at coordinate 127,419,205 of NC_081558.1, read as the reverse complement.
ACCACAAAAGGAACTTTGAAAAGAACCAAATACATGGAGACTAAACAGTATCCTTCTAAAGAATGAATGGGTCAACCGGGAAATTAAAGAAGAATTGAAAAAAAATCATGGAAACAAATGATAATGAAAATACAACGGTTCAAAATCTGTGGGACACAGCAAAGGCAGTCCTGAGAGGAAAATATATAGTCGTACAAGCCTTCCTCAAGAAACAAGAAAGGTCTCAAATACACAATCTAACCCTACAACTAAAGGAGCTAGAGAAAGAACAACAAAGAAAGCCTAAACCCAGCAGGAGAAAAGAAATAATAAAGATCAGAGCAGAAACCAATGCAATAGAAACAGAAAAAAAACAATAGAACAAATCAACGAAACTAGGAGTTGGTTTTTTGAAAGAATTAATAAGATTGATAAACCCCTGGCTAGACTTATCAAAAAGGAAAGAGAAGGAACCCAAATAAAATCATGAATGCAAGAGGAGAGATCACAACCAACACCAAAGAAATACAAACAATTATAAGAACATATTATGAACAACTCTATGCCAACAAATTTGACAATCTGGAAGAAATGGATGCATTCCTAGAGACATATAAGCTACCACAACTGAACCAGGAAGAAATAGAAAAACCGAACAGACCTATAACCAGTAAGGAGATTGAAACAGTCATCAAAAATCTCCAAACAAAAGCCCAGGGCCAGACGGCTTCCCAGGGGAATTCTACTAAACATTTAAAGAAGAATTAATACCTATTCTCCTAAAAATGTTCCAAAAAATAGAAATGGAAGGAAAACT
>NC_081558.1:127357651-127418009 GCF_022355385.1 Mustela nigripes | reverse complement strand
GATACTATATGTGGAAAACCCAAAAGACTCCACTCCAAAACTGCTAGAACTTGTATAGGAATTCAGTAAAGTGTCAGGATATAAAATCAATGCACAGAAATCAGTTGCATTTCTCTACAACAACAAGAAGACAGAAGAAAGAGAAATTAAGGAGTTAATCCCATTTACAGTTGCACCCAAAACCATAAGATACTTAGGAATAAACCTAGCCAAAGAGGCAAAGAAGCTATACTCAGAAAACTATAAAGTACTCATGAAAGAAATTGAGGAAGACACAAAGATATGGAAAAATGGTCCATGCTCCTGGATTGGAAGAACAAATATCGTGAAAATATCTATGTTACCTAAAGCAATCTACACATTTAATGCAATCCCTATCAAAATCCCACCCATTTTTTTCAAAGAAATGGAACAAATAATCCTAAAATTTATATGGAACCAGAAAAGACCTCGAATAGCCAAAGGAATATTGAAAAAGAAAGCCAAAGTTGGTGGCATCACAATTCCGGACTTCAAGCTCTATTACAAAGCTGTCCTCCTCAAGAAAGTATGGTACTTGCACAAAAACAGACACTTAGATCAATGGAACAGAATGGAGAACCTAGAAATAGACCCTCAACTCTATGGTCAACTAATCTTCGACAAAGCAGGAAAGAATGTCCAATGGAAAAAAGATAGCCTCTTCAACAACTGGTGTTGGGAAAATTGGACAGCCACATGCAGAAAAATGAAATTGGCCCATTTCATTACACCACACACGAAAATAGACTCAAAATGGATGAAAGACCTCAATGTGAGAAAGGAATCCAACAAAATCCTTGAGGAGAACAGGCAGCAACCTCTTCAACCTCAGCCAGAGCAACTTCTTCCTGGGACATTGCCAAAGGCAAGGGAAGCAAGGGCAAAAATGAACTATTGGAATTTCATCAAGATCTAAAGCTTTTGCACAGCAAAGGAAACAGTTAATAAAACCAAAAGACAACTGACAGAACTGACAGAATGGGAGAAGATATTTTCAAATGACATATCAGATAAAGGGCTAGTGTCCAAAAGCTATAAAGAACTTAGCAAACTCAACAACCAAAGAACAAATAATCCAATCAAGAAATGGGCAGAGGACGTGAACAGACATTTCTGCAAAGAGACATCCAGATGGCCAATAGACACATGAAAAAGTGCTCCACATCACTAGGCATCAGGGAAATACAAATCAAAACCACGATGAGATACCACCTCACACCAGTCAGAATGGCTAAAATTAACAAGTCAGGAAATGACAAATGCTGGTGAGGATGTGGAGAAAGGGGAACCCTCCTACACTGTTGGTGGGAATGCAAGCTGGTACAAATACTCTGGACAACAGCATGGATGTTCCTCAAAAAGTTGAAATTAGAGCTACCCTATGACCCAGCAATTGCACTATTTATCCTAAAGATACAAACATAGTGATCCAAAGGGGCACATGCACCCGAATGTTTATAGCAGCAATGTTCACAATAGTTAAACTATGGAAAGAACCTAGATGTCCATCAACAGATGAATGGATCAAGAAGATGTGATATATATACACAATGGAATACTATGCAGCCATCAAAAGAAATGAAATCTTGCCATTTGCAATGACGTGGATGGAACTAGAGGGTATTATGCTTAGCAAAATAAGTCAATCAGAGAAAGACAACTATCATATGATCTCCCTGATATGAGGAAGTGGAGATGCAACATGGGGGGGTTGGGAGGTAGGAAAAGAATAAATGAAACAAGATGGGATCGGGAGGGAGATAAACCATAAGTGACTCTTAATCTCACAAAACAAACTGAGGGTTGCTGGGGGGAGGGGGGTCGGGGAAGGAGGGTGGGGTTACCGACACTGGGGAGGGTATGTGCTATGGTGCTTGCTATGAAGTGTGTAAACCTGGCAAAGAAATTGAGGAAGACACAAAGATATGGAAAAATGTTCCATGCTCCTGGATTGGAAGAACAAATATCGTGAGAATATCTATGTTACCTAAAGCAATCTACACATTTAATGCAATCCCTATCAAAATCCCACCCATTTTTTTCAAAGAAATGGAACAAATAATCCTAAAATTTATATGGAACCAGAAAAGACCTCGAATAGCCAAAGGAATATTGAAAAAGAAAGCCAAAGTTGGTGGCATCACAATCCTAGACTTCAAGCTCTATTACAAAGCTGTCCTCCTCAAGAGAGAGGAATAATAATAATTTTATCCCTGGAGATAAAAATACATTATATGTTTATAAAAAATAAAAAAAAATTAATTAAAAAATATGATTCAAAGCGGTGCATGCACCCCAATATTTATGGCAGCATTATTTACAATAATAGCCAAACTATGACAAGAACCCAAATGTCCATCTACTGATGAATAAAGAAAAGGTGGTGTGTTTATACATATGTATATGTGTGTGTGTATATATATATATATATATATACATCTATATATACATGCATTAAAAAAAAGCAAAGTTTTTTGCTTTCTTTTTTTTTTTTTTTTTTTTTTTTAGAGAGAGAACAATCAAGAGAAAGAGCAGGGAGGGAGGGGCAGATGGAAAGAGAGAGAGAATCTCAAGCAGGCTCCCTGCCCACTGTGCGGGAGACACAAAATCTGTCCCACAACCCTGAGATCAGGGTCTGAGCCAAGGTCAAGAGTCCAGTGCTTAATTGGCTAGGCCACCCAGGAGTCCCATGACTCACCATTTTAAAGTCAATATGAACAATTGAAACTATGCCATATACCATCATAAATTTACAAAAAATCTTTTAATAAATACTTATTGAGCTCCTAGCACTATTCTAGGTTTTGGGAATATGGAAATGAAAAAGAAAACATCTCTTCTTTCATGGATATATTAACAATTAGTGCTCCCAATAAACTATTTGTAGGATAAATAAATGGTTGATATCTTTTTTTTACTGTTATGAATATGTTGATGTTGCTACTACTGATTATGACTTATTATGTACCTTCTGTATACATTGTGTGATATATATGTATATGTATATATAGAGACAGATTTATTATAACATGAACATTTTTCCTAAATACTATTGTTAATTACTACATGGTAGGTCAAAGCAATCTGCTTAGTCATTCTTCTTTCCTTGGCATTTAAACCATTTTAAATTTTTTATAATAAGAATAATATTGTGAGAAAATATTCTGTGATAGATCTCCAAAAAGTCTACTTAATAAAACTTCTCTTCTTTCCCACTCTCAACCGTAGTTAAATTGGCCATACTATTTATGCCTGAGGGCCAAGCAGCTCAACTCTCCGGAAATGTCATCATGTGTCCAATATCACACTGACCTTGCCTGTTTTAATTTGTAAAAGGATAGCTTTGGCAAAGCCATGGTGAAGAGGAGAGTGCTTAGATACTCGAGAAAACAATATATTGTGAGGAAGGTCTAAATCCAAGATCATCTCCTTCTCTGGGTCTTTCTCTTCTTCCTCCTCCCCTCTCCTCTGCTCTCCTCCCCTCTTTTCCCTCCTTTCCCTTCTTTCCATTCCTTTCTTAAGTGTTTCTTTTGCCAGTTTCAATGCTCCCAGCCTTTATATCACTTGGTAGCTAAGGTAGAACCATTTCCAACCCTGGAATAGATGTCCCTAGACGTGAAATGGCCTTCCAGGCACTGTGATTCTTTCTAAACGGTGGGAGGTGCAACAATTTGTTTTTTCTTTCTTTCTTTCTTTTTAAAAGATTTTATTTATTTATTTGACAGAGATCACAAGTAGGCAGAGAGGCAGGCTGAGAGAAAGGAGGAAGCAGGCTCCCCGCTGAGCAGAAAGCCCGATACGGGGCTCAATCCCAGGACCCTGGGACCATGACCTGAGCCGAAGGCAGAGGCTTTAACCCACTGAGCCACCCAGGCACCCCTGTTCTTTATTTCTGAGGGGATAACCCAACATGCCCCAGAACTATGTTGTTGCGGACAAGACCCTAAAGGGTTTTACTTCCTCCCTAAGCTTAGGGAACTTGAATATTTTACAGTGAAAAATAAGAGAATTGTTCCTTGTTTTAGAGAGAAATATCATCTTGATTACACTAGACAGGAAGCATGCCTGCCGTTTGCTTTGGAAAGGAACACTACTTCTATCTTCCAAGGCTGTTTACTATACAAACATCCTTTAAAAAATAGTTCAAACAAAAGGTAGTCAGTGCCTCACTTCTCAAAATGTGGAGAACACAAGAAACTCATGGATTATTGTGTCCCCAAACTGATCACATATATGGAAAATGTTCATGATATTTGTTCAGTAAGCTATGTAAGATTTCTGAAAGCATTATAGTGCTGATCCATGGGAGTAAAACCTTGTTGAAGGGATCACAGTGTTTATTTGGGTTAATAATCTATTAATGATTGCTTGGTTAATAATTAAGATTATTTATTTATGTTAATTAAGATTTTCAACTTTTGGGTTATATGATGATGTTTTGTGGTTATAGAGAGGTTCATCTCCTTGACTCTATCTAAATTTTTATTATATAATTATATTCCATTGAAACTAAGATCTCAAAAATGATAAGAGGTACCATTATTCTACTTACCACTAAGGAAAAAATGATCTAATAACTATACATTCCAATGCTTTATCATCATATCCACTATGAATTACATAATAATTTTAGAGATTTTAAATTATAGGAAGTAGAGGTGTCTTAAAATCAATGAAATATGTATTGATTGTCTGCCTTTCCCAACTAGAACATAAACTCAAAAGGAAGGTGGGGATTCTGTTTTGGTTAATCATCAGTATGTGCTCAGTGCCTAGAACAATGTCTGGCACATAACAGTCAGTAAATATTTGCTGAATTAATATAGGAAAAAACGATTGGTTCTGTTTCCCTCTCCTTTCTCTCCACCCCCAACTTTGGTCTGAAACAGTAGTTCTCAACTCTATCTACATATAGAATTATCTAGGGAGCTTTAGAAACACACCAGTTTCTGGGCCCTATTCAGACTAATTAAATCAGAATATCTTGGAGCAAGCTACAGACACAGGTATGCTGTAAAAGCTGTCCAGGTGAATCTAATGCATGCTGGAAAGTTCAGAACCACTGATTCATGCTGCTCCATTAATAGCACATACACATGGGGCAATCACACAGCTCTACCTTGGATCTCCCGTGTATGCAGATTTGATCACTTGCTGGATGAGAAAAGGCTTTTTAAAGGAAATCATTGATATTCCCTCAGAGTCAAAATCCAATAAGCTTTTGTAACATGTTCTTATAACTATCTCATTTGATCCTCAAACAAACAGGTGAGGAAGAGATAGCAAATATCATTTCTAAAATTGCAAAGACACTGAATCTCAATAATTTGCTCAAGGTTAAAAAAAAAGGGTACGCTCATTTTATCTTTGTTTCAGGATCTTCAGAAAGTCAGAATAACTGTTCTAAACTCTCATTTTATCTCTGTATTCAAACAGCATTTCCTAATCAATGTGTTAACATTAGTAAAACACTGAGGGAAGATCTGATTACCGTGAGCTGTTCATTCATTCAACAGCTGCTCACTCAATAGTGACCAGTTTGTGGAGTACCTACAATGTTCCAGCTGCTAATCCAAGGCAGGCTGAATTTGCCCTGTAACTTTTATTCTGCCCCAGCACCCTCTAACTTTTCCCATGTTCCTGCCTCTTGCCACCCTGCTGCCCTTCCTTCATCTCCCTTGGTTTAAGCCAGTGTTCTAGGTCTTGCTAATAGCACAAGTCTCTTCATGCCGTTTCATTATTTGAAAGACTGTTAATTTTCTTTTGAACTACAGTGTCCTACTTTCTTCATGCTTCAGGCCATGATTCTCTGCTCTTTCCTTCTACTTGCTGGTTTTTAATCAGTGAGTTTGGGGCTCCTTGAAAACAGATGGAAACATGCTAAGAATAATCTCCAATTAACTACTGGTGAATTAAAGTTTGAGAACTGGGGTCGATTTTGTTTTTTGTCTTTCCAGAGAAAGCAAAGTCCTATACCTCTAATGTGCTAGAAACCATTTTTCCTGGAGGGTGAAGAAAGTCATTAAACTCTCATTATCATTTTATAAAGTTGGAAACATTTGCTAGGATTATAAGAGGGATAGCTCTGGCAACAAGGAAATCTGCACTTAAATGATCTTATGCCCATAAATGAATGGAACTTACAATAAAGCATTTTCCTGAAACAAACCTAAAAGACTCTTAGAATCAAAAGTCACCATGATAAAAATGTAGGCAAAATAGGCAGACTGTTCTAATGCTCTTTAGGGAGAGAACTAATTTCCTCCTGGGGTATTATAACATTATTAAAAAGTTAATAGGATATCAGCCATCCTTAGAAACCTTTAATCCCAAGGATTTATATTATACAATTAAAGTCCTCATTAAAGAATTTAACATCATCCATAGACATTTAAATTTATATAGAGATGGTAATTCCCTTTGGTTTTTATGTAGTTTCTTTTTAAATTTGAAATGAGGCTGGGGATGCAGAGTCCACTGTTTCTAACTACACATTTAAAACAGATATCTCACAAGTACTATTCAACCCAGACTCTTAACATGCTCTGCACACATTTTTTGGGGAACACCCCATATTATTTTCTTCCTAAGCAAATGTTTACTAGTACTCTAAATGTTCTAATATGATGTACAATAAGTTGGGTGACCACACATCAATTTTTGTCTGGGACAATCCCAGTTTATGTCTTTGTTCTGGCATAATTGTCAACAACGCTCCCTTTCTGTCTCAGAAGTATCATAGTTTGGACAACAAAATATAGGGGCACCCTAACAATTTTAGTTTAACACAGTTTAACCTGTTCCACAAACTTATTTTACCATGGAATACATTTAACCTAGAACATGTATCAACCCCCTAAAAAATGATATTTTGCAGCTTTCCTAATTAATACTTTAGACAGTCTCTGCCATGAGTTTAATTTTGTAAAAATTTAGTCTTACCCTTTTCTTTCATAGGAACCATAAAAATCACTTGCAGGAAGTAGTCATAATAGAAGAAACTGCAGGCACATTGAAACATAGGAGAAAGATGAAGTGTGCAGCCTCTTTTTCAGGTTATGGACATTGCGAAATTGTAGCTATGGAGCATCTGGTCTACCATCCTTCAGGGGCTTGTGGAACCAGGTCTACCATTGATTTCTCAACTCAGTTGCACATTCATGAATGCACTGGGTAGATTATAGCTGATTTTGCATGCTACTATCTTAAGCACCTAAATTCACTTCTTCCCACTACTTACCACCTATAAACCTCCTTGAATATTGCTGGTCAATGCCGAAAAACAAAACAAAAACCAAAAACCACTGCCTAGAACTCAATGGTAGGCCTGAACTCATAAAAGCTTTGTGGTCACCAGGTCTCCATTCATTCCCCTACTAGCCTTAGCAGGGCTGGCAGAGGAAAACATCAGAATCAGAGTAATTTAACTGCTCTAGGGTGGTGTGTTTTTGTCTGTGGCAATCCATGTCCCAGGAAGTGTAGTTGGTCAGCAGAAGGCTCCTCTTTGGAGACAGGAACCCATGACAAGGGCACTCTCAAGATGACTGTCCTATTTTGCTTGGGCCAGTGTTTCTTTTTGTGAGGAAAGCACAGATTTCTGTCACAACCATTGTCCCAAAACATCTCAGCAGGAAACATTCAAACCCACAGATATCAAAAACACACCCACAGAACTCAAATTCTTCAAGTATTTTAAGTTTTCCACCTGATTCACTTTTAACAGCAAGTTCAACTCCAGAATAAATCATTACATTACCCAAGGAAAACCCACTCATTACATTAAAACAGACAAACGACTCCTGCCAATAAGAAAGTCAATTGCCATCTCAAATAAATTATTTATAACTACCAAAATAACCAATGTTCTCCTGAAACCATTTTCTGGAGACTGTTTGGGTCCCCAACAACTTTACAGTATTGTCCCACATCATCCTTAAATGTTGATATCACTAGATTTTTTTTTCCCCTTTTGAAATAGTAGCTAACATCTTTACAAAGCTTCCTGTTTCTACTCATGGTTCTGAACACTTCTGATGCATGTACTCATTTAACCCTCCTAACAATCTTCTGAGATAAAAATATCACCATCCCTATTTACAGACCAAGAAAGTGTGATGCAGAGAAGTCTACTAACATGCCTATGATTACCTGGCTAGTAGGTAAACAGCCGGTCATTCCCCCACTTACCAAACTGCACGCTTCTTTACAATAGAATAGGTCTTTATTTGAAAGCTTTTGAGGACAAGTACTAGGTCTTTCTTGTTTTCCTTTCTCCAACAATTCATGCCCTACTTTATGTATTACAAGCAATCAAGAATGGATATAATAAATATTTTAATCAATAGTAGTTATGTTTCAGAGAGATGAAAGACCAATATTCTACAAAGATGTGCCCGCGGGATAGTAAATGTTCAATAAATATTTATTGATTCTTTCTGATAATGTGTACAGAGACAATGCCAACATTTTCTACAAATGGTATTATTAAGTTATTTCCTAGTTCTTCAGTCTGATAAAATTGAATAATAATTTAATAATATATTTCCCAAATAAAATTACTTAACTGTCAGTTTAAGCCCATGAATACCAAAAACATATTCTGAGCCACTTTTTTTAACTGTTCATTTTTTCTTTCCAACAGTTAAGACTCTTTACAGGATTGTCCCTCCAAAATTCCTGTCTACCCAGATCCTCAGAATATAACCTTATTTGGAAATAGGGTCTTTGAGAAGTAATAAGTTAAGACAAAATTGTACTAGATCAGACCCAAATCCAACAGCACATGCCCTTATAAGAAGGTCATGTGACAACACAGACACTTACAAGGAAAACACCACATGAGGACAGAGACAGATGTGAAGGTAATGCCCATACAAACTAAGGAACATCAAGGAGTCTGGCGACCACCAGAAGGCAGGAGAGAGGCCTGGAACAGATTCTCCTTCAAAACCTCCCTCAGAACAAAAGGAAGGAATGTTGCAGACACCCTGACTTTGGACTTCTAGCCTCTACACTGTGAGAGAATACATTTCTGTTGTTCTAAGGCACCCAGTTTGTGCTAATCTGTTTTGGCAGCCCTAGGAAGCTAATGGAGACACTAATGTCAAATTTTGGTATGGGTTCATTGTTAGGTAGAAATTTGCTGATGTCTCAATTGTTTTGACACTAATCAGAAAAAACTTTTTTTTTTTTTTACAATATCACTCTTTTCTACTGTAAACATACATGATCTTCATTTATCTAAAATGATCACTTTTCAAAACAGTATGTAAATATTTTATTTAAGTTTTTGAATAAACTACCTCTGCCAGTTAATTACTTGTTGCTACATGGTGATGTGAAATTAATACTATATTTTCTCCATTAACAATAGGCCATTAAATTCCTGCCTGACAGATGATACTTTAAGCTTCTCATATTGTACAATTAATTTGATAGAACCTTTAGTGAAAGACAAGTCAGACCTTCTCCTACTATCTTTTCAAAATGATGACCTTTCCTTCTGGGTTGTTCATAAAAATATTCAACAGCTTTGGAAATAATTTCAAAAGCTACAGTTAATCCATTCATAACATCAAATGTTAAATTGTTGAATAATGAATTTGGCAATTATTTTACTAAGTTGACAAAAGAAAAAAATTGCTAAAGTCAGTTCTAACTATATGAAGCCATTTGTGATTATACAAAAACACATGAGCCTTCCCTCCCTTTTACTCCAAGAATATTTTCAGTTTGAAAAAAGGACAAAAAAATTATTCATTTGGACTTTGTTTCTGATTATCACTTGGTAAGTACATTAAATTTTGAAAACGTAACTCAAATATACTTGAAAATAATGACAATATTAATTAGAACCAGACTACCAATTTTTTTTAAATTTTAGTAATTTCTGCACTTTCTAAGAAATATCGCTTTAGAGGCTAAGTATATTTCTAAGCAACAAGGAGAAATATATGATTTTCAGTTGGCCCAAAAGTAATATTTACAGCTAGGATTCTTTTCAAATTTTACATTTGGGACTTAAGTGTGTTTGAATCACCAGAAAAGCTTACTTGTTGTTGGCATCACCTATAGATTTAAAGATATACTGGAGTTATACCCCTGGGGAAATAACAGAGAGCTATAAGAGAATAGGAGATGAAGGTGCTGTTTTTTATCTGAGCCATCAAAATAGAAATGAGAGCTCATTAATTTTTCATATGTAAGGTAAAGGCATAATTATAATTTCTAAAGCAGAAAAAATATCAGAGAGACAGTTTAGTTGAATGATTTCCCTTAAAATTGTGGGCTAGGGAATATACACAATATTGTATTCCCTCTTAATTCAACAGTTCTACATATGGATGAGGTTGCTGAGTTACCTCTTCATTAAAAGAGATCATACACATATCAGGCGCTCAGAGATCCATAAAATTAATGCTATATTTTGAAGTATTCGTAGAATATGCTTACCATCATCTATGGCTATCTTAAATGACTGAGAGTTTTATATAATATAGGACACTCTCTAGAAAATAGACATTATATAAAAATTAGTACTGAGGGGCACCAGGGTGCTCAGTCTATTAAGTGTCAAGCTCGTGATTTCGGCTCAGGATATGATCTCAGGGTCCTCTGATGGAGACCCTTGCTTCTTTGGCCTCCCTGCTCAGCGGGGAACCTGTTTCTCTTCCTTTCCCCTCCCCCCTGTCACCCTGCATGCACGTGTGTGAGGGCACACACTCCCTCTCTCAAATCAATCTTAAAAAAAAAAAATTAGTACTGATATCCAGCCATAGAATATTTGCTTTTCTAAGCTATCTAAAAAGAAAAAGTATAATATTAAGATTCCTTCCAGGAACTGGCTTAGTGCAAACCTTGTCTTATTTGTTATTCTTATGATAGCAAATAAAACAAAAAAGTAGGCCAGGAAGCCATGGGATGTTGGCCAGGGGCCAGCTGGTTCTTTGCAGTGAATCTTGACTCACAAAATCTAGACTTCACCAGACTGCTAGTGAAAGAATGGAAAACAGGACAGAGAGGATGGGGGGCCACAGCCAAGCTTGCCTATAAACAGGGAGCACTCATGAATTCAAGAGCTGAGACTAGACCACTGGGAAACGCTAGAAGGATGAAAGCCCGGATATGTCCTTATTGTGCTATCTGCACTAGCGCACTGTTTATTAATTCAGCTGTCGGTCCTCAAAAACCAAGAATATTTATAAATGTGGAGCTGAAGGAAAGAAAAGCAGAGGAAAGGAATTGGAATCTTGGTTTCCATTCTGTTAGCCTTGATCGTACCTGTGTGCCTTCCTGCAGCTCTGAGGTATTGGAAGCCAAGACGCTATGAAAAGGGAAGACAGAAGAGCTCCCAGGGGCTCTTAAAACTCATTCCAAAGAGAGGTACAGAACAGAATTACTAAGCCACCGAAGGAGTCAAAGTCTACAATCTGGTGGGATGAAAGTAACTAATCCTAGAGTTTGCAAAGGGTCATAAACTTTGAACTGTAATGCAAAATATTTTCATTACTTTCCTCACCGCTAAAGACAAACAAGGCAGGCCGGCTCTAGGCAAATGGGGTGCTCTGCAGTGCTCTTTTTTCTTTCCCCAGCCTCAAGGCAGCCTGCAGACTCTTGGCATATTCTCCAGTAGCATTCCAACCCCACACCACCAAGATTCACATACACATGTGATACTCATTTTAGTTACCTTGAGATCCTCCACAGGTGGGTAAACGACTTCATCCAGAACCGGGGGCCAAGTTGTTCATTCCTCCTTGAGATCTTCAACTCTTCAAGCCCTAGTGTTAAGGCATTTCAAATATGAGTAAGCTGATTAGCACAAAAAGAAGAGGAAAACAACTATGAGAAGGAAGAAGAATGACAGGGGAGTACCTGGCGTGGTTTGCTAAAGTTAGAGCACTCCTGTGGAACACTGTATGGGTGAGACTCAGGCCAGAAAGATGTTCCCAGGGCATTCACGCGGATGCTCCTGACGCAGGCTGTCCTGCGGTGTGACTAACTGGTAGTATGAGAAAATCAAAACTTAAGCGTGTAGGCGCACATGAAATGGAAATGCATTTTCAAAGTCAGAAGCCGGGCTTTCATTTTGCAGTCCCCTCCTGCTGGCCTCCAAGCAGATTAAACCTACGGGTTGCAGGATACTTCCCTTTCCAAATATCTGGTAATGGTTGATTTTCCTCCCAACCCAGTTTCATTCTTATTAAGCATTTATTGGGCTCTTTAGGCACTCCAGTGATTTTGTTGCACTTCAGATAATGTATTTCACCTGCTGTTGGAGGAAGTCAGAGAGAGGCTGTGACCACGGTGGACCGTCAAGGGGGATGCAGGCAGTAGGAGGCTCCTCGCCCTGCCCCTGCCCTGCAAATGTTCCTTCTGCCCGCGGTTCCCACCGCCGGGGCCATTCGCAAGGATGCGGCGCAGAGTGATGTGTTGCTGAGATCACGTGGACCGTATGCGTGACTGAAACCAGTCAAGGCCTCTGGATACACCTTTAAGACTTGGTGGGCAGGTGTGAACGTTTTCTCCTCTTGCAGCGCCCAAGACAAGCCTCCTGTGGAAGTTCCCTCGCTTATTAAACCGGCCACCTGCCAGCATGGCCCGCCTCTTTCTTCCCGCGCTCCCTGATCTCCCCGCGAGGGGCGTTTCAGAGTTTACTGGGAGAACTCCTAAGGTCTCGAACCAACACCTGCTTTTCTCTCAGGATCAGCAGCCTTTTCAACAGCTTTTGCTATCCAAAAGCCAGCTTGGTGATCGAAGTCTAGAGACATACCTGAAGTGTACCACAAAATTTGAGCTTTCTTCCTTTCTCAGAAAAGTTGGCCTGGCTTCAACAGTCACTAAACAGCGCACAGTCGTGAGTTACAACTGCTGTCCACACTGTGAATAAATAGCCCCTGCCCCGCCCCGCCCCTACCTTGCCCCTCCCCTACCTTGCTCCTCCCCTACCTTGCCCTATCTGGGCCTCAACAAAAGCTAGAGGCTGAACCAAGTAGCTGCTTTGTCTTGTGGTTTACTTCATGGTACTAATGCATATCGTGTGACTGATATTTCTGTACATATAGCATATGTTTCCAATCTCTAAAGTTTTCGGAAGTGCCTTTGTGAATATTTGAGTATACTTTGCTTAGTTTGCTAGGTCCCCAAATGCCCTGGGATGCTATGAAGGTGGTGAGTTAACCGTGAGGAGTTCAGCGAGGCTGTTTGTGTTCCCAGAACTTCTACTGAGACTCTTGGCCCACCTTATTCCTTAACTAGGATGATCATCTTATTTTCCTTCGTATACTAGTAGTTTTCCTTCAGACAAACCCATAAAAGTGAAACTTTCCTGGTTAGAGTAAGGATAAGAGTGGGGCTGATCAGTTTGTATTAACTGCTCAATTCTCTTTAGCCAGAACAACTGCTTAACTTACTTTTCTGACTCCAGCCAGAGTGTCCTGAATTATTGGAGACTGAAGAATGTATACTGTTTTTAAGATATTTGAATATTTCATACATTGAAAGCTCTGATAAGACCTAGTTACCGCATACCATTGGTAAAGAAAAACAGTAAGGGGCACTTGCGTGGCTCGGTGGGTTAGGCGGCCAGCTTCTGGTTTGGGCTCAGATCATGATCTCTAGGTGGTGAGGTCAAGTGCTGTGTAGGGCTCTGTGCTCAGTGCTCAGCAGGGATTTTGCTTGAGATTCTCTCCCTCTGCTCTTCAGAGTTCCTGTGCTCTCTCTCTTTCTCTCTCTCTGAAATAAAGAAATCTTGAAAAAAAAAAAAGAATAACATCAATGCAGTCCAAGAAATTCAAATAACGTGTGACTTCACTTGTGTGTAGAAGTTAAACAAAACAGAGGAAAAAAAAGAGGCAAACCAAAAAATAGACTCTTGAGAACAAACTGATGGTTGCTAGAGGGGAGGTAGGTGGGGGGAGGGGTGAGATAGGTGGGGAGGATTAAGAGTTCACGTATCACGATGAGCACTGAGTAATGTATAGAATTCTTGAATCACTATATTGTACACCTGAAACTAATATAACACTGTACATGAACTATACTGGAACTAAAATAAAAACAATAAAAAATATTTTTAAAAAATTGATTTTCAACATAAAACAAATGACAATAAGTTTAGGTTTCGTCTCAGGGGAGCCTAGTGGCTCCGTTGGCTGAACGTCTGCCTTTGGCTCAAGTCACGATCCCAGGATCCTGGGATTGAGCTCCACATCGGTTTCCTTACTCAACGGGGAATCTGCTTCTCCCTTTCCCTCTGTTCCTAGTCCCTGCTTGTGCTTGCTCTATCTCTCAAATAAACAAATAAAATCTTTAAAAAAATTTTTTTTAAATGTTAAGTTTAGTCTTCTGGTCTCTAAGCTAAAGAAACAATTCAGGACTTCTATGTCCTCTTTCTCAGTGAGTCCTAAATGTAAAGAAGGGAAGAGAAACTTCAGAGTTGAGTGCTTCAGATGAAGAATCAGTGGTCCCAACCACTCCCCAAGGCTGCTGCAATTGTTCCATTTCATGTGTGAGCAAGTGGAGGTGCACAAAGATCAAGAAACTTGCTCACTTCAGAAAGCTAGAGAATGGTGCAGCCAGGGGTCAGCTTCCTGTCTGTTTCTCTGTCACGTGGCAGGAAGAAGCACAGACACAGGTTATTTTCTCCCAGAGTATTTTAGTTGTGATTTTCTCACCATTAGTTCATCATGATATCAAGATACTGAGTCATGACTGACACTGCCATGAAATAGAATAAAATAGAAAAGGCATGAGCTGTTTCTTGAAACTTTTATTTCACTGATATACACACACATATACATGCACACTATTTTGTGATATAAAATGTATTTATTTCTGCCTATGATGATACTCAAAACTGAAGCAAATTAAACTGCTAAACTCCTCTCTTTGGGGGGATTCTTTGTTGTTCTATTAAAAACCACAGTTTATGGGTTTGAGAAACAGTGTTTTTTGAGGCAAAGCAATTGCATTGTGAATTTTTTTCTCCAAGAGCAGAGATTAATAGAACGGCTGACTTGCGCAATTCTCCACTGCAGTGTTTTCACCTTCCCGAGCGTGAATGTGGGAAAGACAACTGTATCTCAGAACTATAACATTTTTAATTTACTTTAGAATACTTCAGCACAGACAGTATGGTGTGCTCAGCTACATGGATATGCGCATGTGTGGGATGGGGCAGCTCGTTAATGCAGGATGTTCATGTTGCTGGTGCCCAAACTATGAAGATATGTCCCAAAGATGGTGGGTCATCCCTGGAAGGAATCTAATCCAGTGAGGCCCCAAGGCTGGCTGTACATTAGAATCATCTGAGGTGTTTAGAAAGAATTTAATAGTGCAATGCCTAGGTGGCTCAGTTGGTTAAGCAACTGCCTTTGGCCCCAGTCATGATCTCAAAGTCCTGGGATGGATCCCCACAAGGGCTCCCTGCTCAGTGAGGAATGTGCTTCTCCCTTTCCCTCTGCTGTTCTGCTGCTTGTGCTCTCTTGCTCATGCTCTCTTTCTCAAATAAATAAACAAAATCTTTTAAAAGAAAAGATTTAAAAAAGAATTTAAGAGTTGCGTTTTATCTTTAAAATCATACAATAAGCTTGAGCTTCTCTTTTGCTGTACAGTTCTGAGAGTCCTTGTGCCTGTATAGATTTGCATAACACTCTCGTAGAATAGAGAAGAGTTTCACCACCCAGAACACTCCATTGTGTACTACTCCTTTAGGGATACACCTCCCCACCACCCTTAACCCCTTGTGGTCATGACTTACCTAGAGACCTTTTAAAAAGACCAATGCCCAGGTTCTGCCCTCAGAGTTTCTGATTTAATTACACTGGGGTCAGGACAAGACTCTTTTAAAAGTGTCTTTGGTGGCTCTAATGTGCATCCAGGGCTGAGAAACTGATGGTCTCATCAGGGCCTACACTCCTGAGACCACTGTCACAAGATCTTTTACTCTCTTCACTTAAATCAGCTCCATTCAGTATTAAAGATTTTTTTTTTTAATTCTAGAAATGAATGAATTGTATTCAAAATTGGTGGTGAGCTGAATGAAGTCTTGTACAGGTATTGGCCTGGCCCCTCCCCCCACTCCGAGAGAAATCTGAGCACCTGGAGGCCCACCCACAGCAAGAGGACTTGGGCCTCTTAAGGAAGACTGTCAGGGCCAAGATCTGGCCAGAAATCTAGATGAATTCTGTGCCTGCGGTATTGAAGAATCTGTCCTGAGCAACTCTTTCACACCTTTGCCTATCTGGAATGCCTAAAAGGATAGGGATCTGTGCTTCATGCAGACTTCAGGAAAGCTTAATGTCTGTGTCTGCTTGCCTATATATTTGCTTTGCAGATTTGGTCTGAGACTTGTTTTAATCATCAGAGCAGCCAGAGAGCATTTCTCTTATCAAGCCTCATATAGAAATCCCAGATTTAAATCGTAGTTTATCATCTGGTAGGGAGACTTTGGGGAGGGAACATTACCCTTTCCTACTTTTAACTTAATTTTAATCTTAGCTGTACTTTAAAAACACCTGAGGAAATTTAAAATCCTGATGTCCAGACTATACCACAGGGCTGGTAATTCAGGGTCCCTGGAAGTAGAGCCCAGGTATCACTAGCTCAGAAATTCTTCAGGTGTGAATCCAAGTTGAGTGACACCATGTTGGAAGCTACTAACATCTGCCAAAAATAATCTTAATAATTTGAACAAATAAATTGGGTTAGAGGTATTTAACTCATTAAGTTGAACTTCATCTTGTGTCACCACTGCATCTAGACTTGGCTTCCAGGGAAGCAACTGGCTAGCTGCCCAGTCCCACCATGTGGCTGCATCATCTTCACATCATCTTCACCGATGGCCTCTCCACTTAGAGTTATAACCACTCCGTAGAAGACGTAGTAGTATCTACTGCTGTGTAACCAGTGACTCCACACCCTAAAAGAATAAACATTTATGGTATCAAGTTTGTGTGGGCCACAAACCTGGGAGCAACTTGTCTCAGTGGTTCTCGTTCTGGGTTTCCAATGAGGTTACATTCAGCTTGTAGTCTGCTCGCTAGCCTGGGGCTGGAGGGTCTGCTCCAAACTCACTCGGGTGGCTGTGGACAGAAGCCTCAGTTTCTCACTAGCTGTTGGCTAACTAGAGGTCTCAGTTTCTTGCCACACAAATGTATGTCTCAACATAAGGCTGTTCAAGTATCCTCATGACTCGGTAGCTGGCTTCTAAGAGAGAACATGACAGGGTGCCGCATTGTCTTTGTGACCTAACCTCTGAGGCACACACCATCACTTCCCTTCAACTTTATTTGTTAGATGTCCAGTCCATGCTCAGGGGAATGGGAACTAGATTCCACCTCTTCTTCTTCTTCTTTTTTTTAGATTATTTATTTATTTGACACAAAGAGAGAGATCACAAGTAGGCAGAGAGGAAGGCGGAGGGGTGGGGGGGCAGGCAGGCTCCCTGCTGGGCAGAGAGCCCGATGCGGGGCTCGATCCCAGGACCCTGGGATCATGACCTGAGCCGAAGGCAGAGGCTTAACCCACTGAGCCACTCAGGTGCCCCTAGATTCCACCTCTTAAAGGGATGACTATTAAAGATTTTGTAGATAGACCTTAAAACCACCACAGGATGTAATTGGCCATGGCTAAGGGCATGTAAAGGGTCTGAATTGCCCTTATGGAAAAAAGCAGTCTAACTCCACTAGGATGAAAAAATGTAACAAGAATTGGAATACCTCCAAACCCCCTCCCCCACAAAAAGATAAAATTTGATTATCATTAATGTATTAATGGGCAGTTGTGGTAAGTGGTTCTCATTCCTTAAGTCTTAAAATGAGAATGAACACACAGACCAAAAGAAGTCATCTCATCTTGCTCAAACCCATGTTTTCCAGTGGATCGGTTCTTTTAAAGGCATGTACCTTATACGGAATTCTGTGTAAGTGTTAACAGACAAACAGAAATGACATTTAATTTCAAGCTCCATTAGTAACATATAGGGAATGGTAAGAACAAGGTCAGCCAAGATAGTGAAGGACAAAAGTATTTCATTCCAATTACTTAAAATAGTGTACAAATGCAGCAGCTGAGATAATACTGAGTGCTTGCCAACTCAAAATAGAAGGGATTAGAGGAAAGAAATAGAAAGCCTTATGATACCTGAAATCCCCAAATGCTCTACTTTCTTTTGAAATTATTATTTTTACAGCAAGCATTCAGATCATATGTAACAGGTGTCTCCAATCTGCAGGCCAAATCTGGCATGCTTTCTGTTTATATAAACCAGGTTTTATTGGAATACAGCTATACTCATTCCTTTATGTATTGTCTCTGGCTACTTTTTCAGTACAATGGCAGAGGTGAGTAGTTTCAAAAGAGGCTCTCTGGCCCATGGTGACTTAAAGATTTACTGTCTAACCCCTTACAGAAAAAGTTGACAATCTTTGGTGTAGACTAAAGAAGGAGGATCCATGAGTATTCTTAACCTCATTAAAATAACCCCAAAGCTTTCAACACATTCTCTTGGCCTTAAAGACAGATTCAAGAGAAAGCATGAAGATCAAGGGACTGGCAAAAAGTATGTTATTATTTATTAAAACTTGCTACCTTTAGGGTAAGATGACTAAAAGTTAATGCCAAGAATTTCCTCTCATCCTAATCCTGTTCTTCATCTATCTATCTACCTATCATCTAATATACATCTGGAGCTTCTAGGAGTCTTACTGCTAGTGACCTGGAGAATAGCCAGTAGCAGCAGGAAGAAATGAAGCTAAAATAGAATACTGTAATTTGAATAGAAGATGAAGTAATCAATGTCCTTTAGATTGCATGTGATTGAAAAGAACCTCACACTTACTAAAGAAAGAAAGGGAGGGAAACCACAGGAAGTCAGAACCTGGGAGTTTGAATACCATTCCCTTTATCATTTTGTCTCTGTCTCTCTCCCCTTCCCACTTTCTTCTTCCTCCCTGATATCCCAATCCTTACCCATTCTATATAAACTTCCTTTCTTCCTGCTGCAACTGGGTGTTCTCCAGGTCATGAGGAGTATTGTTAGGTCCCCCAATAATGCGTCCGTGATTAAAGGAGTGAGACTGATACAAAGTGGTGGTCAAGCAAAGCTTTATTTTGCTGCCAAGCATCAAGAATCAAACCGAACATTTGGGGCTGTGCCTCTTACAGAGAGGGCAACCTCTCTCTGCTTCACAGACTAGCTTTTAAGGGAGGCCGTGTGGTTGGGCCTGGCCACACATAGGTGGCCAATGAAATTGTAACACACAGAGAAAGCTGCACAGTCATGTTAGATCACATATAAGTGACCAACTGAATTACAATTTACCCTAGTAAATATTTGAACTAGCCTATCACCTTGGTCAGAATTGGCGCCCAAAAGGTGGGGCCCACACTGCTTGGCAGCTAAGGAGAAAGTACGCGACCCCCCACTGATCAGATGTCTCCACCTGGCCTGACCTTGTATTTGGGCTTTGTTACCTGGGACTGGTTTCCGGGACTTGTTTTTAAGTAAGTTCCTTGGGGGAAGGGGGGCAGGGACAGTTTAAAGGTTAAACAATAAAGTTACTGTTTAACCGGATGGAAGTGCTCTGGCTAAATAGGTCCTTACAGTATGACTCCTGGAAGCTCCAGATGTACATTTCCTGCCAGTGTCAGAGCAGCCAGAGAGCATTTCTCTAATTAAGCCTCATACAGAATTCCTAGAAACAGATGCCCGAGCGGCTCAGACTGTTAAGTCTCTGCCTTTGACTCAGGTCATGATCCCGGAATCCAGTCCCTCCTCAGGCTCTCAGCTCAGCAGGGAGTCTACTTCTCCCTCTCCCTCTCCCACTTCTTGCCTCTCTCTCTCTCTTTCAAATGAAAAAATAAAATCTTAAGAAGAAGAAGGAAGGAAGGAAGGAAGAAAAAAGAAATCCTAGAAGATGGGCACAGTGGCTGGTTTGGTGCTGAGAAACCAGCCTTGACTGAACGGATTAACCTGAGTTGGGGGTGGGAATGAGAAAGAAGACACAAAAGATGGGCTCGGGAGGGTCACAGCCAGTGCTGCTAAGACAACTTTATTGGCTTACAGCAGTGTTACAGGATTCAAGCACAATACAATCACATGGGTGTCACCTTGATTGTTACATTTACAATTCAGTAGAATAATCAACAAACTACCGGTAAATAAGTTTTCTCATTCAGCGTTGTTACAGTACCGCTGTTACAGTACAGCCTCGAATCAGATCAACTAGCTTAAGGGCAAATCTGCTGTGTGGTTTCGGTGCTTCTGCAAGCTGAGGTTATGGCAGCGCTTTAGGGCTGAACCCTGGTGGATAGGGCTGGTCTCTGACCTGGCCCTAAGACCTCAAGGTCACCACAGTTGCTCTCTGGTCACCACAGTTCCCCTTCTTTATTTTTTAGACAAAGCTCACGGAGGCCAGTTTGGAGCTGCCCGAGGGATTGGAATCTCGCTCGGATGCAGACTGGCAGGCAACAAACGCTGTCATGGCTAGAAAAGCCTTTTCCGGCCCTCCAACAATTCCCGCGCCTGCACTGTGAGGGTCTTCAGTTGTCCCCAAGTTGGGATCGTCGTTTGGTGGGTTGTTTTCACACGAGGTGGCCAACGTGGAGGAGCAGGCGTTAGGGGTGTAATCCTAAGCCTCCAGAATGGTGGGATGAGGTGTTTGAGATGAATCCAGAAGTTCCTCTGGAGTGTGATCCATTGCAGGTAAGCAGGAGGCCCTTGGGGAGCCAGATGGTCCATCAGCATTCCTAGGAAAAATACACATGCCCTTGTCCCCAAATTAAAACAGACCAGACCATTGATTTGTTGAAGGATCCTTCCACCCCGCCTCAGCATAATGTTTTCCAGGCAGAGACCACAAATGGTCAGCTGTGGAGGCACCATCAGCCTAGAGATTTTAAAAATTTAAAGTATATAGAGCTTGATTAAGAAGAGAATGTGGGGTGGTTAGGAGTTAGGGGTCCAATTCTGTGGTTACAGGACTAGGCCTTTCCACAAATGAAGAGCAGAAGGGGAATGGTATGCAGACAAAAGGACAACCAGTGGATGAACACATGACCTACTCCACCATACCAACTGCCCCCCACAATCCCACCTCACAGCAGACAGACACAAGACCCAAAAACATTCCAAGAGAAGAGTGCATCTATTCCTTGGCTTAGGTGGAGCTCTTGTAAGTCTTAATTGGTTAATGTATTCTGATTTGAAAACCTCTTCAGATTTGATAACTCCACCAACCTGTTTTCACAAAAAATTCTTTATTTCTCATGCTATAGTCAATGCTTCTTAGACATACAATGTTACATTTTCCTTTGACCATGTATCTTTCTCTGATCAAATAATTCCAATTTCTTGGTTCCTCAAGACCGTAGAGCTGAGATTTTGCTCATTTTTAAATTGTTGACTCCCATTAGATTTGTTTTTGCAGATTTAAAGCACACCTTCTTAATAAATGAAACTCAGAATATGAGATAGTGATCCATTCAACCCTGGCTGTATTTGGAGTTGACATTGGAATCAGATTCACCTGGGAAGGAATCCCAGCTCTGCCATTTGTTCATTGTACAATCTTGAAATGAGATGAATATTCTTAGATAGGACTGTAAGATACTCATCCAGTGAATATTGAATATTTGAAGGTATTGGTATTTGGGTTGCAACAATTATCAAGAGAAATAAGGTCTCCACTCTCACCGAACACGTCTGTCAAGAAGAGTATAGATATGTTATAGACTGTTTCCATACACTGTGGTAAGTATGAAATACAGGATGTTACAGAGGGACAAAGAAAAGGTATGCAACCTAAGTTGGGGTGGGTGAGTGGGAGGTATCCCCTTCCCAGAGGAAATGGTATCTACAGGGGGACCTAAGCAACGAGTCAGACAAAGAAGAGAGTGAATAAGGATTGAACAATGTTTCTGGAGAGAGTAGGTAATAAATTTACCATAATATAAGAGAGTACGATGATTTAAAGGGACTGAAATTAATTATTAGTCAGGAATATTCAGATGGCAAGTGACAGACAAATCCATTTCCAAGTAGCTCAAATGAAAAAGTAGGATTTATTTACTCATTAATCAAGCTATGGGTAGATTTGGCTGGCATCAAGGATGGCAAGATATAGGGACTGAAAAAATGCCATGACTCTGTGCTTTTGTTTTCTCTTTGTGGGTTACCTTTGTTCTCTACTTCTGTAGACTGTTTTCTCCACACAACTGAGAAAATGGACACCAGCTATCCTAAATTAACAACACCTTGGTCAAGGTTCCTTACTAAGATATTGAGAGGAATGTGCCTCACAAAAAGGAGCCAGATTTATTATGATGCAGTATTAGAATGTAAATCAGAAGGTTGAAGGGGTAAGATGGGGCCAGATCACGATTGTGTAGATTATATTAAAAAGTTTGTAATTTTCCCTATGTGGAATAGCTATTTATTAAATAATTTTATAATGGAGGACTGTTATTGCTATCTTTAGAAAGATCACACTGGCACAGATTTTAGGGATTGGTAGGAAATAGCAAGTGAGAGAAGTTAAGGGACTGTTGTAATAGTCCAGGAGATGAAGTTTTAGGGGGAGCGACCTACAAGATACCAGAGGCCTTGCCATGGTCAAGTTAAGGTTATTTACTCCTCTAGCAAGGCAGTAACATGAATATAGTTGGGAACTTCCTGGAGGAACATTACACTGTTCCCGCTTCAAGTATCTGTCAATGGACTGCAGGTTAGAAGGGCATTTAACTGTACCTACACTTCCTTCTGGAAGCTAGGTTATTGGTAGAAATGCTTTGTTCTTGTAAATTGCTAAGATACTTGTGAACTGAGGGAGACTCAGGTCTTTCAGGATTGTGATCTCTATATAAGTTTAACAATTTGTTTTTCCTTTCCTTAGCTTTAGGGCAGCCAGGAGTGTGTGAGCTATGTCACATGTATCCCGGGGTGGGAGGGGGTTTTTGGTGGTTGTGGGTGTCAGTTTCTGTTTTGTCCTCAGCTTGCCTTCTGTTCCCTCATCACAGGTTAAAGGTAACAGTGGCCTGAACCAGGATACTAGGGATAGGAAAAAAAATGGGCAAGTTTAAAGATATTTTAGTAGCATCCATAGAGAATGAAGACAGAATCAAGGACAAACTTTGTTTTGGGAAGCTTAGTGAATTGAGATACTGAACCTAAAAGCAGGTTTTAGATGTGTGGAGGGGGCAAATTCAGCTTTGAAAATTATAAATCTGAGGTGGAATGGGTCATAACAAGCTAGGTTTAAGCAATGGATTGGGAGACACTTGTCTTAAGACATGGATGGGGAGAGGGCTGTAAGGAAAAGAGCTCCGGGATAAGAGCTGAAGAATACTAATATTTATGTGCATGTATACGAAGAAAATTCTGGAAAAAAAAAGAGAGAGATTGAGAAGAAGTAGCCAGGAGAAAAGTAGGAAGAGATACTACAATATAAGACAACAGAGGATTTGAGAACAGAAATAGAAACAGAACCTTTTTTTTTTTTTTTAATGGCTGTGCAACGTGCCACAGTATGGATGCACCACAATGTCATGAGACAAACCAGAACTCAGAGCAGTTAAATAATGTCAAATGCTCCAGGAGGGCAAAATTCTTCAGCTATGAAAAGCGGGATTTCATCAACCTTAAAGAGGATTGCTGTGGGGATCAAGTGGGTCCTATTCACACACTGCGTGCATCATGAAGACATTCAATGTCAATAAATTTTTTTTTTTATGAAAGTGAGTTGCTGTGACTTACCTGTGGTTCAGACTATACCCTTACTCCAGGACCTTTTAAAGTCACGCTTACAAATACCTAGACATTACATTGTACTAATGTAGTTTTTTGGTGTGTTCACTGTACTTGTCCCTAATAAATGTGCCTTTTCCCCCCTTCTGAACATGTCACTGGGACCAAATCCTTTGATTTATTGGCTGCACCAAAAATCACAGATTAATTGGCAAGATAAATACAAGTGACATTTTATTTTTGCGCATCTCATTAATGTATCTCAACTCTGATTGATTAGTTCTCTTCCAAACAGTAGCTAGGATGGGACTAGAACTTGGCGCCATAGAGTAGAATGGTTTGGGCTGGTTGCTTTCCTAGGGGGGCTTTAAAATGTATTTCTTTGTTTCGTGTGTGCTCACATGACAGTCTCTGACATTTCTGTACCTATTTCTATTTTCTTCTCCAGGAACTAGCTCAAGTAAAATAATTCTTGGCTCTTTCTTTAGGAGAGGGATAAAGAAAATAAAGTACCAATCCAATCAGAGAGAGAGAGATAAGGAAAGTAGGAAAAGGTTGGAAAGGCATTTTATAATTCATTAATCTATACCGGTACTTCCTAAAATTTTTCCTTTCCTAAAAAAGAACTGAAGAATAAGAACAGAAACTAATAAGATATCGCAGACTTTACAAGATTTACCAGTTGCTTTTTATAGCTTTATTGACTATTACCAAGTTTCAATATGGTTCAAATAATTAAATACTGCAACTGGGACATTAAAAATACAAACTAATTTACCAAAATAATTGTATTCTGAATATTATGTACAATATTATACATTTTACATTACATAAAGGGTTTTTATACATAAAGGTAAAATTTGATTTATGATTATTGAAAATCCAAAATATATTTGAACAAAACATTCCTATGCATACATATAATCACTCCACTGGGATAATAATCAAAACCATACATGAGTGTGGTTATTAAAAACTAACTTTACATTCATATAACAGTGGTAGAAATTAAATGTCTTCATTAACTTGAGAGTATTATTATAAAACCACACACCACATATGAATTATATAACCTAATTCTAATATTTAAAAATCTTTATGTAGAGAGACAAATATGTCTTGATCCCAGAAGAATTTTTGATTTTTAATTTTTTTATTTTAGGGGACTTTTGTAGTCATTAAAATGCCATACATGGGCATAACACAAGCTCCAATCCTAGCAAACAGAAAGATCATGAGGGTCTATCATATCACCATGGGTATTTTACTGTATAGTTTACAAGAAATAACCCTATTCAATTGTGTAATTTGGAATGCCTTCATATTCATACTTGTCATCAAAGGGATTACATATTGAGGACCAGACTTTATGGAGAAAACATATATTATAGTAGAGAACCAGATATTGAAACAAGGATATTACTAGATGATTTCAGAAAAAAAAGAACTGAATGGGTGCTCACATAGAAAATGCCACCCACACACACTAAATTAGTTATGAAACAAGGTTTCAGTCCTTCAAGAAGGTTAATACACTGATGCATCCTACCTTGTTTGAATACTGGACTATCAAAGTCCAGAATACTGTGGCGTAAGTTTGAGTACCGTCTCATTTTAAAATCTAATTCCTTTCATGAACAGCTGTGATTTGAAGCAGAGCCAAACATTTTTCTGACACAAAAAGCCTGAAAAACAATGTCTTTATAAACAAAATGCTTTTCCAATCATATGTCAGTCTGTACATAGATCTCATTCCAGAGACAGACGGGTGAACATTCCATCCCAACTATACACAAGAACCTTAGAAAGGCAGCAGTTAATAATAAGCTGGCCATTGTTCTTAAAGACTATACAGCATTTTGCAGTATTCCCTACTTGAAATCCTGTATTTTGTTAAAGGCAAACAACAGAACACCTGGAAACTAGGAGACAGAAAAGTAACAAGCTGAAATATACAAAATCGGTGCTCTTTTCAACATCACATAATCTATGAAAAATGAGATTCAAAGGCTAAGGTTTGCTTTATTGTTTTTCTTCTGGTTCGTGTTTAGCTTGAATATAAAAGAAGCTCTAACCTAGGTTATCAAAATATATTCATATAAATGTATGAGCATTTCTAATAGAAAAGTTAAAAAAAAGTCTAAATTCTTAACTTTTGTAATTAAATATCCTAGAGTTCAGTAGGCAGATTTACTTCTGAGCAGCTTGAAAGGAGCCCGTCGGCTGAGCCCTGTCCACGCGGTCGGCGCCGCTACATTTCCGCTCTTCGCTGGGATTTCTCCGCCACCGCAGCCCCGTCGTCTTCCTCTTCTTCCTCCTCCTCATAGGGTTCCTCTCGGCGTTTAGGGCGGTGGTCATCCCGAGCTTCTTGTTCTTCGCCATCATTGTTTTTTTCGTCGGCCTTAAAAGGAAAAGGAAAAGGAAAAGGGAAAACGAACAGGGCACAGGGTTAGTGATATAAATAATTCCCCCCTTAAAGAATTAGTGTGAAGTTACTCATTTTTAGAGGAAGGAAACGAGTGGAGGAATATGTTCGACAGGCAACAGCGCTGGTCTTCCCTGACCTTCACGGTGTCACAGGGTTTCCTAATTCCAGGCTGGCCAGTTAAAACTGCTCGGCGCCCGAGTGGGACCCGCCGGTACCTCTACCCAACCAGCCAGACGTGTCTCCTACGCATGCGCACACGCGCAGTAGCCATCTGTCCTATACCTACGTTTTCCTCATTTTCACCGTATGTCTCCTCGGCATTATGCTCCAATTCCCTTTTTTTCTCTTCAGTCAAATCTTCCTGAACCTGAAAGAAACCAGGGATACCAGATGACCCTTTTTTATATCACTTAAACACTTGCAACAACAGATTTTGATTTCCAAATAGTTCATTAAAATGAGCAGAAACAAAGTAAAATAAAACTAAATTTGAAAAAAGACAAAAGTCTCTTTGAGTCAAAGATTTAACTTGTCCATTAGCTAGGAAGAGATGTACAATACACCTCCTACAAAAAAATCAATGCCATCGATTTGGAGCCTAGGACTTTTCTGTTTGAGTTTCTTTCTCTGAATAAGCATTAACCCTGCAAGTATAAACCTGCAGAAATTCAGCTTATAAAATTAAAAATTTCCCATTTCAAACTGGGACAACTGCAGATGTCTGAAAGCTCTGATGGAATGTAAGTTGTAGGAAGACAGGAACCACCTGTCTTACTCAACTGTCTTCAGTACCTAGGTGTGTCCCTGGCACACGGCAATTGCTTAATATATACTGGTGAAATGCATCAGTCAATGAATGAATAAGTGAATCAATGCAAAAAACACCTGCTCTGTGAAGGCACAGAAAACAGACACCATTACCTATACATGAGGTAGCAGAAAACAGAGAAAATGTGTATATATAATCCTGTAATTAAGAGTAAGGTTCTCTGGCTAAAATACCTAAAACATAAAACACAATCATTTCAATTTCTTCATGAGATAGTTACTAAGCTACCCCACATCCCTACATCTCTCCAGTGTTCTACTATGACACTTCTGTTTCAAGTTTTCTTTTATGTGCACTATTACAATTACATGTCACTGATCCCAATTATTTTTTTCAAAATGTAAATCAAAGAAAGTACCCCAAAACAGAGATTATTTGCCCCAAATCATCTCTATTTATTGATTCCATTCCACAAAAATACAAGGTAAAATACTTTCTAAACGTGTATGTATGCCAAAAGATTGAAGTCACTTGAATTTCAAAAAAACTTTGCTGCCCATCCATTAAGCATTATGTAGTATCCTGGACTAAAAGAAAAGCTGAGCTGTCCTAGGATACTGGTATAAAAGTAGGTCTTCCTGAATAACACACAGAATTACCAGATTGGGGGCAGAGACAGGGAAGAGGGTGTTAGAAGTCCCAGAAATGGGCAAGGTAGGAAAGCAAACAGATGCTACACATAAAGAGGAACAGATTAAGGGCTGCCTCACAGTGTCCAGTCCAGGTGTGACAGGAAAGAACCACAACCTACCAGCAGGAACCTGACTTGTTAAGAGCTAACAAAGATGACCCTTCAAAGAGGCCTACAAGGAGCCCAGCTTTCCTGAACCTCTTCTAAAGAGCCCCTAAACTACAATGCAACTAAATAAATACATTCTGGGGACAGTGGCATGTACTCACATGTTCCAGTGGTGAGAGCTAAAGAGAAGACACCCTAGTCTCACCTACAGATTCTTTAACAGTCGTCCATAACCCCTTTTCTGCCCTCTGTCACACAATCTCATAGTAACACTTGAGTTGAAAACACTGAATTACTAAATTTCAGACTACATATATACTTAAAGTCTCACTAACTAAAACATCATTAAATTACTGAAGTATCCCCATCAATTTCAGTGAACAAAAGTATGTCTTCTGCAGCCTTAATAATAAAAATATACTAGCGAACACCAAACTTGGTTTAGCTGGGGGAAGGAACTGCCTTGAAACTGCAAGGTGGTGGGAAAGTATATATAAATCAGGGTCCACAAAATTTTTTTGTAAAAGGCCAGATTTAGTAAATATTCAGCCTTGCTCAGCCATAAAGTCTCTGGAGCAGCTACTCAACCCTACTGCTGGGGTGCAGAAGCAGCCTTGGACAATAGGTAAAACAAAAAGGCATGTTCGAAAGAGACCTGACTTACAAAATGGACTGAGGCCTGTAGTGTGCCAAATCCTAACACAGGCTGTAGATTCGGACAGACCTGGATTTAAACTGTGGCTCTAAAATGCTGGCTGTATAAAAATAAGGTCACCTGTTTCTATTCTGAACATTTGCCGGCACATAAAAATAAAGCAAATAATTCAGGGAACTCCTTATAGCCATAACCAAGGTTCAGAAGTTAGCTCAATGCTGCCACCCTTGCATCACCTATCTCTGTTCGTTCATTCATTCATTCTTTCTTCTTTCTTTATTTTGATGACCTAGTCTTAAAAATTCTAGATCTCATGTAATTTCATTCTTACCCAACTCAGTATGTATCTCTAAAAACAATGGATTTTTCTTATATAACCACAACACCATTATCACACCTGATAAATAATTCCATGGTATTATCTAATGTCTAGTTCCAACTTAACATTTTCCTAATCATCTTCAAAATGTCAGGCACCTCGGCAGCTCAGTTGGCTAAGTATCTGCCCTTGGCTCAGGTCATGATCCCAGGTCCTGAGATCCCTGCCCGGTAAGCAGCCTGCTTTACCCTCTCCTCCTACTCCCCCACTCATGCTCTCTCTCTCTCTCTCGCTCTCTCTGTCAAATAAATAAAAATCAAAAAATCAAAAAACAAAAACAAAACAAAAAAAAAACCCCAAACTGTCCATTTATAGTTGGTTTGGTCTAAACATCATCCAAAGACCTAACAGCGGTTCTGCTCCCCTTTTTCCTTAATGCTATTGACTTGTTTTCCTGTAGAATGACCCACACTCTGGATTCACTGGCTTCTTTAACATCTCACTTAATTCATTTCTCCAGCCCTCACATTTCTTAAAAAAGGAAGTTAAAGATTTATGTGAGTTCAGATTCAATGTGCAAAGCAAGAGTTTTTCAAAGGTGATGCTGCAGATTTTTGTATTTTCATCACATTAGGAAGCACATAACACTTGCCCCATTTTTTGTGAGGCTGAAGTTGGTTGTGAGCTCAGAAGGTAACTGCCTGAACCCTCCATGATAAAATTCCCTGACCTCCACTCATCTAGTGATGTCATCCACTGATGACTGGCTCTTAAGTCACTTGTTTTAATTAGGGGCTACAAAAATGATGACTTTCTAATTCCATCATTCCTTCTGCATTCACTAACTTCTATCAGGAAGAACTTGCCCATATCAATTATTTAGTTACTGTCCTTGGTATACTTAATTATGATAGCCTCTAAAATCAGATCTGGAGGTGCCTGGGTGGCTCAGTGGGTTAAAGCCTCTGCCTTCAGCTCAGGTCATGATCCTAGGGTCCTGGGATCACGCCCCCAATCGGGCTCTCTGCTCAGCAGGGAGTCTGCTTACCCTCCTTCTCTCTCTGCCTGCCTCTCTGCCTGATTGTGATCTCTGTCTGTCAAATAAATAAATACAAATCTTTAAAAAAAAAAAAAAAGATAAAAAATAAAAATAAAATCGGATCTGGATGGGCTCTAATCATGGTTCCAACAATAACCAGCTATGTGATCTTCAGAAACTTGGCTAACCTCTCTAAGGGTCAAATTTCTTATCTGTCAAATAAAAGGGTTTGATAAAAATCAGTGATTTTTAATTTTCTGTGTGGGGGGGTCATGAACCCTTTTAAGATTTTGGGAAGAAATGCAAATGTATGCAAAAAGGCACAGATACAATTCATTTGACACAGAAGTTTCAGGAGGTTCAGACTTTCCTGAGTCCACATGTGGCCACCTATTCCAGGAATGCTTCTCCAAACAGCATGTTCCTGGAACTCTGATTCCTAGGCCCCACCATAGGTTAAGATCAAAATCTCCGAGGGTAAAATCCGATCCAGGAGTTTGTACCTTTCATACACTCTCTCCAAAGGGATTCTTAGCCATGGTAAAGACTGAGAGCTACTAGTCTGAGTGACAGGCAGTGTAGGGTTAAGAATGTCTCTGACTAGAGAAATAAATGCCCTTGCATACATACTTTCTTCTCTTCCCTGGAGATCTACTACAGAAAATCTGGGTTGTTTATCAGTTGTCAATAGAATCTGAGGAAAGAAGCCCTGACGTAAATTACTCTTTAATTTATGGAACACACAAATGCAAATTTTGTAATTTTCAAACTTATAGATAGACATTTTTATTCTGGTAATATCTTCTTTGTGTTTGGAACAAAAGTAATGCAAACTTGTTTTAACAGGCATAACTGATAGGGTGCCTGGGTGGCTCAGTGGGTTAAGCCATTTGCCTTCAGCTCGGGTCATGATCCCAAGGTCCTGAGATTGAGTCCCACATCGGGCTCTCTGCTCAGCAGGGAGCCTGCTTTTTCCCCTCTCTCTCTGCCTGCCTCTCTGCCTACTTGGGATCTCTGTCTGTCAAATAAATAAATAAAATCTTTAAAAAAAAAAAAAAAGAAAGAACCTTGACTATTAAAAAAAAAAAAGGCATTACTGAAAAGGAACAAAATGATACACAGAGTTTCTAATTTTCAAATATGCTTAGATTAATAACGGAAGCCAAATGTTACTTTTATAATGGAGACACACCAATTACGTCTTCCACATTCGACCCTCTTTAGTACACTGATAAAGCTGATGCAAACATTCTGTCAGAGATTTCCCAACACTGCTCCTCATTACTCATTTTTATTCACTAAAATCTAATGTCTTAGGCATTTTAGAAACGGTCCCTATGTGATGTAGCAAAGTTTAATCGCCAAAATAAGACAGATCTACTGAGTCCGAAATGGGCTTTGGCTTTACACATCAAAGATGTCATGGGATAAGACAGGAACCAGAAGGCTGAACGTGAAGTAGATCAGGATGCTGAGATCCAAAGATGTGGAAGGAATGTGACAAAGGAAAGGCCTTCAGCACCAGCAGCTCTTGGGGTCATGGTGAACAGGGGAGCGGTGCTGCCAGGCCAGCTCCGTGCTAGGGTGACTCCCAGCTGGCAGCCCCACTAAAGGCAGCCAAGTAACCCTGTGCGTGCTCTCCCACGAGTGCACAGATCCATCTATGTTCGATTATATTTGGACAAAATGAGCACTGAGAGTGCTTTCAAGCAGTCATTTAACTAACATATTTTTTTGAGCATTTAAATCACTTTTAAGCACCATAGCACCTTTGGGCAATGCCATACTTTGTCTTGTTTGCTCATCAGTAGATAAAAAGTCTGGAAAGTAAGCAACACAAGGATGGGATCCCCACATGAATGTCCCAAACAATAATCCATGAATACTTGTTCATAACCATCATTTGTATATCATAGAAGGATAACACTATTGCACTAAAAGAAGGCAGGGATAGTGCAGATTTCCAAAAAGCACACTCGTCTTGGGTTCCACTCTCTGAGCTCAAGTCACAAGTCTGACGGGCTGAACCTCTAAGCAGGGAGGGCCCTGGCAAGATGGACTTCATTTCTAGGAGCAAATGCTGACGGAAGTCAGGTGATGTGGGAGGGGAAGACACGAAAGCAATGGGCCATACATCCCTCTGGTCAGTGTACTCTGAGGCTCAGTGCAGAGAAGAAGGACACAGATGACACGTCACTTCATGGCTTTTGGAGCATCCCACAAATGTCTCACAAGCATCACTTAGAAACGTGAAATGGCTCTCATATATTGCATTCCTCTCCTTCCCATTTTGCTGCAGTCTGGTGAGAACTTCATCTTCAACTATTACTAGCCTTAAATGGTATTTGGTATTTCCCTCCTCCAGGAAAGAGCTGGGAACAATGGGAAAAGGTGGGAAGATCCAAGAGCTAACCATCTCAGGAAGGCACCACAGTCTGTGCAAGGGCCCCTCAGGGACAGAAAGAGGAGTCACCCAGGGAAGAAGAAAGGCAGGCTGAGAGCATTCCTCCATGGGAGGGTGCACAACCTCAGACCTCAGGCCTATGCAAGAGGGGGTCAGAAAGAGGGGCAGAGACTCCAGAGAGAAATTCAGAGCAGGAAACCAGAGAAAGAGGAGCAGGACCCGGGGCCCACTGCAGGGAGAGTAAAGGGCTCCAGTGGGCTCAGCGCACCCAAGGGACAAAGAGCAGCAGTCTTCACCCCGGCCTGTCACCACTCTCTTCCCCTCCTGTCTCTTTCTTTTTTTCCCTATCCTTGAACCTGCTTGGATCACTGGAGTGCTCTCTCCACCTTAACTGACATAACATGAAGGTTAAAAAAAAAAAAAAAATCAGTAAATACAGATTAAAATTTTATGTTTACCCTTCTGCATTTAAAAAAAAAGTCAAGGTGAACCTCCTCTCTTTTAATCCCTCAAAGATATCGGGCATCGGGCATAATGAGACAGAATAATATTTGTCTAGACATCCTGTTACAAGAGAAGTCCAGATGAATACCTTTTCCTTGCCAAATGTCTTAATATTCAAGGCTGCTAGTTTTTCTAATGCTCTCCTGTGATACCATAGCTCAGGATCTTGATCAGGATGAACAGCAGGAGGAGAACAGAGAAAGAATAAAAAGATCAAGCCAGAGTGCACAGGAGTAGAGCTGTATGTTGCCAATGGCTATAAAGAGCAACATCCCTTTCTGTTTTTCAGGTATAAGCACAAATTTTATTAACATTAGCTCTGAGAAGTGGACAACAAACGCTACAAAAATGAAAAAGCAGGGCTAGTTGAGGAAACTACCCACACGAGTACAGCAGCACGTGGATTCTGAGCAGGAGCCCCAGTGTCTGGGCTGACACTTGTCCATCCATTCATGCAGTTCCCCTTAGGGCTAAAGCCTCATGTCAGCAAGAAGCCTGGCTGAGAAACCCCTCTAAACCAGAGCTTTCCTGGGCCAGAGAGAGAGACTCAACATGGGACTTGTCGAGGCCTGTGCCTCATTCATAGCATGTCCCCAGGTGTGGAGCTTCAGGGGTCCCATACAGTAGAGCACTGTGACTAACCAGCCCCAACCAGATGTGCTTGTCCCTCACTTACATGGGTGTGCCATCACGATGGGTGCTCCCTGAACCTAGTCAGCAATCATCTGCCAGAAGTTTATAATAAAAAGGAAACTAAAATGAAATTTAAGAAATTTCACCCATGGAGGAACACCTGAGTGGCTCAGTTGGTTAAGTGTCTGCCTTCGGCTCAGGTCATGATCCCAGGGTTCCGGGATCGAGTCTCACACTGGGCCCATTGCTCAGCGAGAGTCTGCTTCTCCCTCTGCCTGGCTCTCCTGCTACTTGTGCTCTCTCTCTCTTTCTGACAAATAAATAAATAAAATATTTTAAAAAAGAAGAAAGAAAGAAATTCCACCCATGGGGCGCCTAGGTGGTGCAGTTGGTTAAAGCATCTCTTAGATTTCGGTTTGGGTCATGCTCTCAGGTTGTACGATGGAGCCCTGTGTCAGGCTATGTGCTCACATGAGTTTGTTTGAGATTCCCTCTCTCTCTCCCTCTGCTCCTCCCCACCCCATGCTCACTCTCTCTCTCTCCCTAAAATAAATCTTCAAAAAAAAAAAAAATTTCTACCCAAATGCTTTTTATGCAGCTGAGCTTCTTACATATTTTTCCCTTCCTTTATCATTAAATTTCATTATGACTCTAAATTCCTAGGACAGAAGAGGCAAAAAGGAGACACTTAAAACTCTTTTGGAGAGTGTTAACTGTATTCTGACAGATACTGGGAGGTACCCTCTTGAGGCAGAACAGTGACAATGTCTACAAGTTACAGGGGTCACTCCAGAACCCCTCAACAGGCAAAGCTTTGTTGTTCTCTCTTTTATGGGGGAAAGAAACAGGAGAAAGTATTTCTTACAAAAAACAGACAGACCTAGGTCCACCATTCCTAGAAGGCCACATGTCTTCTTTCATTTCAAAATTTCTAGTGAGAACCAGGAGGAAGGATTTATGACCCTGTTTTCGTTGCCTCCTAACCAAACGACTCTACTTCCATGGTCCATTTCTTCTTCTTCTTCTTCTTTTTTTAAAGATTTTATTTATTTATTTGACAGAGAGAAATCACAAGTAGACGGAGAGGCAGGCAGAGAGAGAGAGGAGGAAGCAGACTCCCTGCTGAGCAGAGAGCCCGATGCGGGACTCGATCCCAGGACCCTGAGATCATGACCTGAGCCGAAGGCAGCGGCTTAACCCACTGAGCCACCCAGGCGCCCCATGGTCCATTTCTTCTTGAAAGCACCTTTTCTCCTCCCACCTCTGTCCTTCTGAAGGTGTCTACAGAAGGTGTGTCAAAGCCCATGCCGTGACGTAAGGGGAGTGCGATACACCAAGCATCCTGACCAGTTTCCTGCACTCCGCCTCCCTACCTCCTCCTCTCCCTCTTCCTGGTACTGCTCGTCAACATTATCCTCCTGCTGGTCTGGGTTTCCTGCCATCTGTTGAAACAAAAGGGGGAAGCTCAGGTTACTGAACACTGGAGATGCGTTTCACAGTACGCTGGGACAAAGAGCAAGCTTGCTGCCATAAAAAATGTACTTTCAATGCATCAGTGGTCAGAAAATGATGAATAACCCTTCCGAAAACAAAACCTAGGAGGCGTGTTACTCTCTCTCTCTGAGTATGGATATATTGTTTCACATAATGGACTAAAACCCATCCAAAGAGGCAAACCTTCCATCAGGGTGCATTAGACTGACCTTTTGCAAGACCTAGGCAGTTAATAAGACATCCAGGTTAGAACCACCTCTGTACTAGCATCTGCTTACCACCAAATGTTCCTCCATCTCGGCATTCTCCTGCTTTTGATTACTTTGTTTTGGCTCTTCATTTTCATCTGGCAAATTTTCTTCCCTCACTTGCTCGGCTTCCTCAAATTCATCTTCACCTTGATTATTAGGGTCATCTGCTGGGTTTATATCCTCTACAGCGGCCCTCTGCAAAATTTGAATAAAAAGCAACCACTACTTCAAAATCCAGGATCAAATTTAATTTCATTTGAAAGGCCACACACTGGCAGAAAATGAAATCGTCCTCCACCAGCATGTTCAGATCTATCCTTGCCAAGACTCACAAGTACACATCCCACTGTCAAGAGAAAACTCCTTGCATTATTCGTCAGAGGCTGAATGAATGAGAATGCTGTACAAACAACACTTGTTTTCTGCAAGCGATTCCAAAACAGTCCTCCAAATTCTATCACAAGAAATGTGAGCATATGGGACGCCTGGGTGGCTCAGTTGGTTGGGCAGCTGCCTTCGGCTCAGGTCATGATCCCAGCGTCCTGGGATCGAGTCCCACATCGGGCTCCTTGCTTGGCGGGGAGCCTGCTTCTCCCTCTGCCTCTGCCTGCCATTCTGTCTGCCTGTGCTCGCTCTCTCTCTCTCTCTCTCTCTGACAAATAAATAAAATCTTAAAAAAATCTAGAAATGTGAGCATAACTAAATAGACAACAAGAAAAACAGTTAATAAAAGCTACAAGACAGGGCACCTGGTTGGCTCAGGTGGTTAAATGACTGCCTCCGGCTCAGGTCATAATCATGGGGTCCTAAGATGGAGCCCCGCATCAGGCCCCCTCCTCAGTGGGGAGCCTGCTTCTCCCTCTTCCACACCCCCTGCTATGTGCTTGTAAGAGCTCACACGCTCGTGCCCACCTCACTGTCTCTCTGTCAAATAAATAAATAAAATCTAAAATAAAGAAAAAAAAAAGCTAAAGACCAACTAGGAGAGATCATTAAAATGAGAGATTTAGATAGGCAAATTGTAACTTCTTCCATGAGTATGCTGATTTTTATACAGGCAAACTTTCCTCTGCCAGGGATTTTTCACAGTAAGTGGGTAGAAAGCCCTCAAAGAGCAAGAAGGCGCCACCAGAAAGGACGTAAGAAATAGGCTCTAAAGGAGACAAGAACGGGCTAACCCAGTCTCTGGCAGTGTATCATGAAAAACCTCTCCCCCAACTCCTTTTCTGGCAGCTCTCAGTGACCATGTTCAACAAATGCCCTTCACATGATCAACTTGAGATTTATCTCTATTTTCTACTCAAACTCCCAAAACACCTTTCAAAATAATCCATGTCCTCATAAAGATTCAGAGTTTAAAGCCCAAGCTGGGCAGACGGTAATGCTTGCAGGAGCTTCCCAATGCTTCCAGGGTCACCAACAGTACACTTAAGGGAAGCAGCAAAGGCTTCTAATAGATGAGGCCTCAGAGTGAGATTTGGTCTCTATCCCTGTTCTCCAGACAACAGGACTCGACTCCAATTTACTCCAGGGCCTTGAACGCAGTCAAGGGTTCACACCGCTGTCTCAGCTGATCTACGATATGCACACCCCTGCTTGTACACTTCACGCCAGTGCAGATGACGCTCTTCTTGGGAATCCAGAGTGACAAATCATCACCTTCGCACATCCCCAATTACCCCACAATCTCGTTAGACAGATTTCTTTCTGTGCATTACCAACAAATTTGTGTGGACATTATGTAACACATTCTCTTCAGAAAAAAAGTATGGAAAGCTTTTGCAAAAACCCACAAAATGTACACCCTAGGTCCAACTCTAACCAAGTAGCAGTTTAACAGGCACAGCTGTTACATTCAAACAAAACAGACAAGGGGCGCCTGGGTGGCTCAGTGGGTTGAGCCTCTGCCTTCGGCTCAGGTCATGATCCCGGGGGCCTGGGATCGAGTCCCGCATTGGGCTCTCTGCTCGGCAGGGAGCCTGCTTCTCCTCATCTCTGTCTCTCTGCCTATTTGTGATCTCTCTCTCTGTCAAATAAATAAATAAAATCTTAAAACTGTCAAATAAATAAATAAAATCTTAAAAAAAAAAGTTTAAAAAAAAAACAAAACAGACAATCAGTTATGAATCAGTTATGATTCTATGAAGCTGGACAAAAATTTTTTTTAAGTATTTTTTTTAAGTATAATTTTTTATTTTTTATAAACATATATTTTTATCCCCAGAGGTACAGGTCTGTGAATCAAAAATTTTTTAATTAAAAAAAATAGATGAGACAAAGAGAGAGCAAGTAGGCTAACAATTTTCACTGAAAGAAGGAAGGGGGGGAAAGCCACCAGTGTGTCATCCAGAACATGAAAACCACTAATGGGAGAGTAAAGGGTTACACAATCAAGTACTCAATGTACACAGCACCTCCCAGAGGGGGGTGACTGGAATAGGCATCCTTCTGCTGTCCCTCCATCCTTGTCAGGCGCACACCTGCTTCCTTGCTCCTTTTGCAAGAAGCTCTTTGCCCTTTCACAGTCTCTAGCTCCTCCTTGCTCTCCTGCTGTCTGGAGCTCCTGCTCTTTCCTGAGCATCCTCTCCCAAATGCTGATCCAGGGGCCACAGGCAAATGTATCTGTCACATCCCCGCACAAGCAGAAAAGCCATTTCCATCCAAGGGACTTCAGGTAGCTATCAGGAAGCCTTCCTTCTACGATTCTCAAGGAAGGATATGGATCCTCCTTCCCATACAAACAGGACCCATATGAAAGCACAGACTGAATTTCATAAACATGGTGGTTGATTTACTAGCAAGATGACAAGAGAGCTAAAGTAAGTCATAGAATTTATTTACACGTCTGCATAAGAACATGCCCCATGGAGCTTTGCTTGCCTCGGGCTCTGGGCCACACAGCTATGACTGAGAGGCTGGGTCCTTTCTTGGTAAACACAAAGAACATTCCCAGTTAGTAGGTCTCTACCAATTTATATTCTAATTTTTCTATAGCACCTTGGCACCTGAGCAGATTTTTCTTTTACTTCTCAAGCCACACATCCTTATCCACCCATGTACTGATGAAAATGGCCCCTGACTACTGGGAGATGAGAGTCACAAGACATACAAAACACTCTATTGGACTATTCAACAGGATCCATGATGGTCCATTTCCCTTCTCTGGTTCTGTGACTCCTGCACTTGTCCCCCTCCCCACCATCTTTCAAAATGACTACATATTTCAATACCTCTCAATATCATTTTTCTCAGTTTTAATTTTATTAATCTAGAAGTTCACAGAGGGAAAGTCCTTCTATGTTTTCCCGGAACTTTTGAACCAGTCTCATCACCCACACGTACCCCAGTTTACAGTTAACAGTACTGCTGATGCCATTACACAAGTCCCCTTCCTTCTGCACTGACGAAATAACAGACACATCTGGAGCCAGGGCTCAAGCCAGAGGCATGGTGTCAGGCAAACCTTCAAGTTTCCTCTGCCTCCCAAAACCCTGGGGGTTTCCAAGTGTCATGACCAACAGAAAGGACACTTACATCTGCCTCAGATTCCAGGTCGGTTTCGTGGGGCCCCTGATCTTGAGGCTCATGTCCATTCTCTGGATCTTCTTCTGCCTCATCTTGGTGCTGGTTGTCTCTCTCATAGGCTAGCAAATTGAAGGAACTAGCATCAGTGCAGATGAACCAGACAGGATCTTGCCCTTTCACTCAAAGAAAAGCCACTGGTGGGCTTTCCTCCAGACCATTTCACCCAATCTCTCCTCCAGAGAGATTAATTCACCATATGGCATACATCTCAGCTTTTCTGATTAAAACTATGTCCCTTTCCCAGACCATGTGTCTAAGGACACAGCGTGGGTGAGTGACACCATTCTTACCTTCTCAAACCAGTGTTTGTAACATAAGCTGCATTCTCCCCCTTATTATGCAGAAAACAATAATCAAAACTTTCACAATAAAAGAAAGCCCAGTCAACTGGACACTGCCAAAATTATCAGCTAACTTTCGCTAATATCAGAGGAAGCAGCAAGGTACCAAAGGAAGAAACTGACAACGTCTCAGGAAATGAAAGAAAGAATAACCCCATCTGCAGAGCTCAGATCAAAGCCCGCCCACCCCGTGTCGTCTGATATGGCAGTGCTGAGGGCTGTTGCCCCACAGACACAGCTCACATTTCAGCTCGCATAGACAGTTCCTCACTGCTTTTGGAAAAAATTATTTCCATAAACGGAATTTAGATAAGAACATACAAAGAGAAGAACAAACAACTTTTTAAGTAAGATGTAAGAGGAAAGGTTAAGTACATGGAGAGTATTTAGCTTATAGGAAATAGGGATGCAAGGTAACTTACCATCCAAGTGCACCAAGGGATTCATTATATAAATAAGAGAACAAACTGTTCTCTCCTCTTACTGATAATGGAACAAAAAAGCTTAAAGTGCTGTACAGGGGGACATAAGGAAAACAATTTCATGACTAGAAGGGCTATAAAATTTCAGAACAGGCTATAGGGGGAGTTTGGGTAATCACCTTCTTTTTTAGACTCTTTAAGAAAGGATACATATCTGAGTGTTAAAGTTGCTAGAGAGGCTGTTACTTTCTAGTTCTATTATACAGTAAGTGACATTTGATAAATTACATAGGAGATGCTCACCACAAATGGAAGCTACTATTGCCTTAATCTGAAAAAAGTTTTATTTTTTTTTTTTTTATTTTATTTAAAGATTTTATTTATTTATCTGACAGAGAGAAATCACAAGTAGATGGAGAGGCAGGCAGAGAGAGAGAGAGAGAGGGAAGCAGGCTCCCCGCTGAGCAGAGAGCCTGATGCGGGACTCGATCCCAGGACCCTGAGATCATGACCTGAGCCGAAGGCAGCGGCTTAACCCACTGAGCCACCCAGGTGCCCTGAAAAAAGTTTTAAAGGCAATGATCCAAAGGCTTCCAAGGTAAGGTGAAAATGGAGTCATTTCCCAGAGTGTAACAGCCCTATGATAATGTATCAAAAATAATATTTCAATATACAAGAAGCTTAAGCGACAGGAAAAACATCAGAAAGGAAACAGATGATCTTGAGCTGTCTGGACCCCCAGCACGCAAAAACATAACACCAACAGCAGCAGAAGATGCACGGTACACAGACGTCCTCCGTGTGTACTCAGATGTGCACATGACTCTGAGTGGATATCACATGTTACCAAGTAATCTCATTAACATATCCATCATCTAAGAAGTCTCACCACCTCCTTCCTCTTCTTGGATGCCCTGGTCCTCAGCTCCCTGAACAATATCATGATCCACAGCATCATAACGAGCTTGCTGCCTGGAAGGGACACAAACAGCATCAATTCAGTGACAGATTAAGTGGCACAACTGGCCGTACCTCATTTATATTTAAAGTTTGCAATCAACAAAGTTCTCAACATTTTTTAAAAAGTCATAAACAAATTTTTTGTAAACTTTGTGCTAGTAGGTTTCAGAAAGATTTCAGACACAATTTCAAAGAATACTTTAAAAGAGAGAAAACGCCTTTCAAGTGATAAAGTAAAATAAAGTGAGCCCCAAAACTGCCAGGTTATTTTGAGGCCTAAACTAAGCTTGGAGCCCTAACATTTTAATTAGGGGTTAAAAATGTTGATTATCTTAAAAATTAAGTATTTAGAAATTTAATTCTCAAGCGGCTGTTCTGCCCCGGCCATAGGAGACGCGCAAGCTCATGGGTAACAAAGCTGTTTGCCATCTGCTTATACAAACAAGAACAAGAGTCGCAGGGCCCCTGGGTGGCTCAGTTAAGCGTATGCCTTTGGTGGAGGCCTTGGTCCCGGGGTGCTGGAGTCGAGTCCAGCCACGGGCTCCCATCTCAGTGCAGAGTCTGCTTCTCCCTCCGCCCGCCCTTCCCCAGCTCATGCCCTCCTCTCTCACTCGTGCTCTTTCTCTCCAGTAAATAAATAAAATCTTTAAAAATAAATAAGCAAATGAAAATAAGGAGAACAAGAAGAGGGGCTCTGCGACCCATCAGGAGGAGGCTACCGGAGCTGTTCCGGGGGCTGTGGCCGCCCCTCCTCCTCGGGGCTGGCTGGCCTCTGCCGGGCCCCCTCTCCGGCCAGAAGTTGCTGCTGCTGCTGCTGCCCTTGCCGCTGCCTCCACAAGGGTCCCTGCAGCCCCGGCTGGTGCAGCGCCTCCTGGTGCTCCCTCGGCGGCTGCGCCTCCTCTACTGGCTGCGCCGCCACTTGCTGCTGTTCCAGCTGCTCCTCATATGGTGACCGGATTCTGCTGACCGGCTTGGCCGACGGATAGACCTGAGCCACAACAAGCAGATGCTGAGCTAGAACAGTCGGGACCTCTGGATTCTCTCATCCTCTGTTCTTCACGACAAAGTCAGGGGGCAGGGCTGGCTTGTTGAATTAATCCCTGTCTGTCAGGGGCACCGTGATAACACCCTGACCCCAAGGTCCCCCAGAGCCAGAACGCCTACTTCCCAACCCTCCAGAGGCACCCTCGGCTTTTTTTAGCATCCGATCTCCCTGATTTGCTGGCACTCTGGCTGATTTTCCATGTGCTCTCTCTCACGTGGAAGAGGGCATCACAGACAAAATCAGTTTTGGACCTTCATTCAATGTTAGGCTCTTTCATTAAATGAAAGGCTCTGGCATAAGTGGGCACTTGGGTGATCTCACAGTAACTGGGGCATATGTGAGCTGAAGCTGTGGCTAAGGCTTTTCCAC
Organism: Mustela nigripes; assembly: GCF_022355385.1. Lineage (NCBI taxonomy): Eukaryota > Metazoa > Chordata > Mammalia > Carnivora > Mustelidae > Mustela > Mustela nigripes. The sequence continues at coordinate 127,376,225 of NC_081558.1, read as the reverse complement.
GAAGAGTTTAAGATGCAGGGATGCCAATTAATTCTAGGAATGCACAACCAGTCTCAGGTTAACCATAGCGGGGGTGGGGGGGAGAAGCCAGCAAGCCAGCCAAATTTCAGGTAAAGGTCGATAGGCAGAGAACTGATTTCTTCCAAGACAAAGAGAATAGGTGAGAACATAAGACCTTTCAATGAAAGGAAAAACAGATACAGGAATTCTTAAACTCTGCTGCCCACAGAGCTACCCATCACTCTCTCCTCCGCCAACCTCTGTCCCAACCAACGTAAGCACACACGACTTTCACCAACAGAAAGACGGTACATGGGTAAGGGAAATCAAACCCACAGTGGGGACTGCTTTTGAAGAAAGCGATGAGGGACACAAGAAAGGAAGAGGCTTCTCCATGCTAAGTTGGCAACAATACAGAAAAGCAGTCGAGGCCTTTGCATCTACTCAGCCCAAAGCCTCAACCAGCTTGAAGCCTTACAAAGTCTGAGGGCAAACACAACTTCAGAGTCGTAAGTAAAAGGGGATCAGCATCTGTGTAAAGGCCAAGTAGCCCGCTGTCAGGTATCTGCGGACAGACAGCAGAAGAAAGATACCTCTCTTCGTTCAGTGTTGCTTCAAGTTCTTTTCAAGAATGATTTCTAACATAATGGATTTTTTAAAGGGAAAAAAACCATATTTCTGTGAGAAGGAAGTGCTCTGCAGGGGGAGCCTGAGCAGAGACTGGGTAAACATCCTCCCCCAGTGGGGCATCCTTCAGTGATAAGATCAGCCTTGTGACAACTTAATAACCACCTTGAAGATGAATGTGCAAAAGCCAACCTACCATTTGATAGTAAATGAACGGGGATAAGTAGACTTTTGATCATAGAAAATGAGACCTTTCTCAGCCTCACGAGGCCCATGGGACTTGAGCGCCAGGAAGTGCCCAGTCAGGCACTCCTCTCTCCTCTCACTGCTCAACGGAGGGCAGCACAGAGCACCCCCCCACCCCCCTGACCCCCCCACCCCCCCACCCCCGTGTGAGGCTACTGACAATGAAAATACACTCACCAACTGCCCTCCCTCTCTTCCCGCAGGCATCTTTCTGAGCTACCCTGATCAGCTATGCTAGGAGCATGTAACATTTAGTGAACTCACTCAGATTTTGTCTGAGAGACTATCAGCTCTGGGGAGGCTTTTTCAATATTGACAAGCCAAGCCATGCTCCCTGTCCCAGCCACCCAAACATAACCCTGGTGGACAGGAAGCATATGACCTTGTACCTGGGCGGGAGCGTGCCCTCCCAGAAGGTTGGCTTCCTCTCCAGGCTCATGCTGTTCCCTCCACTCCCGACCCGGTTCCTTGGGGGACAGGTCGTGCTCCTCCTCCAGACGCTCGGCCTGCCCGACCTGCTCCATTGCTTCCTCCTCCAGGGCCCTCCTGTGCTCCTCTTCCACCTGCCGCTCCTCCAGCTCTCTGGCTTCGGCTCCACGGGGCTTCAGCTCTGCTGGAGCCTGAAACTCTGCCTCCTTCTGGGTGGGAGGGTCAAGTTTTGTTTCTTCCATTCTTCGAGGAACTGCTTCATGCGTCTGCCACCTGTCCCTATTTCGAGACACCTAGGCCAAGCACATCACTGGACATGACACTCTTCAATTTTCAAAGCAGTGATAAAAGCTCTTTATTACCACATCTAGGGGTTACAACATAAGCAAAATCCTGGAGTCTAGAAATACAGTCCTGACTGAAAAGTATGGCTGCAGTGGAGTCACTTAACTCTTCTCACTCTGTAATCTCACTTATAAAATAGAGATAACATAAGCACGATTTCATCCCGGCAAGAACACAGTATGTAACCCAAGAGTAAAGCCTGTATGTGACCACATCTCAGTAGGGAAAGCCATCTAACTTCTGTTTTCCCTTAAGACAAAAAGGAAAACCCCCTCAATCTTCAAGTGATGAAGAGTTTATGTAATTTTTTTCAATGTAAATTTTGTTTTCAACAAGGATTTGGAAAGGGGGACACTGGGCTGGCTCAGTCACAAAGTATGCGACTTCATCTCCAGGTTATGAGTTCAAGCCCCACAGGTGCAGGAGGGGTGGAGAGCTTACTTAAATGAATGGAACTTGAAAAAAATATGATTTGAAAAAAGAAGGATGAGATCAAATTGATGATGAGTTGGGTTTATTTCCTACTGACCCAGAGAAAAGAATGCCATTACTAACAGGCATCCATGTTAGCTAAAAGTAGTGTCCATTAAGCCAGATACAATAAAATATTTTTAAAGATGTATTAGAGTCATATTTCTTCAAATTAGAGGAAATCCTTGGTAAATATTCTGTATTGGTAACACATAAAATTCAACATAAGACATGTCTTTTTACAGAGAACTCCTCTTCTAAACTGACTGGTTTAAATTGGTTTTCCTGGATTTAAAGTTTCAGAGATTACCATGTGACCTTCATTGATTAGAAAAGAGAGGTTAAAAAAAAAAAAAAGATGACATAATATCATAAGAAAGTTTATCACTCTTTCCCCCACTGCAACCTTATTCACTGGAAAAAATTTTTGGTCAGATTGTTCCTCCAAATTGAAATAAATGTGAAGCCCTCTTAAATTAGCAGAACTATAACTGAGAAATTAGAATGAATAAATGAATGAAAGAATGAATGAAAAACAAACGGAGGAAGAAAAGTCCTCTCTCAGACATCTGAGGACAACTTCTGGAGATGTATGGCTTACCAACATCCTCACACACCTGTCAGGTTTGACATAATACTGCTCTGGCTTTATATGAAATATTTCTCCAGAGGGCCTTAAGTGCTTTCAAATACCTGCCATTTATCTCCACAGCATTACCGTGAGAAAGGTTATAGAAGATAACTACTATCTCCACCTCACAGATGAAAAACTAAAGGTCTAAGTCATTAAAAGATTAATTAATTCAGTAAATGGGTAGTTAGACTCAGACAGGGAATCGAACCAATTCCCAGGCCAGGGATCTGGTCATGTTTTCCTAATAGTAACAAAGAAGGATCCATGAAGACAGAGACGGTCTTGCCTGTGAAGGAGCGCTCTGCCAGACTGAAGACTTCTATGAAGTCCACTTGTGGAGACTTAATATTCCCCTAAGATGGTAACTCAGGACACAGCTTCTCAAACATTCATTGTTAAAAACAACTTTCTCCGGGAGAAAGATAGCCATATTTGTCATTTGTATTATGCATGTGATTAAAACAACTTCTTTAGAATTGAGGACAGGGGTGACCCTACTTTTGATGTCCCACTTAGAAGACACTCTTAAGCAAGGCTCAACTTATATGAAAGCAGGAATAACAAACAAACAAACAAAAGTGGATTAAGAGACTAGCACTCATATCTTTTGACAGTTTTATAAAGTCCTCTTAAATACAATTTTTGGCTTGTTCTGTGTGGACCTAGCACTGCACCAAGTTCAACTATACTACCAACTTTAATTCTTGAATGGGCTTTTATAGAACAGCCTCATGATCATTTAATCTTCTTACTCTACCCCCCAAAAAACCAAAGAACAGGAACAAAAAGAAAATTTAAAAATTCAGACACAACAGCCCCTTCAAAAATAAATAAATAAATAAATAAACCCACATGAACAAATAAAGCCAGTGAAGTCTTTCCCAGAAAATACTGTAGCAGTGGCTCCGATTGTCCTCCCCAGACCAGCTGCATCAGTTAGAAATGCAAATCTTCAGGCTTCATCCCAAAATAACTGAACTGGAAATTCTGGGCTAGGGCCCAACTCTCTGCGTTCTAACAGCTCTGCTGGGGACTCTGATATACGCCGAAATTTGAGAACCACTGTTCTGAAGGAAGAGTTGGCAATATTTAGAGCAGTTCACCTGATGACAGCTTGACAGGGAAAGTGACCCCATCACAGAACACCAGTTCACGCCTCTTACCTCCGGTGGCTCCCCGGCTGCGTTCTCCCTCGCTGTGTTGTCACCTTGTGGAGAATGTGTCACCTGAGTAACATTCTGCTGCTCTGCTTGCTCTGGGTTTCGGAGGCTTGGGATCCTATTCAGAGTCTCTCTCAACTGTTTATATTCTGCAACTTGTGTCTGTGTGTAAATTGCACAATTGGACGCAAATTGTACAATTTGAGGAGGGAAAGAGATATCGTTCATGGATGGACATTAGGGTTCACTGGAAGACAAGTCTAAAATATTATACCCAAGTACAAATTAGGAAAAAGATGCAGATTATTTCCATGCATTAGCTATTCTCACTTGGACACGCTTAACCATTTTTAAGCACATGCAAATGAGAATTAGATATAAAGGGAACGGAGGGAAAAAAAAGATCTAAGACAGATGTTAGTTTCTCATGCTATGTTAAACAGTCAGAATTTTTATAAATAACTTTCTGGTATAAATATCATTATTAAAAGATAGTTTGCCATCAGTTTTATAGCATTAAAAAAAAGTCTGTTTAAAAATTCACATAATTATATAAATACAAGTGCAGGTATCTTTTACCAATATGGTCTGAGTAACGTTTTTCAGTGAAAAGGAATCACAAGTTTAAAATAAGCAACTAAGTAAATCTTTATGTATATTTAGTTATGTATTTATAAAACCACTTGGGCCATGCCCCCAATCCCCACCAATCTGTGCTCAAATAGGGTTCCCTAACTTTCCAGAACCCTTCTGGTATTGTGTTCTGCAGATTTAGGAAAGCAACAGCATTGGTATGAAACAAGCCTAGATTTTTATTCCTCCACTGTGAACCTCCTTTCTTCTCAGGTGATAAAGTCACTGATGTCAGTATTGAAGTACAATTAACTCATCCAGTTGTGTCTGTGCGGTGGTGGTATGTATGTGTGTGTGCATGCACAGTATCTTTAATACAAGGAGCTAGAAAGACAGGAAAAAAAAAATCAAATACCTTAACTAAGAAAATCAATAGACACTGCTCATACTTAGCTCATCATATTCACCAACACTGTTATCCTAAAACAGAAATGCTGTGTGTGTAAAGACACACCTATATAAACGCATATGAAAAACACAGAAATCTCTTCTGGACAAGTTTCCCAGCCAGTGGGCACAGCAGAGCGGTGAGTGGAGGCTAAAATCCAGCTGGTACTCCCACCGCCCCAGTCGTGCACTCTTCCACCCCAGCAAAGGGGGGGCACTTTTTTATCCAATTCACACAAAGGTGCAGTAATTTTCTTGCTAAATCTGTCTCAGAGGAATTCATCCTTGCAATTTGTATAAAGGTATGTCATATGGCTAATAATGGCCCTTATCCCAGAAATCTATCAAAACATCTGCAAACCAACTTTGGTGGTCAAAGAAAATTTTTTTTAAAAAGACATCCACATAGTGATACTTTTAAGGAATATTTCTTCTTTTCCCTCCTCCTAGATATATATTTGAAAGCAGTTATGCTGCAGTACTCAAATATTAGTGTGCCCTGAGAATCCCAGAAGGATCGTGTTAAAAGTGCAATCTCCTGGGCCCCCACCCCAGAAATGATCACTCAGTAGGTGTGGGGCAAGGCCACACAGTTACACAGGTAACGGTGATACAGGAAAGTCTCCAAAAACACCAGCTGAAGAGGTACACATGACCAGGATGTCAAGAGGACTTAAACTCTAAGCTCCGTTCTGGTCGCTGATCTTGGGCCAGCTATTTTATTTCCCCTCGACCTCCTTTTATTTAGTTATAAAAAGAACACAATGTAATATAACTCAGTAGACTGTGAACATTAAATAAAATTCTGTATAAAAAGTTCTTATGATGATCCCTGACACACTATAAACTCAAATTGTATTCTGTTCTTTTTTTTTCTTTAAGATTTTATTTATTTGTCAGAGAGAGAGGACAAGCAAGGCAAGGGGCAGGCAGAGGGAGAAGCAGGCTCCCCAGGAGCAAGGATCCAGATGTAGCACTCCATCTGAGAACCTTGGGATCATGACCTAAGTTGAAGGCAGACACTTAACCAACTGAGCCACCCAGGCGTCCCTCTATTCTGTTCCTGCCGTCCCCTCACTCAGCTGGGTTGTCAGGCACCTGGGTGGCTCAGTCAGTTGAACATCCAACTCTTGGTTTCGGCTCAGGTCACGATCTCGGGGTCGTGAGGTTGTGCCCCACATCAGGCTCCGTGCTCAGCTCAGAGTCTTCTAGAGATTGTCTCTCTCCCTCTCCTTCTGCCCCTTCCGCCATGCACGTGCACTCTCTCACTCTCTCTCAAATAAATAAATAAATCTTTAAAAAAAAAATCAGGATTTCAAGTCACAGTCTCATAAGATGATTTACCTTTCTTATGTAAAGGCACTTGAAGCAGCATTTCTTTTCTAAGGAGATCCAGGGAAAGGTATTAATATGGGGATCTGAAGTGGGACTATTAAGTACTACACCTAGTTCTGGCAGAATGATTTAAAGGGGGTGGTGGTCAGGCCAACTTGAGCCCCTTCTCAAAGAAGCAGAAAATATTTTTAAAGAAATAGAATACTACACATCAGTTACATTAATAAAATCTTTTTCTATTACAAAATCTTGTCTGTAAAACTGCCAATGTGCTTACTACAGAATTTGGTTTTGGTCATTAAATGCACAATTTTACTTACATTTCTCTGATTTTCACACTGTTGCTTAGTCTAATATTTGAGGCCATGACAGCACACAGAATATTCAAATTGGTTTGTCGCATTTTTCAGCATGAAAAACAGCCTCAAATAAAATAATATTTGGTAAAAATTTTATAAAGAAGGTTTTAAATGAAATGATCTCTTAAAGACAATTTAATTTGTACACCTGTAAAAAATTACCACACAGCTACAGTTTCATAGGGATACTCAATGGCTACCTTGAAAAGGAGTCCCACGAACAAAGATTCTATAGTTTGTGAGATGGGTCAGGGCCCAGCGTGTTCTACTTTTTATAATTTTACAAAGACAAAAAAATTACACATAGTCTTCTGATAAGACAGATAGCTGGTTTTCCTCTTAATTCCTCCCACTGAAAAAAAGCACAAACCTAGTGACTAAGCTAGCCATTCCTGTTTGTTTACTTCTTCTAGAAAGCTGTAAAACACAGTATGGTATCGTTCATTTGTACATTCAATAAATAACTCCTGAGGGCCTGCTCTGTGCCAGGGAGTGTTCTAGGCTTTGAAAAACGGAATTTACGACTCATTTTTCCCTTCTCCACTGACATGAGAGCTCTTATTTTTTGGAATTTGGCCAAGAACACATAAGGCTAGTCCTAAAAAGAGTCCCTGTAGGTTGGGATACGGAAGCAAGGGAGGGAGGGAATGGGAGAAAAAGTCTGACAATAATTTGTTTGGTAGCTAGCATCATAAAATCCTATAGATCCTGTAAGAATCACCACAGGTCAGAGAGGGGCAGAAGACCATACATATGGATTGATATCTGTGATTTAAACAAGCATTTGACCATGGCATGTGGAAGCTGGTGGAGGGTACAAACCGTCATGGGTACCACACGACCAGTGCAAAAAAAATAATCAAAACCTTATTTTATAGTCTCTTGATTGAATTTTGAAAGCATGCATGATCCTCAGGATCAGGAGAGCTTTGTCCTAAGAACTCATTGAAGACTGGCTTGTAAGAGACTACATGCATGGAGAAATTTGGAAGTGTTAAGCAGATTGTAACGAGAACCCATAGAGGCTGCTACCCTTCTAACCTGTGCAGCAGCTAGCGCACTCTTGTGGTCTTCCAAAGTCACTACAAGTTGTTCATGCTCGGAGAGTAAATTCTTATGCTGTTGCTACACAAAAAAGAATTTTACATGTTGAGATTTAACATTCTAAGACAGATTCTTCTTCGGCTGACAGTGGTATGAGCACCCAAACGTAGTTTGCTTGCCTGCTTGTTCGCTGTTCTTGAAGCACTTGCTAAGTGTAAAAATCATTGTAGAGAGAATACGATAAGGTAGTATTCTGAAATCTAAAACAGCTTTCTAAGTATCATAATCCCTTACAATGAAATCAAAACTAAAGGAACAAATACTTCATTATTAATAAACCTTTGTAAATAAAAAGCTTATTAAAATCCAACCATCTAGCCAAAGAATCACTTTGGTACTAATGAAAATGTTTGGATTTTCAGACCATCTTTTAGCTTCTAACGCAGTGGGCACACTCCCAGATTTACGCAAAGCCCAAAATAACAACGTGGGTTTGTAATGGAGGTCAATTAGGGAAAGACACGTAAAACTGTTCTACAAGGTAAAGCAGGGCAATACTAAGCAGTCAGATGCCAGGTTTTGTTTTACCTTGACGTCTTGGAGCTGTGTATGGATGTCCTGGTGTGCCTTTCGGAGTTGTCTGTTCTCTTCTCTCAAATTGTACACGGTTTCTATTTGTGGGGGGAAAAAATCATGCATAAAGCCTTGAGATTTTTCTGGCTTCTGATTCCATTATTTTCATATCTAAACCTTCACACAACTATTTTTAGGATTTGTTTTTAACTCTGACAGTATTGTATGCCAAATCAAGAAAAATTCTATTATTTTGGGATGTGACATGGATTCAGCTTGCCATTCTAATGCAATCTGGTTCGGCAGTTTAAATACTTTTAAGGAAGCTACACACAGTGCAGAAGCAATGATTTCTAGTTACTCAGGAGTTAAAAATGAAGTATTTCTGTAAGCAAGTCTTCAGGAATAAAATGTAACGGGCGAAGAAGGAGTAAGATTTGAGTTTCTCCACAAATTAAAAAGAAAGTTAACAAAAAGTACAAATCCTATTTCTCATAGCATGAATAATTTCCAGAGACCCCAAAAGTATTTTAATTACAAAGAGAACTCAAGAAACAAAGAAACAAAAGGAAACCTCATTTACCTGCTTAAAAATTCTCAGTATATTTTCCTTCTCCTACCAGTGAGTTCTTGCCTGATACAAATTCCTCTCCCAACAGCAATAGGACAGTTCCTTCCAGGGCAGCAACGTGAGGTTGTAGCTGTCTCAGAAAAGTCCTATAATCTCTTTAATCTCAAGCCTACTGTTCAGGGAACAGCCTCAGTGACTTGGAACCTTGATTCCAGGCCCACCTCTCCTACCCTCTTGGTGAATTTCTTACTTTTGCTGTTATAAACTGACAGTCTGAATCCAACTCACATTTTTCCCCCCCCCCGACCCCTGCAGTGTTGGCCTATGAGGAGTTTTCCACATATGAAGAGTTGGCACCATTTAAAAATCAAAAATCTGGGCTTACTAAGACCTGGCAACATGAGGCTATTCTCAGGTGACATGACTCAGCAGAAGGTGAATGGTGGCAGGTGACAACATAATTCATTTTTCAGTGGCTGTTAATAATGATGCTGAGACAGCAGGTCTGAGTCTGCGCTGTGCTGGGCAAGCTGTCCCTGAGTGGCAGTCACTAACTGCAGACAAAACACTAGCTCTCCAGTGCGGCACTCAGCACTGAAGCGAAGTGCCCGTCGCCGTCTCTCATCACATTTCCTGCCCATTTTTATGCCTTTATTGTCTCTGCCTCACCCCTGAGCTCTGGGTGGCTAACTGGGTGTAGGGGAGAGGTCAAGAATAAGGTGGGGAAGGTTCTATCTCAAAGGTCAAAATAGGACACCACTGGCAATCCAAGGGGACTGTCAGTGTACTGTTGACCGGATAGGGCTTTTCACACACACGCGCGCACACACACACCACACACGCATACACACACGGGCATACACATACACACATACACATGTATGTACACACAAATACCCAAACTGCTAGCTTCTAAAAGAGTTTCAGATCATAAACCTAATGGCAGTTGCTTCTGTGCCTTAACTGTATTGCCCTGAGTAAGTTATTTAAGTTTATAAAGCCTCAGTTTCTCCCTTTATTAAATTAGGCTAAGCACAATGCCTAGCTTATACGTTCTTATGAGAATTTAAATAAAGTAACTACATGAAGAGTTTCACCTGATACTAGCACATGGTAAACATTTGTTGAGTGTTAGCTATTATTATAACAGAAATGAAAAGAATAATTATCTAAGCTTCCATGCGACCAGTTTCTCTCCCAGGAATTCTAAGTTCTCCCCTGGTATCACATTAAACTTGACCAGAGACTACCTGGATTATATGTCTGAGTTGCCACCACTGACCTGCATCTATCACCATACGTTTAACTTACCGTCCGAAGCTTTCATCAAAGATCAGAATCAAGCACAAGTGCCGACGGAGAAACTGCTCATAAAATTGTCATCAAAAGCACTGTCACACCCTGTTAAGGCCTCTGAGAAATTTCTTCCAAAAATCAACTGAGACCAGAAATACTCTTCTCTCTCGCCTCTTCTCTTTCTTCCCCTTTGTCTGTTTCTCCCTCCACACAGGGTAGGTATGTTCCCTTTCTGATGATAAAAGCCCCATAACTTACTGCCTTTCCCTTTCTGTCCTGGCGGCCAGAAAGTTCAGACCAGGTTATGAGGCTTAAATTATTTTAGTATGCAGAACTCACATACTTGTGTCCTCCTATTTTCCATGGTTCTGATGTATAACTTCTACACATAATTTGTTAAAATTTTACTCTAAATGCACTTTGCTTCAAAGAAAGGACTATAGAGTAGACATTAGAAAACATGCTTTATTACTTCCTTTGTGACGACGTTTCTCTGTTTGTTATCTTAATGACCCCTACCGTCTGCCAGATCACCAACAGCCAACCAACGTCCCTGCATGTCTATAGCTCTTGCGTAGACATGGCCCAACCCACTCAAGACCACCTTAACCTTTCATAATCTGCCTCAATGGCTACTCAACTCTTGTGTGCCTTTTTGTTATAACTTATTATTTGAAAATACTTATAGACAAAACTGCACATGAAAGTACAGAGAAGATCAAAGTTCTTGTCACTCAGCTTTCTTCCATGATGGTATCTTATATAAAATCAAAATATTGTTTGGTGCAGTAGAATTAACTGGACCACAGACCTTCCTTGGATTTCACTGTTGTTGTCACAAGCACCATGTGACTTTTTAAACCAATTCTCACACTTCAAACCTATTTAGCACCTGAATAGGTGACTGCACAATATTTTCCTTTTTCAGAATTTGCATATACTCAGAGTGATACAATTTGTTACCTAATACTATGAAAACACCTCAGGGCACCTGGGTGGCTCAGTGGGTTAAAGCCTCAGCCTTCGGCTCAGGTCATGATCCCCGGGTCCTGGGATGGAGCCCCACATCAGGCTCTCTGCTCGGCAGGGAGCCTGCTTCCCCCCCTCTCTCTGCCTGCCTCTCTGCCTACTTGTGACCTCTGTCAAATAAATAAATAAAAATCTTTATTAAAAAAATACTATGGGGCGCCTGGGTGGCTCAGTGGGTTAAGCCTCTGCCTTCAGCTCAGGTCATGAGCTCAGGGTTCTGGGATTGAGTCCCGCATCGGGCTCTCTGCTCGGCAGGGAGCCTGCTTCCTCCTTCCTCTCTCTCTGCTTGCCTCTCTGCCTACTTGTGATCTCTGTCGAATAAAAAAAAAATAAAAAAAACTTTAAAAAAAATTTTTTAAAAAATCTTAAAAAAAAAAACTATGAAAATACCTCAAGCTTACACTGATCCTATGTCAGTAATTGTTCTAGCTGTTTTACATAACCCTCGCACCAACCCTATGAAGTTGATAACTTTTGGGGGGGGTATTTATTTATTTTTAAAATAATTTTTTATTTTTTTATTAACATATATTGTATTATTAGCTCCAGAGGTACATGTCTGTGAATCGCCAGGTTTACACACTTCACAGAACTCACCATAGAGTTGATAACTTTTTATGAGTATCCCAGTTCTACAGATGATGACCTGTGGTGATCATACCATTTGTCCATGTCATATAACTAGTAACTGAAGAGGCCAGGGGTCACCAGGCTCTGACTGTGGATTCTGAGCTTTTCAGAGTTACTACTAGTTTCTTTGGCTCCTTGGAGATCAGGAAATGCATGGGATGACCTTGATCACTCATCACACTGAATGTGGAGCACTGAGGGCATTTTGTGAGTTGGGGTCAGAAATCTAAAGATCTTACAACACATGTAAAATGAGAACTGTCTTGCCTGGTGTGGCCAATGTGCCCCATTGAGAAACACCAAGTATTCTATTCTGTTTCCTAAACAAACCCCAAGGGATAAGGATAATTGTGAAATGTTACAAATAAGTGAGTGACGGGTAAAGCACCACTTTGGAAATGTGGTGCAAACAAACCCAATTCTACTGCTTTTCTGAAACATTAAACTGAGGAGTTAGTTTCATATAAACTAGCTAATCCGACTTCCAAGTACCTTTTAGCTTAGAAAGCTCTTGTTCTTTCTCTTGCTGTAGCTGCAGGTACTTCTGCTTATGGTCATTAAACGTCCTACTGAAGTCTTCTCCTTGTTTGCGATGTTCCTCCTCCAAGTCGCTGTGCTGTTTCTTCAGCTCCTCGTGTTGACTCTGCAAAGATGAGAACCTGAGCAGAGATGTACATTCTCTAAATTATACCACAGAATCTATAGCCTTTCTCTCTCAAGAAAGAACAGATGAAGCAGGAGGCTCTGTTTTCCTTGGGTTGCTTTTAATTGGGGCAGCTCCCCTCCATTTCCCTTACATTTCAAATCAAGGGTTTGGGATCATGGCCAAAAACAATTTTTCCCTTCATTTTGATTGTCGGCAAAAACAACAAGAAGTTAGAACTTAGCCATGGGAGATGGAAAGGGGAAGGAATGGGGAGACTCCCAGCAGCTCAAATTGCTGTGGAGACAAGGTAAAGCTATCAGAAAAATTACCCCTCCACAGCTATTCCAGACTTCCTCTTTCAATCTGATGTTTTCCCAGCAACACTTTTTATTTCCTTTCTTTAATTTTCAGGCTTCCTGGTAATCTAGTTTAAAAAAAAAGAAAAAGATTTCTTTCCCTTTGGGGCAAGTAATACACATTGTTTATGGAATGATTCCTATTTACTTTACTCCTAGACATAATATGACACTGAACTCACAATCTAGGTATATCCCACAGTCCCCAAATGCTAATGTTAAAGGATGGTCTGTTTTAATCCATGCACTGCTTTCTTGATACCACGAAAACTTCTGGAGTCAATGAAAAGCATTCGCTCTCCTGATACAGGAAGAAAGACAACACCAGACAAAAAGCGAGGCGGGCAAGGGAGGGAGGCTGGAGGCATGGAAATCATGGCAGGGTTGGCCTGCTGTGCAACACACTTGATGGCATCCACTCCCCTCTGCTATCCTGACGGAAATCATGAATCTCTCCCTTCCACTCTCCCTCTCTTTCTAAGTCTTCTTGACACACAATAATGAGTTTTACCCAAGAACCAAGGAAGGAGAATCTTTAAATATAAATCGTGTTCCTTTGGTAGGTAAAAGGACACATTCAATATTAGTAACGTGAAGGAGGCGTTTAATCATTCTACTGCCTCCAGTGTGCCTAAGATAAAAGAAACATCTAAGGAAAACCACTGTGAGAAACTGAGCAAGCAAACATGAACAAAAAAGCCTTAAAGGATAAAGAGAAGAATAAAATTAAAAATTCTGTGACCAGAGAGACTGATTTGCAAGAAAATGTAAAACAAGCTAACTAAAATTGTTGAAATTGGGTGGTAAGATGAGGGAACATTACAATTCTATGTCATTTTTAGTGAAATATAACTTTAATGTACCATCCTACCACATAAATCAATTTTCTGTAAGCTTTCCTTAATCACCTGAGTTACTTAACTCTTTCATTCATTCATTCATTCATAGAGAACAACTTTACATTAATTACTCACTTTCAACATCTGATGTTGCACATTCAACGCACTGTATCTACTATTGGAATCTTGCTGTAAATGGAAAAGAAAATAGTTAACATAAAGATAACGAATCTAGCTCTCTGCTAAACATATCTTAAAGCACTTAACAGAAGAATTCCATTTATTTCACTTATATAAGCTACAATGAACTCTATGCTTGAACCACGATGTCTCTGGGGCCATCTCTTTATTTAATGGCAGGAATGAAGCCTTAACATTCCTGTAAGCTTGCTAGAGATTAATAAAGAAAAAGCAAGACATGGGATCATAAAACAGCGCTGTAGCAGGGGCCCTGGAAATGATTTACTTCCCCTCTTGAGCAGAGCTAAGGTTCTTTGCACAAGGAACTTGTCCTGAGACAGTCACTGTGCACGGCTGATACACTGTGCCCAGTGCTCCGAGGGGACGTGGGGGTAAACTGACTAGGTCCAGGCCCTATAAGCTTTGCAAGGCTTAAGAAAGTGGAGAGAAAAGGTGCTTTCTCTTCCCTGTGCTTCAGTGGATAAGGGATTCTCCACATATTACTTTACCCAAATGAGACTCCCATTTCACAGAGTGAAGAGATGGAGAAAGGATGAAGAATAAGCCAAGGGCAAACATTTCCTTTAGTAGCAGAGCCAGGGCTGAAGCGAGCCTAAGCCATGCTCCGGTGGTATAGGTGAGAGTCCCAGCTGAACATCCTGACATGTGGACTCCACGGACCCTACACACATCCATAGTCCTGGGCAAGCCATAAGTAGTCTGTGCACAAGACACCCAACCATCTTCTCCCCTCGCTGGGTCATCTACCTGATGTGCCATAACCCCTGCTTTGGCTTTAATACAAGCACACCTACAACCAGTTGTTTCTTCCATTTTTTTTACCATTTCTAAAATGAACTGCATTTTTGCTCTGTTGCTTTGTTTTATTGCTAATACAAAGAAGCTATATTATGAAATGCAAACAGAAAGCATACAGTTTTAGCTGGGGCTTTCGGAGGAGGGAAGAGCTGAAAGCTGTCAGCCTCCCAGCTCTCAGAGGGACTGACTCTTCTCAGTTTTAATACCCCCAAAATGACAGTGTTTTATTGAACAAATGGTTATATATTTTCTTAGAGTAAGAGAAAAATTTGCTTTTATCCAGTTAATTTGGACTGTGAGAGTAACACTGCAGGATTTGGGGGCAGCAATAAATAATATATGTGTGTGTGTATGTATGTGTGTGTATTTCAGCCCTACAGCCCCAATGATCAACATAGTTTTTTTTTTTTACAACAAAAAGATTTTACAACTATTACTTCCCTCTCCTTTTCATAAAATAATTGAGGAAAAAATCCAAAACTTACCCTTCCTTTATTTAGTGTTTCTTGGGCTTCTAACTTATAAACAAGAAAATCTGAAAATAAAAAGTGGAGAAAATTGAGTGTAATTAACTCATTCATATCTTGAATAAAGAAAATATGCATTTTAACAAAATAATTAAAAATGAATTTAGAACGTGCACTCTGTGATTAACTCTCCTTGAAATTGAGGGGAGGAAAAAAAAGGCGCATCTAAAGACAGAGATGATTTATTGCTCTCCACTAGATGGCACGCTAAAATCACTCAGGACTTTGAAAGAGACCTCAAACCATGAAAACCATCTTAATGCTCTTAAAGCTTTATTATCCACTAGATGGCTCTATAAAATCACTCTGCATTTCAAGACAAGAACAATCCAAATCCGATCAAAGTATTTTAATGATGTTAAACTACTATTCTTCCTACAGGTTTAAGCCAAGGGTCAGTAAAACATCCTAACCCATACTGCCCTCCTCTTTTCCCTCCCTCTACCCCACACCAACATAATTAAACAGAATACCCAATTAATATTTCCTCACATGATTTCACAAAACATGAGCAAATAAATAAAAGTAAGAATATGGATCATCTCAACTCACATGCTGCATAAAGCCTATGCTAGATACTAATTTTTCACACGGAACCAATCAGCTATGCCAATAAAAGCCTTCACAAGATGAAAACAAGAGCGTAACTTAAAAGATACCATACCAACAGCAAAAAAAAAAAAAAAAAAAGAGAGAGAGAGAGAGAGAGAGACGCCATACAATGTGATCAGTTTATGTTGTAAATGCACATATCTGTATGTATGTATGTATCTATGTGTGTGTGTAAATGAACATATAAAATCTGTCCTATTCTAGAAACACATGCTGTTACTTCCTGGTTCTTTATGGACAGAACTTTCAGGCATGAGTAACATAATGTGTGTAATATTCAGGTGAAAAGCTGTTTACTTCTGATACAATATGTGTAACCAGTAACGTGAACTGCCTCAAGGCGGCACACACTGAATGAAAGACTCGGAATCCAGTCTTGAGCAGAAATTACTGTGCTGTATGATGCATAATATAGTGCTTGACTTTCTCTGTCTACCTATAAAAGTGACTTAGATTTGATTTGAGAAATTTGTTAACAACAACAACAACAAAACAGTAAAGCTAGCACACAATGTTTCAAAGGGAAGTATGATAAAAAAACAAAGAACACAAACTGCATTTATATTTACCTTCCTTTGCTTTCTTATGTTCAAGTCTTTCCTTTTGCAAGGATTTCTCTAATCTTGATCTGTGTTCATAGACAACTGAAAGAAAAAAGTTAAAATTTGTCTGCAAATAATTAGAAATTCCAAAGTAAAACTAGTATATCAATTTTCAACACGGGGGTGAAACAACACTTGATAGAGTCTTCACAAATAAAATAAAAAGGCGTGCATTTGTAAGTTCCATATTCTGGGTTAAAAACAGCCACAAATGACAAGTCTGAGCTGACTTCTGCACAGTCCGCTCCTTCATAGAAGCAATACTCTGAAAGAATGCTCCCTCCTTCCACCTTCTTTGCCGGCTCCTTCTCAAAACCTTCTCTGTGAGGTTCCCTGTCTTTTGTTGGGCAAATGTGTCTACTTTCTTGACTTCTACCACCGTTTGCACCGCAGTCAGCCCCACATCCATATTTCTAACTCCCACCTCTCTCTTAGGTATTACAACAGCATTTCCTAAAGACTCCGGGGTTTTTCCACCTACTTACCCCATGAGTACTGCCAAGTCCACATGATCTGAGCCGGAACTAAGGCTGCTGGACCCGTGAGTAAACCTCAGCAACCCTACCGGCATGAAAGAGATGGTGCATTCCACATGAAGGAAAACACCATGAGAGAGCCACAGAATGAAGTGGGGAGGGACTCAAAAGAGAACCTATGAAGGTCAGGTTCACATCTGCCAGTGGCAAACTGATGCCATGCTGTCAGACTTTCCTGTCCTCGGTTATCCTCACCTGCCCTGTCTACACTGAAGAAGCCAGTGTTGCCTGGTGAGCAGAGAGGAAGTATGGATGTCATGGGGGAAAACGGAGGAGGAGGAGCTTATCAGATCTCTCCTTCCCACCTCAGGCTGCACATCTACAGCAAACAGGAGCTGGAAGAGTAGGAAAAGCTCTGCCTTTGAAAGAATAAAATAATAAGATGGGCATTTTATTTATATAATAAAATGTATGAATATGGACTAAACCAGATGTAATACTTACTAGATCGAGACTGTGTTTATGGATAAAAGTTATTAACACTTTTTTTTTTCCTAATCTGAGAGAAGTCGAGAAGTATCCAAGACTGTAAATATTTCATTCCAGGACAGAAAACCCAGCCTCACAGAGTGGTTTGTAAAAGGCGAAGAAGGGGGGAAAAAACCTGAATTTCTGATGCACGCTTTGAGTCCTGTTTGTGCAGCATTATGGTCACATATGATCTCATTCCTGGCCAAACTAAGCCAAAGCTGTCAATTGGTTCTCCTACCAGTCTTCAGCTGCCTTTAGCTATCTAAGACAAAATTCAAACATCACTCACTCACTCACCAGGCACAACACACCCAATTGCCTAACACTACTGGCCTTCCCAAAGTGCCACGGTCATAGCCATTCCCCTCCCTCACACCTGCTATAACCCCTTGCTGCTCGAAGGGATGCCCTGTCCCTCTGGCCCTTTCTCCAGGGTCACAGCTGCCAGTGACCAGCTACTGCTGTCCTCCTTCCAACATCTCCTGCATCTTCCAGCATCTCCTGCGTCCTCCACCTTTTCCCCACGCTTCATGTCTCATCTTGTCAAGCCACAGAAACCTTATGTTTCCTGGGTTCCCTCTACAGCTACCACAGCCGCGACCCCTACTCACACTTCTGCTAACACCTCTGTGCACACCCCTCAGAATGCTGCCACCACCCAGACTGGCACGGTGTCATCCGCCAGCAGCGTGTGTGCCTGTCTCGGCTTCCCCACCAGCCCTAGCCTCCCACTTAGTGAACCCAACAATCCCTGCCCCAGTCCCTTTTCCACCTGGGTTCTATTTTCTTTGCCAGATGACCTCTTTCCCTGCCAGTGCTGTTACTTTAAAGGATCCAATGCAACTCTGTGTTTATTGAGCCGAAATGGAAAAAGAGACGCGGCCTTGGCCACAAGCAGTTCAAGTTTAACACAGTAGATAGGTAAGGTAATTTTTTTGTATAATTAGAGCTGAATACATTTAGAATAATAAAAGTATATTTAAGCCCAAGGAAAGACAAGGATGAGCTCTGGGTGGGAGAGCAGTGAGGTAAACATCAGAGGTCATCAACTCTTGGCTGGCTTTGAGAATGAAGAGAAAATTTTTTAATACTTTTTTTAAATAAACATATAATATATTATTAGCCCCAGGGGTACAGGTCTGTGAATCGCAGATTTACACACTTCACAGCACTCACCATAGCATATACCCTCCCCAATGTCCGTAACCCCACCCCCC
>NC_081558.1:127241820-127357551 GCF_022355385.1 Mustela nigripes | reverse complement strand
CTACCCACTTAAGCCCCCATGTTGCATCATCACTTCCTCATATCAGGGAGATCATATGATAGTTGTCTTTCTCTGCTTGACTTATTTCGCTAAGCATGACACGCTCTAGTTCCATCCATGTTGTCGCAAATGGCAAGATTTCATTTCTTTTGATGGCTGCATAGTATTCCATTGTGTATATATACCACATCTTCTTGATCCATTCATCTGTTGATGGACATCTAGGTTCTTTCCATAGTTTGGCTATTGTGGACATTGCTGCTATAAACAATCAGGTGCATGTGTCCCTTCGGATCACTACGTTTGTATCTTTAGGGTAAATACCCAGTAGTGCAATTGCTGGGTCATAGGGCAGTTCTATTTTCAACTTTTTGAGGAACCTCCATGCTGTTTTGCAGAGTGGCTGCACCAGCTTGCATTCCCACCAACAGTGTAGGAGGAACGGTTCCCCTTTCTCCACATCCTCGCCAGCATCTGTCATTTTCTGACTTGTTAATTTTAGCCAGAGAATGAAGAGCAATTTTGTAGAAAAGGGTGCCACGGGAGAAAGGCATTTCTGGAAGACATAACAGGGCAAAGGCACAGAGGTCTGAAATTGGGCTGAAGGTAGCTGAACTCCAAAAAGCTGTAAGTCCACTGATGAGAAATTACACTTTTTTCTAAATAAATCTATATGGTATATAAGTCCCTCTGCCAATTTCTAAAAGCCTATTAAAACCAAGGAGTTCCTTGAATTGGTACTAACAGTATCATCTGGAATGATGTTTGGAACAAGGTGGAGGAAAAAAAAGATTAGCACTATAAGGATCTCACTAAGCCAAGCTCAAAACTTGATGCTTACAGTCTCTGAGAATTTCAGTCGGGTGGGAAAAATGTACAGGGAAACAGGTATATTACAATGCCATCCTGATATTCCAGAGGCAACAACAAGATGCCACAGGGACACCTGAGCCCTCCTGCTGGGAGGAAATACACTCCCTGTCCTCTAATCCACTGGCCAAAGTTCCCAGGTCTGGGTGGAGGGTCATGGAAACATAAATAGGCCAGTTAAAATGGAATTTTAGTGCACGAAGTGGATACACCACAGATGATTTCAGCAAGCACGTATATCATCACTCAAAGAAAGGAACAGGAAGAACAGTCAAGATCTTTTTTCCAATGGAACTGAAGTGGCAGTGGGGGGTGGGGTGGGCCCAAGTTTAGTGGCTCCCAAGGAGTTCAGGACCACTAGAGAAATGATTCCAGCCTAGAAACATCCATGATTTTAAAAGACAGCAGCACAGTCAACAAGACAAACAGGACAGGGCTGCTCACCAACCATCGCCAGCCACCTCAGACTCCGAGTGGTTCAACCTTATTATGGAATGGTAATGACAGATGGGAAATAACCAAGGGGGAACGCTACGTTTGCACATTACAATCTGGTGAAATTCTTTACTTAATATACAGCAGTAATCACTGCAAACTTGCTGTTGCAAAGTCAGTCGTGTATGGGACTTGGTAATCAGGTAATGATTGTCTTTGCACCGGGAAGCAGAAAACTCATCAGTATTATTTCATCTTCAGTAAAAGTGGAGGGTCCACTTGATTACACCAAGTAGAGAGAGGGACTACAGCGGATGGGATGAGAGGGTGGGAGACCGTGCTCCATTCTCTAGCCTCTTCCCTGCAGTGCAGTCAGGTAAATAATGTGCCAACAGCCAGTCCAAAGTACCCATTTATCATACTGAATCACACAACTGTCTTTGACAGTTTTATGCTCCTTGGGAATTTACACACTCAACACATTAATAGCAGTGTTGTCTCAAGAGCCAGAAAATCCTAGGATACACAGTTATAAACTTTCGTAAGTAACCTCAACAGATGCTACACGGTATCTACAAAGAGACAGACATGTTCGTGGATTACAGTCAAAATTCAAAGTTCTTGAGAAATCTGAGATATTCACGGATGAATAAGAAGGCATCACTAATAGCAAGATCTAAGGCATGAAGAATGTGGTTTTGCAAAGACAGTGAAAAAAAGATGTGGTAAACGGGAATAGAGGTTATACATACACACCATGAGGTAACTGTACTATGAATGTTCTCTTCCTCAGAACTGGTCAAGCCATTATTACAGCACCAGTTCCTGGTCCTGACGTAAAACAACTGAAGAATGCAGGAATGGAGTTTCAGGGTGGAAGAACATGAGCAAGGGGGAGTTGAGAAAAGGTAGTGGCAGCGACTGACCGAGGTGGGACGTGCTGAGAAGTGCTGTTCCTTCTGCAAGTACAGAAAAAGGAAAACCAGGCCCAAAGGAGCCTTGGAAGATAAGCTGAGGACACCACATCAAAGGTGAGAGTGAAAATTCACCCTTGGAATTGCAAATTCAAGAAAGAAAGGGAGAGGGAAAGAGGCGGGCAGTAACAATGCTTGAGAGCACAGACTCTGGCGTCTAGATTCAAATTCCACATCTACTCCGTATGGGGTACGCTGCTGAACGTCTCTGTACCTCAGTCTCCTGACATGGTATGTGGGAATAATGACAGTATCTTTCTCTCTGGGTGGATGTCAGGGTTAAATGAGTTAATATGTGCCAAGTGCTGGCACATATTATTTCGAGTAAATGCTTGAAAGTCCAAAAATACTGTTTTCTCCTATCTGTGGTGGCTTAAAATTGCCAGAGAAGGAATCAGAGGATTCCCAGAGCCCTTTCAACTCTACAATTAAAGCCTAATAATAATGAAGTAATTATATATATTATAGATAGATAGATGGATACACACACACACACAGTTATATATGGAGAGAGGGTAGGGGACTCGAAAAAGTAATAAAACATTAATCCCGCTTCCCTTTTACTTAAAATAAATTTTTCTTAAAAAAAAAAAAAGAAGTAAATAATCAGTCCCACAGCTCTGAAACTCATAAGCCTTTTTTTTTTTAAATAAAAACTGGAAGACAGTAAAACGGACCAGAGAGAATTTTTGTATCCCTATAGCTCTTCTAGAAAATTTCCCTATCAACTAAATACAGGCATACATACACCCACACTACCCTTAATTCTTTTACCACGCATTCTCCAGGCTTTTGAGCTAGTGATTTATCTAGATAGGTTTACTGTTTCACTTAGAACGAAGATCAAAGATCCAAAGATCGCTAATCAATCCTTGTCACCTATCTCTATTTTTCTATTTATATTCTGAAGTCAAGGGCATCAGTCAAGATAAACTAATACTGCTAGAACCTCTACAACAAAAAAGGTACATAATGAATATTCTCAAAGCACCAGACAAGTTAAAGGAAAAATAAGGACAGAAATAATGATTTAATCTTGGCATTCAAGATTTTAAATACAGAATAACACTGCAATGGAGATAGGATTTGAATCACAAGAACCCATGAGAAAAAGATGAGAATGCATAATACTCATCATCTCCCCTGCTTTCTGAAAAGGAGTTTAATATTTTCCATGCAGTGGAGAATGGAAAGAGGTTTTACTCCTCCCTCAAGCACTCCAGAGTTTAAAATCATGCTAACTTCCTACAGCAATTTTCCATTTTAACTCTGACTTCCTCTGAAAGTCACAAGAGAAATTAGCTGTATCCATCCACTTTGGGCAAAATACATATCCATGACAAGGCAGGACTGCTCCAATGCAGAATTAAAAAACAACACTCCAAAATTAGACAGAAAACACTGCTAAGTGTTTTAACACCTTAAACCAAGGGAGGGCAATGTTTCTTCGCCAGAAGCAACAGCCCATAAAATTTTGCTTTCAGTCTTGACGATAACATAAGGTTTTAACTTTATAAAAAAAACAAACAATTGTATGAAAGTCACACAATTCAACTTGTGAAAACATTGAGAATTGCAAGTACCTTTATCACTTTACAGATTATAAAGATTAAAATGAACAAATCTGTGCTTTTGACAATTGTGGTTGAAGGTCTTTTTTTTTTTAAGGTTTTATTTATTTATTTGAGAGAGAGACAGAGAGAATGAAGGGAAGAGGGAAAGGGAGAGGGAAACTCAGACTTCGTGCTGAATGAGGGGCTCGACGTGGGGCTTGATCTCATAACACCAAGATCATGATCATATTGATCAGAAAATCAAGACTCGGGGCGCCTGGGTGGCTCAGTGGGTTAAGCCGCTGCCTTCGGCTCAGGTCATGATCTCAGCGTCCTGGGATCGAGCCCCGATCAAGGGCCTGCTTCCTCCTCTCTCTCTCTCTCTGCCTGCTTGTGATCTCATCTCTGTCAAATAAATAAATAAAATCTTTAAAAAAAAAAAAAAAAAAGAAAGAAAATCAAGACTCATCCACTTAACTGACTGACCCACCCAGGTGCCCCTGTGGTTAAAGATTTTTAAGTAGAATAGCAAAAGAGATGACAAAAAGGAAGATATATTGAAATCACTTTAGTTCCCAGAACAGAATACTTTCAAAGATTTGTTTTGTCTTTGTTTTTAGGCCTAAAATAGCAGATATTTATTATGGTCTTAAGAACAGTTTTCTGTTGTGGTTCTAACTCCCCAGATGTGGGGTGGAGGACAGCTACCCCCTCTATCATAAAACAAGGACTTGGTAATTAATACAAAAACAACATCATAGATACAGTTTCCCAATTACCTTTCCTTCCTTCATAATTTTACCTTATAAGGAGTCTGAGAAAGAACAGAGGAGCTCTCCTTGGAAAATGACCCACATAAAACAACTAAGTAAAAGCACAAACGTGGCGACATTTTGAGGATCTCCCTGGATCCTCCCTCCAGACCCCAGGGGAGGCAAGGGCACCCTAAGGCTGTAGTCAGCATCTCCGTCTCAGCCCAGCTCCTTCAACAAAGTCTCTCTGAATCCTGCACCATCTTCCTAACTCCGCTATGACCTCTCACAGTTATATCCAACTTTTACTTCTCACTCATCCTAATTTTACATCTTCCAGTACAATTTAACCTTTCCAGTCTGCTTGACAATTTATAGCTGAATTCAATTATGAATTAACCTTTTCCTATGGTTAGCTCCCTTTACTAAATTACATATTCACATTCCAGGTCCGGGAGGGCGGGGGGGGCGGTGCAAAACCATGCAGTGGCTTCCTATCACGCTCTGAGTGAAACCCAACCCACCTCAAGGTTTTACCCGACTGTTTGTCCTGCTCCGGCCTGTCCTTCCTTGAACGAGCCAGGAACCCTCTCACCTTGGCACCTTGTACTGCCTCTTGCTGGGGCCTCTGCTGCTCCCTCTCCAGGTACCTGCATGACTGACTCCCTCATCTCCTGCAGATCTTTACGAAAAAGGTGCCTCTTCACCAAGTCCTTCCCTGGACAACCCAGTGAAAATTGCAACCTTGTCCCCATCCTCAATACTTTTGGTCTCCATTCCTACTTAATTTTTCTCCTTAGCATGTAACACTCTAACATATATGTATATTTTATATATTTTTATATGTATTATATTTTATATACTTATATAAAATATATTTTATATATTATATATGTGTTATATATTATAACACTCTAATAAATATTACATATATGTATATATATTTTTTTACTTGTCTTATTTATTGCCTTTCTATGCCACTAGAACATAAGTTTAGTCAGGGCAAGAATTTCCGGTTTGCCTTCTTTCACTCCTGTATCTCTGGCACATTAGATTGCAGACATTCGATAGGTAATAAATGAATAAATGAATGAATGAATGAACTATGTGCCTTGAAGGCTGGGATTGACTAGTTCCTTAATATTCCTCGCCTATATCCCAAACCTTCATTACTATTTCCGTCTCAATACCCCAGTTCCTAATATCTAGTGGTATTCCATAGCCGTTAAATGAATGAGTACATTTAGAAGATATTTCACACTTTGGCTCATTTGTCTGTCATCCTTTATGTCCGGGCACTTTTAAACTAAATTTCTACATTTGTTGGCTCATTAGGGTTTGCACATCGCAGAGAAGAGAGAAGTAACAGAATAGAGATTAAATATAAATTTATCTGTTGATGTGCAGGCTCATAAGATTAGCATTAGTTAAATCATGGCCCTGGAATATAGATGCTTTCAGGATGCTGAGAGAAAAAAAGGACAGTCTGATTAGGTATTTTTCTACTGCATGGCAATTGAAGTTTTTCCTTTTTTTGGCTGCACAATAAAGTTCCTCTAATAGCTCACACAAGTGTCTATTTTTAAGTTTGCTAATGCATACAGTTTATGAAGTTGTTTAAATGGAAATTTTAACCGTGATTTGAATGGTGCTTAACTGCCTTTTCTATTTTGGATAAAACTATACCCCAGGCTTTCCCTCATGACACTCTCGGAGAGTCGGCTTTTTCAAATAAGTATTACATTAGCTGACTTAAGATATATTTCTTTATACGAGTCTTCTTTCAAGTGGTGAGCTACTAATAATCATTCTTATTATTAGATGAAATCTATTCACTTCTCATGAAAGGATTCTTCTCTTAGCCCCTCAGACTTATATTATAGCCCAGCAATGTTCCAGGCACCTTGGAAAACACAAAAGTGTAGGACTGACTCTTATAAAAAGTTTATAATAAATAAATTTGGGCTGTGAGAAGAGGCAAAGTCAGGTAAAATAGTAAGAAGACAATCAGAGCTCACCAAAGGCTAGGTGAGCTGACATAATGACTTGCTGAGCCAGCAGATTTTTAAACAGACTCTTTTTATAAAAGCAGAAGAAAAATATCCTCCTGTCCCATGAAAATGCTGTACTCTACAAAGCAAAAATTATATATGTAAATTACATACACATATGCATATATATTATCAACTTAAGGACTCATAGTTAATAGAAGCAAAATTATTCTAAAATTAGATGTATATAAATAGACCCTATACAGTAATATTCTTCTTATCGAGCAGTCAGAGTTTAGCAAACAGCATCGTGGTGTTTTAAGAAATAATGCATGAGAGAAAGAGAAAGAGGGAGAGAGGCTTCTGGTCACCCCAAACTGATGCAAGGATGTAAAAGAATGACCTTCAGATGGGCTAGAATATGCAAAAGCACATTGGTTTTATAAAGGACTGTGCATTTATGCATATACTTTTCAAAACCGATGTGCCCGAACCAACCAGAAAAGAGATTTCCTTTTCCTAAGTGATCTGATTTCATCATGGGAACCTGTCTCCACGGACACTTCCACCAAAGAGGAAACAAACCACTTCAAGTACTCAAGTACCAACCACTAAGAGGTGTCCACTTTGTATAAACCTGCATCACAGAACGTAACCAAAGAAGGGAAGAATGAGCCAGGCCACAAGTGACTTCTCTTTCAAATCAACATAGCAGGACACAAGCAACCCCATCTTCATCCAAACTCCCTTTGTCATGTTTCCACCTCAAGATGTGAAAACATGCAATATATCCTGGAAAAGGTTTCATAAAAATCTGGCTTATACAGAGATATTATCTAAGGGTACATATGTATTATATCCTAAATGCTTCATCCAACAAATCAAACAAGTATTCAGTGAACACTTACTAGGTGCCAGGCACTGGTTCTGATATTTGGGAATACGTTATGAGCACAACAGTTAAAAAAAAAAAAAATGCCTTTGGGGAGCTCATATTCTGGCAGATACATAAATGACTGGGAGCTAACAAGTGTCAGAAGGGCACAGAGGGACAGGGTAAAAGAGACTGGAGGTATGGGAAGGATGCGTCACATTTCTAAATTGGTTATTCAAGGCAGGACTCACTGAGGAGAAGACATCTGAGCCAAGACTTGAAAAAAATGCAAGAGTTACTACTACCAACATCTAGGGAAAATGTTCCAGATATAAGGAGTGGGCAATGCAAAAGCTCTACAGGGAAAGTATACTTGGAATGTTCTAAGAAAAGCAGGGAAGTCAGTGTAGCTGAGATAGAGTGAGCTGGAAGATCAGAGGGTGAAGGTAGGGAAGGGGCACCTTCCCACAAACTGGGCTGGGCCTCGGAAACCTAGTGAAGACTCTAGCTTTTACTCCAAAACCTTTTGGAGGGTTTGAGCAGGAATACAGAGTGATGACTTAAATCTTAAAATAATGATCACTCTGCCTGCAGAGGTGTAAGATGTGAGCAGTTATTAGCAAGTTTCTGCAGTAATCCAGGCATGAGGTACAGGAGAATAGGACCAAGGTGCAGGCTACGGGAGATTCTGCATTTATATTGAGGATAAAACCAGTGCATGTTTATCAGCTGAGATGGGGAAGGCTACCAGTGGAATCGGTTTGTGAGGAAGATCTGGAATAAGTAATTCAGTGATGACCGAGTGATCTGCTCAGCCTGCAGGAATCAAGACAGACTCCTACAGGTAACATCTTGTGTGGATGCTGAGAGATGATGATGGAGGAAACAACACAGAAAAATACAGACAGTGGAGAAAGAACATGCAAGAGCACTGAGGCAAAATCAAAAAATCTGGGGGCACCAAGGCCTAGGTGGCTCAGCTGGTTAAGCCTCTGACTTCGGCTCAGGTCATGATCCCAGGGTCCTAGGATTGAGTCCCACACGGGGCTCCCTGCTCAGTGGAGAGCCTGCTTCATCTTCTCCATCTGCTATTACCCTGGCTTGTGCTTTCTCTCTCTCTCTCAAATAAATAAAATCTTAAAAACAATTCTGTTTATTCTATGACTCAAACTGAGTAAGAGTTAACTTCGTTAATAGCACAGATGGGGGCCCAACCTGCATCTACTGAATCAAAATTTCCTTCTTTCTCAGAAGATACCTGAGAATCTGAATATTTAGCAAGTGTGCACCCACCTGCTCCCCCCCACCCCGTGCTTTTATAGAGAGTTCTGGAAACACTGTTAAGCAAAGGGATGATAGGAAAGTGAGCAGGGTGGGGAGAGAAAGAGTCAGACAGGGATGCAACTGACTTGGTCAGATCTGCACAGTTGCCGGAAAATAAGATTTATGGGTGGTGCATAAGACAGAGAATCAAAGAGAGTGTAGAGGTTGATGGATTAGTCAGGAGGTCATTGCAACGACCTAAAATAAAGGAACATGAAGGTTAAAATTCCATATTGCCCCAATTTAAGATGATCTCCAGTTATGCCAATAAGACAATCCAATTTTAAAAAGTTGATTGCTTTCCCAACTGGAATATACAAAATTTTAGAGCCGTGAACAGGAGTAGGAAGTGAAAAAGAAGATGAACAGACACTTAAAGATATTCTAACAGTGATTAAATGCATGAAAAAGTGATCAACTAAATTCATCATCAGGGAAATCAAATTAAAATCATAATGTGATACTACCATTCTCCCCTCAAAATGGCTAAAATTTTAAAAGACAGACAATACCAAAGGTTGGCAGGAATTGCTGATGGATGTGTGAGTCAGTGCAACCATTTTAGAAAACTGTTTGGCAGTGCCCACCAGAGCTGACGAACACAGACCTTGGGACCAATAAATCCCACGCCTAGGCATGTACCCAACCAAGTATATTAATTTAGTTACCAAAAGTCACAAAAGAGAGTCTTAAGAGCAAGTCTCAACTGGAAACAATAGTCCCAAACTGGAAATAACACAGTCATCTAACGTAGGAGAACGAATGGGCTGCAGTTGTTCAAAGAAATTGAGTATCGCTCAGCCATGTGAACAAACTGACTGTAAGAACACAGATGAATTTCACAGACCTAAGGCTGAGGAAAGAAGCCAGACAGCAAAGTGGTACTTACTAAATAATTCTACTTATGAGCAGTTCAAACACAAGCAAAGCGAAGCCGTGGCGCCAGAGATGGGATGCTGCTCACAGCTTGCATATGGCAGTAGGAGGCGGGCAGCCAGTGACGGGGAGAGAACAAGAGGCAGCATTTTTGGGTGAGGGAAATGCTCCGGTTCTTGGTCTGACTGCTGGATACACTGTCTGCTTTGTGAAAAATCCACTGACCTCTATACTTAGGATTCCTCTACCATTCCGAATGTATACTTGTTTATAAAGTTAAGGGTATTTGTCGTTTTCAGTTCAAGTCATAGTGAAATATAAAAGACATTTAGATATGTCACTTTTTTTTCAACCCACTTCTCTCCAAACACCATGACTCAAACCCTTTACCAGTGTGTCTGACGACCGTGTCTACAGTACCACAAGTCAGAATTTTTGTCCTCTTGAGTTTTCCGAAGGGTACCCATCTTCACTGGAAATGCAGCATTTGCAAAATCTCTGTCTGAGACTATCAGTGTTAATGTCCTGAGCTGCAGACATCTGGTAAAAATCAGGAAAGCTGCCAGTTTCATTTGTCCTGTAGGTGTATGTATATTCATGCTTCGTGTATCACTAACTCGAATATACTGGGGTTCCATTGGAGGGCCAGTGGTAAAAAGGCTAGTCTATAAAAACATTCTGCATTTGCAATTGGAGGACACAGTCCTGGGAATAAATACACTATTCTAAGTGCTATTTCATCCTTAAAAAAACAAAAACAAAAACAAAAACAACTTTTTTTGGTCAGGTGCCTTCCATAAATATCTAACCACATCAAAAAAGGTCATTTGGGGCTAATGTATCTTCCTCACACAGTACTCTGCTGTTTAAAATAAAGCAGTTGGGAAAGCACCCAGAAATAGCAGAGACTTTGTGCTGCCTCAAATACAAGTCTCCCTCTTTTTCTGAGGAGTAATTTTGCAGGATGAAGGGAACCTTGCATTAGAATATTCAAGCATATGCAATAATCATTAACACAGGGAGAAGAATGCCCAGAAACCAAATACATTTAAGGAAATCAAATCAAAATGCCCAAGTGACTGATTCAAAGTACACCATGAGAGTGGATTCAAGGATGGTACAAATATTTTTGACCTAGGCTACCGTGTGAAAGACGGATCCAGGATCAAGGACGCCTGGGGTGGGGCAAATCATGTGTCCCCTGTTGGACATGTTTAATGTTTGACAGGGATATCCAGATAGCACAGAGAAACTTAAAGAGTAATCTAAGAAACACCTGTGTTGCTGGCAGCAAGAAGATCCTTGCTGGGATGGGCCCCTTCACCACCTCTTCCAGGACTAAGACCAACATAAGGACCCTCTGAGGGGACCCTCAGCCTATTCCCCACAGCCATTCGTACTCTTCCTGACATATCTTCGTCCTACCGTCACCAAACTGCCTGAATACTTACGGTTACAACTGAAGGGAACTTAAAAAAATAATAATAAAATAAAATGAGAGACTGTGGGAATTAAGTCAGCAGAGAACGTCTAAAAGTTACTTCACCAGTTTCACTGGAACTCTTGCTGATAGCCTCAATTCTCTTTGCACTTGAGGCCATTCATTTTTAAGCCTTCCTTTGGGATAAAATATAGTTAAGTATATTCTTTATACTTTCTGCTACAGAAAATGAATACCTTCCTAATGGTTTAAGAAGAACACATGTGGCTCTAATCAGATGTTATCTCCTGCACGGAGATGTTGGACACTGCCCAGCTCAGGGCAGGGGGCTTACCTTTTAGTCAATGATCATGGCATATAATGTAGAAGTCCTTAAACTAGAAGTCTGGGACCACTGAGTGAGACCCTCAAAGGTCAAATATAAGTGTTATCCTTTCTTCATCCTTTAAGAAAGGGCACACTGTGGGCTTGAGGGTGATGGTGAGAGATTTTTTTTTTTTTAAGATTTTATCTATTTATTTGACAGATAGAGATCACAGGTAGGCAGAGAGAGAAAGGAGGAAGCACAGGCTCCCCGCTGAGCAGAGAGCCCAACGCGGAGCTCGATCCCACGACCCTGGGACCATGACCTGAGCCGAAGGCAGAGGCTTTAACCTACTGAGCCACCCAGGCACCCCATGGTGAGAGATTTTTGATGATGGTGTGATACAAGAAGGATATAAAGGGTTTTGTAAAAGCATATTCCAGTGAGCAGTCCTTGGAATACTTCCCTTATACTGGCCTGGGTCATGTACATAAGATCACACATGACATGACACCCAACCTTCATTGAGTATCTGCCTTCCCTAGGACCCCTGGAGGCCTCCCTGAGCAGTGTGGATGCCCTTCTCCCTCCCACAGGGCCCTAGGCAGAGCTCTGCCCATAGTCTTATTAGCATTTTATATATAGGTTTGCCACTCAGATAATGCTGTGGATTATGCTGAAAGATGTGGATAATGCTGAGAGAGTTGGTCTCTTCACTATTTGCACACTAGCCTGGGTCTGGTACTAAACGGGTACCTCCTAATGTTTATAAAGTAACTGGACTAATGCAAGCAAATGAATGCCAGGGTCAAAGGCTGCACGTGATGTTAATAACAGACTCTGTGTATCAACTGTTCCATAAAATGTATGTATGCAAAGCCTTAATGGTTACATATCATGGTGGACTTCCAAGGATCCTCTTTTAAGACACTTCAAATTTGATACAGCCAACTTGCACCAAAAGAAGCATGGGAATTCACCAGCAACTTCTTTTCCTTTTTTTAAATATTTATTTATTTATTTATTTGACAGATAGAAATCACAAGTGGGCAGAGAGGCAGGCAGAGAGAGAGAGGAGTAAACGGGCTCTCTGCAGAGCAGAGAGCCCGATGTGGGGCTTGATCCCAGGACCTGGGACCATGACCTGAGCTGAAGGTAGAGGCTCAACCCACTGAGCCACACAGGCGCCCCACACTGGCAACTTCTAAAGTTTCTCTATCAAAGGTAGAGACAATATAACTATACTGTTTAAATTAACAAAGTACATAGGGACTTTTGAAAGCACAGAAAAATCAATAAACAGCCCTGATCTGTACAAAGGAGCAGGAATGGATGCTGAAAGAAAAAAAAAGACAAAATCTTTGATGGTATCAGCATTCTAATTAGAGTCAGACTTCCGATTTTTCTTCTCAACCTCATTCCATAGTCAGAATTCAGATTAAATCTATTGAAAATAACTTAAGTAGGACTGAGGTGAATTCTACTGAAAGAAAAAAGCAACAAAGAAAAAGGAGACAGGCTGACAAACAGAATTAGATGGAGACAAGAGATAATTTAAAGAGGATTTTTCAAATAATTTAGGGAAAATACCACTGGCCTGAGCCAAGATTCCTGAGATCCATGCTGTCTGACACTAACCAGTTCTTTGCTCACAACCAAGAAGTTTCACCTTTCTGCGTCTGTTTTTTCAGCAATAAAATGCAGTTGAACAGCTGAGTGGCCAAGATCCTTCCAGTGCTAAAATTCTAACCATGTGTATTTGCAGTAATTACTACAAGAGTGGTGACACTGACAATACATAAATCATTTCAAACTGGTAATGCATATTTTCAATGCATTAAACACAGTGAGAAAGGACCCAGTTTAGCAGTATGTTGAGAAAGGCTCTGATTTTTTCAGGAAAAAGCTCTTGACAGAAGAAGACGATTGCAGATTTGTCTCCCATGATTTTCAAAAAAGTTGAAAACGCATATATAAGCTAAGCCCCTGTACCATACTTAAGGTGTCCTCTAGTGGGGTTCTCCTTTTCTACAGGTTTGGCTGTAAAAAAATACAAACAAGTTACCCTTTTCTGACACTGAATGAATAATAAAAGCAGCAAAGTACAAATGCTACTCTAAGTGTGCTTGCTCCTTTTCCCCCTGCCCAATTTATGCTTCAATGTGCTCTCCCCATAATAATGTTTTTAAAATCCCCGTACTAATTCTTACACACTGGGACATAAACAGGAATATCTGGTTGACAGCCTGGACACAGCGCTGGGAGAATGCAAGTGTTAGGTGTTCCTCTGCTCATGCCTACTTACATGTATCTGCAAGCAACGTGTGATGGGGCAAGGGGTCAAAGGCTAGAAGTCCAGAGATTTCAGTTTAATTTTTAATCTGAGAAGTATTTATTTAAATGTCATATGTTCCATGATTGGTAAAATGAGAGGGCTTACCAACTGATTACTAAGGCCTCTCCTAGCTCTAAGATTCCGATTCCCTGATGTAGTTGAGCAGGCAAGGACATGGAATCAGAATTGTGGAATGACCTGGATAAATGTTTAAGATCTTAGAGCATAATGGCGATGTTCAGAAAGGATGCTGGCCAGACTACAACAGAGAGACCCAGCAAGGCTACAAAGGAAGATGAGAAGACTAGGGGCAACACCTTTCTGGCTGAAGGGCTCAAGGCCCTTTTCTTTTACAAAGTATCTGAAAATGATTAAAATTATTTTGACAGCTGCAAGTAATTGGGAGGTAGGTGGAAACAGGAAGTGCAGGCACAGAATAACCTCACTAGTTCCAGATTCATCCAATTCAATATTTGTAATAATTTGGACTTAAGTAACTGACATGTATTATTATGCTGCATAGTTTTTTTCAAGCATCAGAGAACAAAACTAATTATAACCACAGCCCTTAATATAAGATTCATTAGCATACTAGACACTTTGCCTTTGATTTTTATGTTATTTCTCCATTGACAAAGTGTAAATCAGAATTACTCAGGAAGAGCAAACAGTTATTTCACTGAAGATCTCAGTTCTATTCTTTATCATCCTGTGAATAAACCTGTTACTAAGAGGTTAAAAATATTGGTAGATGACGGTTCGTATCTTCAGGAGGGAAAAGGTCCCTTAATAAAACCTACTTGCACAGCAATCATAATAAATTATGTTTTTATAGTCCTTTACAGTTTATATACAGAGCTTTTACTTCCAATTCATATGTAATTTGTGAGGGAACAATGTGCTAATTAGAAATTACTTCCATTTATTCATTAGAAGTTACAGTGACCTTTCTTTAGCCATTAGTTCATCTTGCATCCACAATATTTAAAAATGCATTTACTTAAAAAGCACTAAGCTTTTTGGTGATTTAGAATAGTCTTCTTCCATTATTCTGAATTCCTTAAGAGTTACTTCATTAGAAAAAGAATCCACTTACTGTGGTAATTCTGTGGGTGTTATTCAAGAGACTGTGAGAAAGAAAAGGGACTATTATTTATAAATTTACCTTAAAATCATTTATACAACATAGCCCCCCATCAAGCTGTACAAATAGAAGTATACAGAGAAAAGAAAAATTTTGTAATTACTGCTGAGTATGAATCACTATAGAAAAATGAGGACAATTTGTACTTAATAGTCATGCTTGGTTCTCTCATCTTTGCTTTAGAATTTTGATACCACACTAGGTAAATTTTTTTGCTTACCGTTTTAAAGAACCCACTTCTGAGGGCTACTTTCAATGAGGATAATTGTGTGCCTGCTTTATTACTCAACGGCAGGGTAAGAACTACAGTACTTATAAGTAGTCTATCCCTTTGGCACCACAAATTTATTAAATAAGAATTCTAGCCCTTGATCCAAAGCAATAAAACTAGGAATACACATTAAGCTGTTACCTAAATATATATATTAGTAGTATACGTAGGCAAACAAAAAATGTAATAGTTACTAGATTTTCCTCCAAGGCTGCCAAACACACGCGCGCGCACGCGTGCGCGCACACACACACACACACACGCTCTCACAGTAACACAGCAAAACCAAAACCAAACAGCCTCAGATCTGAAACATAGTTTCCAAGGTATTGACAGAATTCGGTAAATCATCCCCATGCTAAATGCAACAGAGAATACAACACAGCTATCTGAGAAGTAACAAAAGGGCCAGGACTTGGGGGGGGGGGGGTCCCTTTAAGGCAGAAAGGACAATTCTGTATTATCAATATGGAAATATACATGATATTCATCAGAAAGTGAGTATTTCTATCATCTTGTCTTCCAGAGTTCCATGAATCTGAAAAGAATACAGATGAAATCTTACAGAGCATATGATTTTCTGGCCTGCTATTTCACTAGGAATATACAAAAATAATTTTATAATTTCTTAACTATAGAACTAAGAAATAAAGGATGCCATGAGCTTAATTTCTATTCTAAATCTAATCAGTTTATAAAATATCACTGTATATATATATATGTATCTGGTGAAAATACATATCTGATAATACTGCATTACAGAATTATAGAATAACTTTCACAAAATTTTCCTCACAAAGCCAAAGATCAAGAATTAATCTGTTAGTATATATTGATAATTCATGGATTCATTTTCCTGTTAAACTTACATTTCCAACTATCATTAAAAAAAAACACTTGGAAGTAAGCCAAAAAAATACTGCTATGATGAAAGTACTCATTCAACACACTGAGGAAGAACATAAGGCAAAAAAAAACACCAACAAAAAAAGCCCCAAAAAACAAACTCAAAATTTGGGTTCTGAATGCTACTATTTTTTAGAACCTTTTTTTCCTACTAAATTCTGAAAGGTGCATGTGATTTACTTCTTACATACCACTTTCTGTAGAACAAAAAACCTTTTTTTTTTTTTTTTACATTTATTTATTTGTTTGAGAGTGCGCATGAGCAGGAGGGACGAGGAAGAGGGAGACAGAGAATCTCAAGCAGGATCCCTGCTGAGCTCAGAGCTGATACAGGGATTGATTTCATGATCCTGAGATCAGGACCTGCGCTGAAACGAGAGACCGGCATTTAACTGACTGAGCCGCTCAGCTGCCCCAGAACAAAAAATTTTTGAAAGTAATTTATCTTTTTCTGTATACCCACTAAAATACAGCAGTGTTGACTCAGGAAAGTTATTTTCTTTTGTTTGTTTGTTTGTTTGTTTAAAGCATGAAAAGGAGAGCTTTATTTCTGCTCTTTTCATCCATGTTTTCTTACAATTTCTCTAAAACTCAGAAATAAGAATACATAAAGCAAAATGCCAACTTAAGCTGACTTAAAAGAACTAAAACTTGTTTAAAAAAAAAAAAAAAAACCTGTATATCCATTTACCTTTGATTCTATAAAGCCTAAATACTGGGAGTGCGTGGGTGGCTCACTCTGTTAAGTACGTGCCTTTGACTCAGGTCATGATCCCAGGATCAGGCTCCAGAGAGAGTCAGCTTTTCCCTCTCAAGCGGGAGTCTGCTTTTCTTTCTCCTTCTGCCCCTTATGCTGTTCTCATGTCCTCTTTCTCTATTGCTCTCTCTCTCTCAAGTAAATAAATAAAATCTAAAAACAAAACAAATAAACCAAAACCAACTAAACACTGCAGTGTATCAAGATTGCTCTGGTTGTTCAGATTATCAAGGACTTCTTTCTTTTGCCTCTTAAAAATTTTCTGCACTTTCCAAATTTCTACACAAACATAAGCTACTCTTCCAAGTTGAAACCCTATCAGTTAATTATGCTGATGCTCACTTCACCATAACTTAACTGAGTGGATTTCTTCCTTTCTTTCTTTCTTTTTTTTAAAAATTTTTAAATTTTTTATACACATATATTTTTATCCCCAGAGGTACAGGTCTGTGAATCACCAGGTTTACACACTTCACAGCACTCACCAAAGCACATACCCTCCCCAATGTCCATAATCCCACCCCCTTCTCCCAAACCCCCTCCCCCCAGCAACCCTCAGTTTGTTTTGTGAGATTAAGAGTCACTTATGGTTTATCTCCCTCCCAATCCCATCTTGTTTCATTTATTCTTCTACCCACTTAAGCCCCCATGTTGCATCATCACTTCCTCATATCAGGGAGATCATATGATAGTTGTCTTTCTCTGCTTGACTTATTTCACTAAGCATGATATGCTCTAGTTCCATCCTTGTTGTCGCAAATGGCAAGATTTCATTTCTTTTGATGGCTGCATAGTATTCCATTGTGTATATATACCACCTCTTCTTGATCCATTCATCTGTTGATGGACATCTAGGTTCTTTCCATAGTTTGGCTATTGTGGACATTGCTGCTATAAACATTCGAGTACACGTGCCCCTTTGGATCACTAAGTTTGTATCTTTAGGGTAAATACCAAATAGTGCAATTGCTGGGTCATAGGGCAGTTCTAATCTCAACATTTTGAGGAACCTCCATGCTGTTTTCCAGAGTGGCTGCACCAGCTTGTATTCCCACCAACAATGTAGGAGGGTTCCCCTTTCTCCCCATCCTCGCCAGCATCTGTCATTTCCTGACTTGTTGATTTTAGCCATTCTGACTGGTGTGAGGGGATATCTCATTGTGGTTTTGATTTGTATTTCCCTGATGCCGAGTGATATGGAGCACTTTTTCATGTGTCTGTTGGCCATCTGGATGTCTTCTTTGCAGAAATGTCTGTTCATGTCCTCTGCCCATTTCTTGATTAGATTATTTGTTCTTTGGGTGTTGAGTTGGCTAAGTTCTTTATAGATTCTGGACACTAGTCCTTTATCTGATATGTCGTTTGCAAATATCTTCTCCCATTCTGTCAGTTGTCTTTTGATTTTGTTAACTGTTTCCTTTGCTGTGCAAAAGCTTTTGATCTTGATGAAATCCCAATAGTTCATTTTTGCCCTTGCTTCCCTTGCCTTTGGCGCTGTTCCTAGGAAGATGTTGCTGCAGCTGAGGTCGAAGAGGTTGCTGCCTGTGTTCTCCTCAAGGATTTTGATGGATTCCTTTCGCACATTGAGGTCCTTCATCCATTTTGAGTCTATTTTCGTGTGTGGTATAAGGAAATGGTCCAATTTCATTTCTCTGCATGTGGCTGTCCAATTTTCCCAGCACCATTTATTGAAGAGGCTGTCTTTTTTCCATTGGACATTCTTTCCTGCTTTGTCGAAGATTAGTT
Organism: Mustela nigripes; assembly: GCF_022355385.1. Lineage (NCBI taxonomy): Eukaryota > Metazoa > Chordata > Mammalia > Carnivora > Mustelidae > Mustela > Mustela nigripes. Next base: position 127,338,999 of record NC_081558.1, on the reverse strand, counting down.
GACTGTAGAGTTGAGGGTCTATTTCTGGGCTCTCTATTCTGTTCCATTGATCTATGTGTCTGTTTTTGTGCCAGTACCATGCTGTCTTGATGATGACAGCTTTGTAATAGAGCTTGAAGTCCGGAATTGTGATGCCACCAATGTTGGCTTTCTTTTTCAATATCCCTTTGGCTATTCGAGGTCTTTTCTGGTTCCATATAAATTTTAGAATTATTTGTTCCATTTCTTTGAAAAAGATGGATGGTACTTTGATAGGAATTGCATTAAATGTGTAGATGGCTTTAGGTAGCATAGACATTTTCACAATATTTATTCTTCCAATCCAGGAGCATGGAACAGTTTTCCATTTCTTTGTGTCTTCCTCAATTTCTTTCATGAGTACTTTATAGTTTTCTGAGTATAGATTCTGTGCCTCTTTGGTTAGGTATATTCCTAGGTATCTTACGGTTTTGGGTGCAATTGTAAATGGGATTGACTCCTTAATTTCTCTTTCTTCTGTCTTGCTGTTGGTGTAGAGAAATGCAACTGATTTCTGTGCATTGATTTTATATCCTGACACTTTACTGAATTCCTGTGTAAGTTCTAGCAGTTTTGGAGTGGAGTCTTTTGGGTTTTCCACATATAGTATCATATCATCTGCGAAGAGTGATAATTTGACTTCTTCTTTGCCGATTTGGATGCCTTTAATTTCCTTTTGTTGTCTGATTGCTGAGGCTAGGACCTCTAGTACTATGTTGAATAGCAGTGGTGATAATAGACATCCCTGCCGTGTTCCTGACCTTAGAGGAAAAGCTTTCAGTTTTTCTCCATTGAGAATGATATTTGTGGTGGGTTTTTCATAGATGGCTTTGATGATATTGAGGTATGTGCCCTCTATCCCTACACTGTGAAGAGTTTTGATCAGGAAGGGATGCTGTACTTTGTCAAATGCTTTTTCAGCATCTATTGAGAATATCATATGGTTCTTGTTCTTTCTTTTATTGATGTGTTGTATCACATTGACTGATTTGCGGATGTTGAACCAACCTTGCAGCCCTGGAATAAATCCCACTTGGTCGTGGTGAATAATCCTTTTAATGTACTGTTGAATCCTATTGGCTAGTATTTTGTTGAGTATTTTCGCATCTGTGTTCATCAAGGATATTGGTCTATAGCTCTCTTTTTTGATGGGATCCTTGTCTGGTTTTGGGATCAAGGTGATGCTGGCCTCATAAAATGAGTTTGGAAGTTTTCCTTCCATTTCTATTTTTTGGAACAGTTTCAAGAGAAGAGGATTTAGTTCTTCTTTAAATGTTTGGTAGAATTCCCCCGGGAAGCCGTCTGGCCCTCAACTTTTGTTTGTTTGGAGATTTTTAATGACTGTTTCAATCTCCTTACTGGTTATGGGTCTGTTCAGGCTTTCTATTTCTTCCTGGTTCAGTTGTGGTAGTTTATATGTTTCTAGGAATGCATCCATTTCTTCCAGATTGTCAAATGTATTGGCGTAGAGTTGCTCATAGTATGTTCTTATAATAGTTTGTATTTCTTCGGTGTTAGTTGTGATCTCTCCTCTTTCATTCATGATTTTATTTATTTGGGTCCTTTCTCTTTTCTTTTTGATAAGTCGGGCCAGGGGTTTATCAATTTTATTAATACTTTCAAAGAACCAGCTCCTAGTTTTGTTGATTTGTTCTATTGTTTTTTTGGTTTCTATTTCATTGATTTCTGCTCTGATCTTTATGATTTCTCTTCTCCTGCTGGGCTTAGGGTTTCTTTCTTGTTCTTTCTCCAGCTCCTTTAGGTGTAGGGTTAGGTTGTGTACCTGAGACCTTTCTTGTTTCTTGAGAAAGGCTTGTACCGCTATATATTTTCCTCTCAGGACTGCCTTTGTTGTGTCCCACAGATTTCGAACCGTTGTATTTTCATTATCATTTGTTTCCATGATTTTTTTCAATTCTTCTTTAATTTCCCGGTTGACCCATTCATTCTTTAGAAGGATGCTGTTTAGTCTCCATGTATTTGGGTTCTTTTCAAACTTCCTTTTGTGGTTGAGTTCTAGCTTTAGAGCATTGTGGTCTGAAAATATGCAGGGAATGATCCCAATCTTTTGATACCGCTTGAGTCCTGATTTAGGACCGAGGATGTGATCTATTCTGGAGAATGTTCCATGTGCACTAGAGAAGAATGTGTATTCTGTTGCTTTGGGATGAAATGTTCTGAATATATCTGTGATGTCCATCTGGTCCAGTGTGTCGTTTAAGGCCTTTATTTCCTTGCTGATCTTTTGCTTGGATGATCTGTCCATTTCAGTCAGGGGAGTGTTAAAGTCCCCTACTATTATTGTATTATTGTTTATGTGCTTCTTTGATTTTGTTATTAATTGGTTTATATAGTTGGCTGCTCCCACGTTGGGGGCATAGATATTTAAAATTGTTAAATCTTCTTATTGGACAGACCCTTTGAGTATGATATAGTGTCCTTCCTCATCTCTTATTATAGTCTTTGGCTTAAAATCTAATTGATCTGATATAACGATTGCCACTCCTGCTTTCTTCTGATGTCCATTAGCATGGTAAATTCTTTTCCACCCCCTCACTTTAAATCTGGAGGTGTCTTCGGGCTTAAAATGAGTTTCTTGGAGGCAACATATAGATGGGTTTTGTTTTTTTATCCATTCTGATACCCTGTGTCTTTTGACAGGGGCATTTAGCACATTAACATTCAGGGTAACTATTGAGAGATATGAATTTAGTGCCATTGTTTTGCCTGTAAGGTGACTGTTATTGTATATGGTCTCTGTTCCTTTCTGATCTACCACTTGTAGGCTCTCTCTTTGCTTAGAGGACCCCTTTCAAGATTTCCTGTAGAGCTGGTTTGGTGTTTGCAAATTCTTTCAGTTTTTGTTTGTCCTGGAAGCTTTTAATCTCTCCTTCTATTTTCAATGATAGCCTAGCTGGATATAGTATTCTTGGCTGCATGTTTTTCTCGTTTAGTGCTCTGAAAATATCATGCCAGCTCTTTCTGGCCTGCCAGGTCTCTGTGGATAAGTCAGCTGCCAATCTAATATTTTTACCATTGTATGTTACAGACTTCTTTTCCCGGGCTGCTTTCAGGATTTTCTCTTTGTCACTGAGACTTCTAAATTTTACTATTAGGTGACGGGGTGTGGGCGTATTCTTATTGATTTTGAGGGGCGTTCTCTGAACCTCCTGAATTTTGATGCTCGTTCCCTTTGCCATATTGGGGAAATTCTCCCCAATAATTCTCTCCAGTATACCTTCTGCTCCCCTCTCTCTTTCTTCTTCTTCTGGAATCCCCATTATTCTAATGTTGTTTTATCTTATGGTGTCACTTAACTCTCGAATTCTCCCCTCATGGTCCAATAGCTGTTTGTCCCTCTTTTGCTCAGCTTCTTTATTCTCTGTCATTTGGTCTTCTATATCACTAATTCTTTCTTCTGCCTCATTTACCCTAGCAGTGAGAGCCTCCATTTTTGATTGCACCTCATTAATAGCTTTTTTTATTTCAACTTGGTTAGATTTTAGTTCTTTTATTTCTCCAGAAAGGGCTTTTATATCTCTTGAGAGGGTTTCTCTCATATCTTCCATGCCTTTTTCGAGCCCAGCTAGAACCTTGAGAATTGTCATTCTGAACTCTAGATCTGACATATTACCAATGTCTGTATTGATTAGGTTCCTAGCTTTCGGTACTGCCTCTTGTTCTTTTTTTTGTGTTGAATTTTTCCGTCTTGTCATTTTGTCCAGATAAGAGTATATGAAGGAGCAAGTAAAATACTAAAAGGGTGGCAACAACCCCAGGAAAATATGCTTTAACCAAATTAGAAGAGATCCCAAATCGTGAGGGGGGAGAAAGGGGATAAAAAGAGGTTCAAAAAGGAAGAAAGAAGAAAAAAAAAAAGAAAAGAATTTTAAAAAAAGAAAACAAATAAAAATATAAAAAAGAAAAAATATATATATTTGATAAACTAGTTAAAAAACATTAAAAAAGAAAAAAGTAAAAGTTAAAAAAAATTTTAACAGAAGGCGAGAAAAAAAAAAAACATCAAAAAGAAAAAAAAAATTAAATTGATTGCAAGACTAAAAAAAATCACAGGGAAAAAGCCATGAGTTCCGTGCTTTGCTTTCTCCTCCTCTGGAATTCTGCTGCTCTCCTTGGTATTGAAACCCCACTCCTTGGTAGGTGAACTTGGTCTTGGCTGGATTTCTTGTTGATCTTCTGGGGGAGGGGCCTGGTGTAGTGATTCTCAAGTGTCTTTGCCCCAGGTGGAATTGCAAAGTCTTTACTAGGGGCCGGGGTGAGTAATCCGCTCGGGTTTGCTTTCAGGAGCTTTTGTTCCCTGAGCGCTTTCCGTAGAGTTCCGGAGGACGGGAATACAAATGGCGGCCTCCTGGTCTCCAGCCCGGAGGAGCCGAGAGCTCAGGGCCCCACTCCTCAGTGCGCCCTCAGAGAACAGCGCCCAGTTACTCCCGTCTGCCTGACCTCCGGCTGCGCTCGGAGCTCACCGAGCCTGCGACCGGTTCAAGGTAACCCCGAGCTGTGATCTTACTGTCGGCTCTGTCTCTGTAGCCGGCTTTCCCGTTCCAATACCCGCAAGCTCTGCGACATTCAGACACCCCCGATCCTTCTGTGACCCTGCGGGACCTGAGGCGACGCTGACCCCGCGTGGGCTTCGCCCCGGTTTAGCCTCTGGAGCGATGTCCCTCAGTGGAACAGACTTTTAAAAGTCCTGATTTTGTGCTCTGTTGCTCCGCCGCTTGCCGGGAGCCGGCCCCTCCCCCCAGGGTCTATCTTCCCGTCGCTTTGGATTCACTTCTCCGCCAGTCCTACCTTTCAGAAAGTGGTTGTTTTTCTGTTTCCAGAATTGCTGCTGTTCTCTTCGATCTGCCGATGGATTTTCAGGTGTTTGCAATCTTTAGATAAGCTATCTAGCTGATCTTGGGCTACTTGCTACTTCTCCGCCATCTTGACTCCTCCCCCCTCTTTCTTTTTTTTGTACTCGAGTTCCAGAAGAAAAGGAAAGATCAAAATCCACTGATAAGTCAGCTATGCTGGTTTAAGTTGAATCTTCTTTATATCTAACCTACATTTCTGGCACTGGCAGAAAATTGATGTTTCTTACCAATGAAGTAAAGCAGTAAAGCACTGAACTTTTCCAAAAAAAGCATTTTGGAATGCTTTTCAGTAATATAATTTAAGCAAAAATGATTTTCTTTGATTTCCCTTTCTTTGTCCAGAAAAACAAACAAGCAAACAAATTTGGCACAGTCCTTTCAGTATAAACTCAGATTGAAATACAGAGACCAGAAACCATGAGTGGAGAACGTAATTAAGTTTCCTATTTAACACTGACAACTAAATTCACCAGAATATTCTATTTCCTGACTATTTCACTTACTTGAGTTTTGCTGCTTTGATTTTCAAAGTCTCTGAGTAAAATGAATTAACAATTGAAATGGAAGCCCTTCAAAGATCATTGCAAAACACACATCCTGAGAAAAATAAAAATGCCTGTTAAAAACATCATGTCTTAGGGGCGCCTGGGTGGCTCAGTGGGTTAAGCCACTGCCTTCGGCTCAGATCATGATCTCAGGTTCCTGGGATCTAGCCCCGAATCGGGCTCTCTGCTCAGCAGGGAGCCTGCTTCCTCCTCTCTCTCTGCCTGCCTCTCTGCCTGCTTGTCATCTCTCTCTGTCAAATAAAATAAATAAAATCTTTAATAAAAAAAAAAGGGGGTGTCAGAGCTTTAGGCCAGCTCTATTTTCACTTTCTCAGTTAGTATTATATAAAACCTTTAATATAATGTAGCAAATTTTGAACTATGAAGCATTTCCTTCAAGATGAAATTAACCAATTCACAATTAGTAAGGCAAACACTTTGTTTTTCTAGTAATTGTAATTTATCAACTTATCAAAACGGTGGACTTTTGCAATATGTCTACCATGTACTAGGCACAAGACAGATGTCATCAGACCCCTAACTCCAGAAAGCAGGCTAGTGTAGCTCTTATTTGAACATGTAAATGAAACAGGCTAAGTGGCTAGGTAACTTGCCAAAGGTCATCCAAGCATTTAATTATGGAGTCCAAATTTCCACCCAGGTTTACATTCATTCCAAATGTTGGGGAAGTGTATAGTTTCCTCATCTTCCTGAGTTGGGTGTTCACATTGTGGCTTCATTAAAGTCTCCGAGGTAATGTTCCATGTCACCAAATACAGATTCTAAGGAAACTCTAAAATCACATTATGAAACCCAAAATATATTATTTTTAATACTACCCTCCAGTAATACAACTAATCAATAACTATCTGTTTTTCCACTCACAGAAACCACTTTCATTAAGGTTATGTAAGAAGTCAAAAAAAAGAACAAGAAAAAACAATCTCTGTGACCAGTCTAGACAGAGGCATATAGCTTTAAAATTTGGAATGCTTACTCAGTGTAACAGGTAACACCTTTCTACTTTTCTAATTGAAGATTAAATCCATATTCTAAATAAACTGAAGTCAAGGTGTTCTCCCAACTTCTTTACATCTGGTAAGTTTACTCTCCTTACTGAAAGGAGGTTTTCTATCTTGAATTACTAAATCTACTTTTAATACCAATCTTTATTATTATTATTTTTTAATCAGTGGTGAAGTTATCTTTCTCCTCATTCTACAGACCTAGCCCCTGGATATCTGACACAGGCTGCTTACAGCAGTCCCCCAAGTTGGAGAAGAGGGAATGGCCCTCTTCTGTGGTACAGACTGAAGCACGACCTAATGAAAGCTTCTAGCTCCCATCATCAGTGTTTCTCAACACTGGCCTGAAGGAAAGGGGGCTTATGCTCAAGCAGAAGTAAAACTGCATTTGGAGTCAGCAGATTTGCATTCAGATTCCTTCTACCATTTATCACCTTTGTCATTCAGGACACATAACCTTTCAGAACCTCATCCTTCTAATCCATAATGTAAGTATCAGGACCTAATTCAGTGTGTGGCGCCTAACAGGTACTCAGTGAACTTCAGCTGAATTTACAACAAGAAAAAAGCTAAATCTTAGCAGTTTTCTCAGGGCATGGAGGTAAGTGAATACAGGACATGCAACACTCAGGCAAGAGCAATCTGGAAGTGAAGGAGCTGGCCATGTTGAGAAGTTCTTGATGGTCAGTGGAATCCAGTCCAAGTGGAAAGCAAGGAAACGTGGAAGCAAGGAGAGGCCCAGATGAGATTCTCTGAGGCATACCCGACAACCCAGTAGGCCAGGGAGATGACCCACTTTTGCTTGATGACTAGAAGAGAATGCTGATTTCACTGGTTTTGCTACTGTATGAGTCACAAGGGTGGGTAAGCTGAGAAAACATGCGAGGGAGTAGAAAAATGTAAGTAACTACAAGGATACTGTAGAACTCACTTTAATTAAAAAATTCCTTGCTCTTGAAAGCTTTGTTAACTTTGAGTATGTACAAGGAGTGATTCATTCTCCCATGAAACTTCCACAGTCTTATCCTTCTCGAAGGCTAAGCTGCCTCTGGGTTCCACTGCTATAAACCTAGGACAGGGAATAAAAACGACACAGCAGTCAAACCTGCTTGTGGGCATCAAATCTCTGCTGGATACCTAAAGAGTGTGTTTACATTTATGGCCAGTCTTGGCCTGTATTTTCTACACAGCCAAATCACTGGTACCACTCTGCAGTGAAACTCAACCTTGGGTCACTCCGACTTACGCTGCCAATCTTAGGAAACAAAGGGATCTACCCGCAGGCTTGGTCTTCCGGGCCAGCCCTACGCTGCCAGAGATAAGCCAGGACATCCCTGTCAAAAGGATCATGCATTATGGAGCTCTTACCAAGGTCTCTGTCACCAGGCACTAGGTGACAGAGCATGAAGCCCATTCAACCTGCTGGGAAGTAACTGGCAAAGGAGGAAAGCAGGAAACTGACTGCCAAGTCACATTCCTGGGCCTGGCCCTATTCTTTTACTCTTCTCACTCACCCTCTGAGGAAGATCTGACTTTTTTCCTTTTTATTTCTCTCTCTTTTTTTTTTCTTTCTTTTTTTTTAATGAGACTCAGAAAGATCCAACACTCATTTAAGGACATAAACTAAAATCTGGCAGACCTGACTTTAAAGCCAATTCTGATATATTGCATGAGACAAAAAGTTTAATAAAAACCTTAGGTAAAATAACCTCCTGTCTATAAGGGGATGTGGCACTCAGATAGGTGAGTACTAGAAAGATGTAAAAGTGGGCCGCAAATGGTTAAACTAAAAATAAAACCACCTGAAAACTTACTTGAAGAGAAAACTTTAAGACCCTTATTTATTCTTCTTCTATATAATTCTACCAAGTTTGGTCACTGGGCTTTCAAATCCACAGCAATGAGGTGGAGCAACTTTAAGAAGAGGGAGACAGAAGGACAACTGGAACACGCTAAGAGCAAAGAACACTGTCAAAATAATCATTACCCAGAGAACAAATTCCACAGACACCCTGGCCCTGAGCGGCCAGATGCACTGGCACACTGCTCTACATACGGCCACAGACAATGAAACAAAATTCCATAAACTTTTAGTCATTTCCGCAAGAGGACTGTTACAAATATTTAACTAAATAAACCTGCCATTTCTAGGTATTCCATTTTCCCGATCTGTCATTGTTGTTGCTGTTTAAAACATATGGTCTGGGGCGCCTGGGTGGCTCAGTGGTTAAGCCGCTGCCTTCGGCTCAGGTCATGATCTCAGGGTCCTGGGATCGAGTCCCGCATCGGGCTCTCTGCTCAGCGGGGAGCCTGCTTCCTCCTCTCTCTCTCTCTGCCTGCCTCTCTGCCTACTTGTGATTTATCTCTGTCAAATAAATAAATAAAATCTTTTAAAAAAATTAAAAAAAAAAAATAAAAAATAAAAAAAATAAATAAATAAAACATATGGTCTCTTTGCTTCCTACCTTCTGAATGTGCTAAAAGGACCACAGTATTACAATGTAAAATAACTGTACTGACCCTGAGATCTGTAGAGGGCACTCCACTCTGTAGCATCCTCCAAGTGGTGTTCCCAGAACCCTAGAACTCTTCCCTCTCCTCTGTGTATGACCCACACCACAGTCTGCCCTTCCTTCCTAATGCGACTCTTGTAGGAGCAGGGACCATGTCTACTTGTGTTTGTAACTTCAGAGTTTCTAACACAGTGTCTTCTACATAAGATAAACACAGCAAATATTAAACTAAGTAAATTTATGCACAATATACTCAATTTTATAATATAAGGAGGCATGGAAAAATACTTCCATGTAAAATGGTTAACATACAACTTCTAGAGCTTCAGGGACTTCTGGGGGAACAGACAGTTCAGCATCGGACTTCAGATCAGGTCCTGGGACCAAGTCCCACCTCAGGCTCCATGTTCGGTGGGGAGACTGCTTATCCTTCCGCCCCTCCCCCTGCTTGTGCTCGTTCTCTCACTCTTCCACTCTCAAATAAAGGAATGAAATCTTAAAAAAAAAAACCAAAAACTTACTAGGGCTTGAAAAGGCAAACCTATTTTTCATGTATCAAATATTACATTTCAGACACTGTTCTAAGCTCAAGGATTCAAACAGCAGACATGAAATACCAGTTTTCTGAATTCAAGGTCCTATGATCTCACAGATAGGAAGACAGACAACTCCGAGATACAACATTTCAGGATAAATATGAAAATCACGGAGGACCATGGGATAGAGTACTTGGGCAGAACTATTACCATTTTTCTGCTTATGTGGGGTACTACCTTATATCAAGGAGGAGATGTAGTTACTACTTCTATAGATTGCTCAGAGGCAAGAAATATGAAAGGTGCGGCCTTCCTGAAAAGTAACCAGTGAAATCTCAATGGGTGGCAGGGTTGCAGTAGTTGCTGGCCTTTCAGACTGTTCCCTGTGATTCCCCACCTCCTGGTACTCAAACCATGTGTACTCCCTTCTAACACTGTCATGTGTCGGTCTGTGTGACTAAGAGCATCCAGCACAAGCCGTGTTCTCCAAGATTAGGCTAGGAAAGAGCATGGCTTCCATGTTGGGCTCTTCCTCTCTTAGATCCCCTCACCCTGTGAGATGCCGGCTGCTGGGTCACAAGATCCCTCAGGCAATCCTGTGCAAGGGTATTCCCTACAGAAGGGTATTCCATAGGGAGAAACTGAGACCCACCAACAACCACTCGAGTGAGCCAGGAAGGAGATCCTCCCCTAGCTGATTCTTAGATGACTGAAGCCCAGCCAACAGCCTAGTCACAGGTTCATGAGAGACCCTGAGCTAGAAAAATCCAGCAAAGCTGCTCCTGCATTCACGGCCTCGGCCAACTGTGTGAAATCGTTAATATTTGTATCTTTGTTGCTTGAAGGTGCTAAATTTGGGGGTAATTTGTCATGCAGCAACAGATAATACAGCTACCCTTCTAGTAGTTGAAATCTGAGCAGGGGCCTGATTAAAAAGGAGTTAGTGAGGAGGAGATCTCAGGGAAGAATGATCCAGACAGAGAAAACAGCAAATATAAGGACGCAAAGAATTAGAATGTGAGCTTGCAGTGTCACCTGAAACAGCTAAAAGGCCCATGTGGCTGGAATTCTATTACTAAAGTACAATAAAGTAGTAAAAGAAGATGTGAATTTTCCTCTAAAGAGAAATGGAAGATAGCAATACCTAATTTATATTTTATAAAGAATAACCTTTGCAAACTCCTGGACCACTATGTGGGACATAGGGTGGGGAAAGAAAACCAGGTGGAAGCCTACTACAACTAGTCCAGTCAAGACATGGTGGTCAGATTAGGATGCTGGAAATACTCTAGATTGGTAAAATTCAGGATATATACATAAAGATTTTATTTATTCATTTTAGAGAGAGAGAGGGGACAAGGAGAAAGGGGCAGAGGAAGAGAGAGAATCTGAAGCTGACTCCACACTGAGCACAGAGCCCGATGCTGGGCTCGATCCCACAACCCCTGAGATCATGACATGAGCTGAAACCAAGAGATGGATGCTCAACTGACTGAGACACCCAGCTGCCCCAAAATGTAGGATGCATATGTTGAAAGAAGAGTCAGCACAACTATATGAAAAACTTCTCCATGTAGATTACACTATGTCAATAGGTTCTGGTTTTTTGAGTGACCTGGATAAAACAGAATAACTCCAAAAAGAGGGGCAATGAGATATGATCCACTTGAAATACAACTGAAAATTCAAGAAATAATTTTAGGTGGGGTAGTTAAAAGCGAATCTCTTGGGAGTTAAAATTCAGTGAGGAATGGAAAGAATTAAGCAGTCAATCGAAATGCTCTTTTCAGTGTCTATTCTGATTGGTACCAACCAGACCGTTAAAAAAAAAAAAAAAAAAGTTGTTTAAGCAATCAGCTAGTGAGGTTAAAAAGAAAAAAGTAATAACAGAGATGATGAAGACCAAAAATAAAGCCTGATTTTCCTTCCACATCAATGTAGTTCCAAAGGAACAAAGTTAATGATGAAAAGTATTTAAGTTAGAGAATACTTACATTAGTAACTTCGAGACTATTCAGTGGTTTCATAGAACTTTAGAGCTTCACTTATTAGAGCTTAACAAGAATCTACATGTTCCTACTCTGCAAATTTTCTGAGTGGGCAATGTTCACAAAAAATACATAAATGAACTTGTCAGATAAAACCTTGCCTTTTCTTACTGCTTCTTCTATTATGTGCACAAAAAGCATGTCAGGACGACTCACAGGAAATATCCATTTCCAATCAAGGCCACATTTGTGTACCTAGGGACCAACCTTCAGCTTACCTTTCTGAGTACAGAGTTCTGATATTCTTAAGCTGAGACATGAAAAATCAAGCTTTAAAAAGTTAAAAGCTAAACAAATTTCTATTAGGATTAGCTTACTGAAGAGGCCAATATAATAATTGCACACACATACGTATACAATCATATACACACACACAATCTCACACTAAATGGAAAGAATGTGCAACTTTTTTTTTTTTTTTAAGAGAGAGTTGGAGAGCTCAAATGCCAGCAGAGCAGGGGGAGGGGCAAAGGGAGAGAGAAAACCTTAGGCAGGATCGATGCCCAGCACAGAGCCTGACACAGGGCTCCCCACAGCTCCCCACAGTGCTCAGGGCTTGATCTCGACCCTGAGATCACCACCTAAGCCAGAAGCAGGAGTTGGGACACAACTGACTGAGCCACCCAAGAACCTCATGAATATGCAACTTTTTAAAAGAAATGTTTAAAACCAGGTAAGTTCTTTAAAAGACAGACAGACGGATAAAAAGAACATCTGTATGCATGAATTTTCCATACTTTTTTCCCAAGGCCTTGGGTATAAACATATATAATTACCATAGTGGATGCTAGAACCTTTAAATAAATACTAACTTAATATTTTTCATTTTTTTAACAAAAGAATCTCAGTGACTATGCAACAAAAAAAATTTTTTTAAAGTATTACATATATGTTCATAAGAAGTATATGAAAAGAATTAAAATGCCCAATCCTATTCATGGGCCCATGTTCTAAATTGCTTTAGTTTTTAAACCCACATAAATTAGTATATAAAAATAATTCAATATTTTATCATACCTGCTTTTGCTGCTAAAATCATTATATTAAATGTTGAAATGCTTTGGTAGAGAAGTTCTACTTACTCTATGTCAATGAAAGATCAGAGTCATAAAATCCAATAGAAAAGGCTTTAACTTGACTGGACACTTCATTTACATTCTATCTCTTGATGGCAGTACCTGTATAATCCAATTTATATCTCCCAAGAAATCCTGTGGACAGTAGGTGCTTCAGGAAAAGTTTGCTGCTTAAAGAATATAGTTACTTACTGCATTTTTAGAATTTCTGCTAAGTGCTTATTCATTATAAACATATCCCTTTAACTAAAATTGTTATTTAATGTTACTCTTTTAAAAAGTCCACAACAAATCACTGCAAAAATGATTCTTCAAATAAAAGCAGCTTTCTTCCTTTATCTCACTTTGTATCAATTTTGAAATTGATGGATGGGGGTAGATGGAGTCATTAGCCTAAATCCATCATCCCTTACTCTGGCTTTACAGCCACACCCTCCTATGTACTTACTGCTTTCTGCCACAGGGAGAGGATTCTTCTGCATCCCAATCCACTCACGCTGGGATTGACCATGTGACTTATCTGGCCAATGTGAAGTAGACAAAACTGACAGCTGGCCAGTGCCTAGCCCAGGCTTTAAGAGGCATTGTATGTTAACACTCACCCTCTTGTGCTCCTGTAATGCACTGAGAAGGGAACCCCCAGGTAGATGGAATCCTTTCAGCGGGTTGTAGAAAGGAGACATTCAGAGTCTACTTGAAACAAACCAAAAACCTGTTGCCCAGGCCTAGGTTCAGGCAAGTCAGGCCCAGCCAAGCCCAGTCCCCAATGGCCAAACCACAGCCAAATTGCAGAACTTGAACATGAGTATGTTTGTTATTATAAGACACTGAGATTTTGAAATCAGTACAAAACAAAAACCAGTGTACTGACTCTCAGTATCTTTATATGGCAACTCACATAACATTAGCTGCATTGAACCAGACCTTCCTGATTTACCTACTCTAAACGAATAGTCATTTTTTTTGAGCTCTCTTCCATTTCAGAAAATCAGATTTTTTTTAAATATAGGAATTTTTTAAGAAAAAGATCATCACAGAAAGACATTTGTTCTATAACTGAAGTGTAATTTCCAGAAATAAACTATAATATATGAAATAAACTGTACTTTAAGGCATCCACGTTATAATTTTGTAACCTCGGATGTTTCTATAATTTACAAGCAGTCCTCCAAGTGACTGAACATAAAGCACCTCCTTGAATGTCTGATATACTGTATAAGTTTTCTGCCTAGTTCTTGTTTTGTTTTGTTTGAGCAGTTTCTGAATAGCTTCTCATCAAAACCTCACGTGTGAACTAACTCATGCTGGGAGAAGCCAGTATGAATTAGCAAAGTCTTGAAGAAGTTTTTGATATGTGCAATTTTATTACTTTTGAGGACTAACACTTTCGGGGCCTTCCTGAAACTAGGATGGAATCAATCATCTGTTACTTCTTGGATTAAGAGAGTATATTTTCCTATTCCTACAGGATTTAGAAATCTGTTGTTTTAAAAAATGGGACAGATTTTTGTTTACACGGCTATCTTACTAATCTTTTGTCATAATTTGAACAAAGGTAAAGTATAACCTAACCCAAGTTCAGTTATCACACTGTAAAAGTAACACGATTTTCATGGATCAATTCCAAGAATGTCATTGCCCTTTCTGCCACTTATACGTAATAAAGCAAAGCTATACTGTGAAAACTGTGTGTTAATAAGTTGATAAGGAGAAGTCACTACAGGTAATTCTTATTTTCATTATTACTCACTTAAGCTAGCATCTCAGGATTTAAAAATCACAGAATTTTAGCTTAGACGGAATCTTAAGGCTAGTTCAATAACGCACCAGATATCTGAGTTAACTCCCTCCGGAATGCTTGGTTATATTCTGGCCCTCTCCAGTGAAAGGCAGTGTTTCCAAAGTAGTGCGACTGCTACTGTGTTTCAGTAAATTAATTTGGCAAAAGACAGTAACTGGGCCTGTTGTAATTTCTACTTTAAAAAAAAATTAATTACATTTAAATGACCTTTTACAGAATACAAATGGGAAAAAAAGGTACCAAATGAGCATGAATGATGGTTAACACAAGAAACGATAAGCCAATTCCAGGCAGTCTCATGGGCAGTGTATACTTGGCGGAACAATGTACAACTGCTTGTGTCTTAAATATTAAGTTATAGTAGCTCTTACTTGGGTCATAGTTTTAAGTGTATACTGATAATAGGCCAGCACTTGTAGACAAAATGCATAAGAATATTAAATCAGCACTAGTAGAGGGGCAGCAGTAATGATTTTATAAATACACTCAAAATAGTCCTTAAGTGGCATATCTTATTCAAAATAGTCAGCACGCACATCAAGAAGCTGATAGTCCTAAAAAAGGCAAAAGAACCAGAACACTCCTAGCGGCCGGAATTGATACTACCCAAATGTTCATCAGTGGAGGAATGAATAAATTCTAATGGCATACTAATAGAAATGAACCATCTGTAACTACATGTAACAGCTTGGAGAATCTCCCAAGCCATGTTAAATAAAAGAAGCCAGACACAAGAGTATATACTGTTTGAGTATATACTTGTGATCTATCTCTCAAATAAATAAATAATATCTTTTTAAAAAAAAGAATATATATTGTTTGATTTCGTTCATGTTGCACAGTAAAAAAATGGGCAAATTAATCCGTAGTGATTATCCACAGAGGGAGGGGCAGTTGTCAACTTGAAGGGGCTCAACAAAACCACAGGCTGCTGATACTCTTATGTGTTTTGATCTGGTCGCTGGTGACACAAACATGTTTGTGAAACCACACACTTACAATCTGTGCACTTTTATGTATGTAAGTTACAATTCACAGTTCAATAAAATGTCAAAAAAAAAGTGTTAGATTTGACTGAGTTATTTATATGTCCAATGTTTTATGTGCAAAGCATTTGATTCTTTCTTACCATGTTGGATATAAGAAAAGATAAACCTCTAAAAGTAATTTTGCCTACTTTTAAAGTTAAAATAGGTAACTAATTTAGACTACTTTTTAATATACATCTGTGCCAAAATTAAATACAATGTTATTTTAGACGTATTTTTATTTTATTATTTTTTATTTATTTTTTTTAAAGATTTTATTTATTTATTTGACAGAGAGAGATCACAAGTAGGCAGAGAGGCAGGCAGAGAGAGAGAGAGAGAGAGGAGGAAGCAGGCTCCCTGCTGAGCAGAGAGCCCGATGCGGGACTGGATCCCAGGACCCTGAGATCATGACCTGAGCCGAAGGCAGCGGCCCAACCCACTGAGCCACCCAGGTGCCCTAGACGTATTTTTAAAAATGCTTTCTAACACAAATAATTCAGAGAAAATGTCACTGTCACTAACAATGAGAAAAAAATTAAAAATAGCCTATATATTATATTAATTTAATTTAAAGTTGGCTTATTATTAAATTGCTGAGAATACACAGAGCTAAATTTTCTTTTATATAAAATCACTTCTGGAGCACCTGGGTGGCTCAGTCAGTTAAGCATTTGCCTTTGGCTCAGGTCATGATCCCAGGGTCCTGGGATTCAGGCCCATATGGACTCCTTGCTCCATGTCTGCTTCTCCCTCTGCCTCTGCCTCTCCCTCCACCCCCGCTCATGCTCTCTCTTTCTCATGCTCTCTCTCTCTCTCAAATAAAGTATTTAATAAATAAATAAATAAATAATAAAATTACTTCTGTATTATGTACCACGTAAAAATTAGGAAAAAACAAATTCCCATAGGAATTTGTGAGAGAATATATTATAATGAAAAAAGGTTTTGAGAATTAGAAAAAAAAAAAATGGACACTACCTTAGTAATGGAGAAAAAATACAGTTAGAGCTGTGGATATCTGCTGACAAATTCCAGACCTGCCACCAGCAAGCTACGTGAACTCGGTCAGATCAGCACTGTCCAACAGAAGCACACTGTGAATCACATTTGTGACTTTTAAATTTCTAGTAGCCACAGTTTAAAAAGAAGTATATGTGCACCGCAATATACCAATCACATCTAATGCAACATAGCACGTCACCAAAACGTAGTGCCACCAGAACAAAGCAGTGTTCTCCAGAAAAATAGTTCACAGTGCTTTAGTTTTGTGATTTTCTTAAAAATTATTTATTTATTCA
Organism: Mustela nigripes; assembly: GCF_022355385.1. NCBI lineage: Eukaryota > Metazoa > Chordata > Mammalia > Carnivora > Mustelidae > Mustela > Mustela nigripes. Next base: position 127,322,234 of record NC_081558.1, on the reverse strand, counting down.
GAGCGAGAGCGAGTGCGCATGAGCAAACACAAGCAGGGGAGGGGGAACAGGCAGAGGAGAGAGAATCTCAGGCTGATTCCACGCTGAGAGTAGAGCCTGATCCAGCATTTGATCTCAGGACTGAGATCATCATGATCTGAGCAGAAATCAAGAGCCCAATGCTTAACCAACTGAGTCACCCAGGCTCCCCAACTATGCTTTAGTTTTAACTTCTGAACTTTTAACTTCTGAACAAATTTTAGTTAAAATTTGAAATTCAGTTCCTCAGTCATACCAGCTGCATTTTAATGCTTCTGCCACCTGTGACCAGGGGCTACCATGTTGGACAGCACAGGTGTCAGTCTTTCCATCTCTTGAAGTTTCACTTTCTTCCTTGATAAACTAAAAAGTTATTATTTAAGATACAGAAATCCCAGGGAGAATTTCTGCCAACTGAAGCCCACATGACCCAATCAAGATGTGTGCCACTCACCATGCAGGAATGCACAACAGTGTCCAGGCATTTTTGGGCTTTTAAAATAAAGTCAGAAATCTGGATGTTTACATAAAATATCTTTCTTTTTTCATGTAGACAACTACCGTGAAATTTTTCAGAGCACTGTGTGGGCTAAACCAAAACATATCCATATGCTACTCTTTGCAACCTGGGTTCTATAAACATTCTTTCCTGCCCTACTAATCTATGATTTATTTAGCAGTGATTTGACTTCTACATCTGGAAGCTAAAAAGCACAGCTGGAGAATCAGTTGAGTGGTGAGATTCAAAGCCCCCCTGTGAAGTAAAGGTGAAGCTACAGATGCTATCAGGAGGTGACAGCCTCTGGTAAAAGTCAGCAGGATCCCAGAGTGAGCTTAAGCTCTGTCTACAGCCCAAGATTCAGAGGAAACTAAAAAAATAATTACTTTATTATTATTATTATTATTATTATTAAGGTAAGGGATCCCCTAACACTCTAATTTTGGATCAAGGACAATGTACCAGAGATGGTTGGAAAGGGTAATGAAGCCAAGTGTATCACAGTGAGTATCATTCCTCTCACCCTGGGGCCCAGGCCCTATGGAACCTGTTTGGATCCTCCAGGGCATGTAGGATCCAAACTGGAAAAAGGTTAACTGGCCAGACAGCAGAAAGCTGCAGTGATGAAGCAGGAAGCAGCAGGTTGGGCAGACAGTCGTACCTTCTGTGGACAAAAAGGAAAGTAGGGGCAGGGAGTGGAGCTAGAATGTATCAGTTCAGAGGTAAGAATAAGCACTAGGGGTCATATCACCCCCAGGAAGGACCTGACAACCAAGAAACACACAGGCCTAGGCTCCAGGGATAGGAATGCTTATCATTCAAAGGAACCTGTAGGATATGTAATTAATCAGCACTAATGAAAGCTTTCACATATAGAACAAAGGTATTTTTCAGAGTCCAAGTCTCCAGAGATGGAACAGACCATGGGGGAACCACATGAAGTGGGGCCATAAGTTATCAAGTAACATCTGCTACCATGACCCCATGGGCCTTCACTCAACAACATGCACCTTCTCAGAAGACCTCTGTCCCCAATTTTGTCCTCAAAACCCCTCACACACAAGCAATTAGGGAGTTCCAGGCTTTTGAGCATTAGCTGCCCATTCTCCTGGGTGGGGCCACACCAATAAACAGCCTTTCTTCGCTGCAGAAGCCCTGAGTCCGTCTGTACGGGCTTGCTGTGTATCAGGTGGACAGACTCTCATTGGTTCATTTACGGTCACAGGTGGACTCCAAGGAGACCAGCTCTCAAGTCCAGGTGAGTCACCATCTGGGAATATTCTTCACTGCTTGCCAGAATCTAAAAAGGATAAGAGTTCCCTCTGAGAAGGTGAAGTCAGAAACTCTGTTTTGTGAATATTGTTAAAACCTCATTTTATTTCCAGGGTGAGGGGACCTTGGAAACGGACGATAACTAAGATCTCTGAGTTAGGATTCAAACAATAAGAATATCAATCCCAAGTTTGTCACTGTCACGCTGTGTGACTTCTGTTTCCTTAAATTTAAAATTGTAATGATATAGCATATTGCTTTTCTCTGTATTTACTTCCAGGACCAAATGCTATCATGAATATAAATTTGGAAGGTATAAGTTCCTCATGTAATTACAAGGTATTTTTTATTATTTACTAAGCAATTACTAGTGGATTCTAGGAATGCAGTTTATAAAGTGCCATTTAAGTCCCTAATCAGAAATCTCAAATTTGAAAGGGGTGGAATGGGTTAGGGCTTTTGGGAAATAGCACTGAGCACTGACTACCCCATTACAAATGCAGCCACTTTCTAGAGGATTCATGGGGTAGAACCAAGGGAGGTCAAATTCCAAGATGGACTTAAAAAGACCTCAGAAGAAGGAATTTGCCCTAAGCCATAACCTTTTTTAGGTCACTGATGCTTTGAGAATCTGATAAAAAAGCTATGGGTTCCGTCTTGGAAAAAGACACATATATGGAACTGACATATATTTTCAGGAAGTTCATGGACCCCCATGGATCTCAAATAGAAAATGCCATCCTTAAAGAAGAGAGGGTCACAGATGAGACACACAATGTGGCCTTAGGAATTAGTTGTTGCTGGGTAGGAGGCAGTTTTGAGAACAGCTGGAGGTCTACAATAAAACAAAGTAGTCTTTCTTTAAAGACTCACCCTCTACTCAAAGTACTGCTACCATGGGACCCTCAGATGAAGACTTCTTGGGGTCTAAAGGAGTCTGATAATCACTCACAAAAGCAACATTCTAGCTAACTGGGTTAGGAGCTATTGCTTCCTTAGACAGTTTAACAACACAGTACATCCTCTACCTTAATCCAAATGAATAATAATCAACCGAGAGCAAAAGATATATGAGGAAAAAAACTATGCAGCCTATTAAGTCTCCCTAAGAACCACACTGTACATGGTAACATTACACTGTAGAACATGTAGAGAATTTTTTTTTTTTATATTTCGGTTTTTGGGACATAGAACGAAGACTAATGAGGACAGATGGAAGAAAGGCAGGTAGGAACAAGGCCCTTCCTAGCCCCACCTCAACTCTAAAAGGAAACCATGCTTAAAAGGATTTTACAACACCCTGGAAGAAGAAATCCACCCTTTCCCATGTGACAGATAAATGATAAAAACCTCATTGGTAACAGGATCCTAGAGGGTTAATCAGATTAAAACAGCCCGACAACAAGCCTATAAAAGCCCCAAGACTGGGATACCTAGGTGGTTCAGTTAAACATCTGCCTTTTCACGGGTCATGATCCCAGAATCCTGGGATCCAGCCCAGCATCAGGCTCCCTGCTCAGTGGAAAGTGGAAAGCCAGCTTCTCCCTCTCTCCCTCTGCCCCTGCTTGTGTTCTCTCACTCATTCTCTCTCAAATAAATAAAGTCTTAAAAACAACAACAACAACAACCTGCTAGACTTAGAAATTCCAGTGTCAACCCTCTTGGGGTCCTTCCCTTTTTCAGAGCATCATACTATCACTCAATAAACTTAGCTTTGGTGCCCACCACTCTGTCTGGTCTACCTCCTCATTCTTCAAAGTGACATGACCAAGAATGGTGGGCATTAAAGGAAAAGAAATCCTGTAACACGACAACGTTTCACAAAGGACTAAATGGTATCCATGTGAATATCACAAAGGAAAAGATGTCCACAGGAACCCAGAGTATCAGTGAGATTCATGGCAGCAATCTGGCACCCACACAGGTAGCAGTGGAGCAGAAGAGAATCACCCTCCTTCACAGAAGGAAGCAATTCACAGAATTTCACAGAAATTCAACAGCAACATTTCACTGACAAGGAGAGAACTTGCCTGATTCTTGAGTGGAACATGGCCTCAAACACATTTTGACAAGATATTCTCTATCCACTTCCCAATCCTATCTCTTATAGAAATTCACTTAGGAAGGTATAACAGAAGTCAAATGGAAAATAGAAATATTTGGGGCATCTGGCTGGCTCAGTTGCTTAATCGTCTGACTCTTGATCATAGCTCAGGTCTTGATCTCAGGGTTGTGAGAAATACTGATCTCGTATTTCTAATTACTAAAATATGAATAGTGAGGTCATAGTTAAGAAGAGTTAAGACGAGTGAGGTCATACTATGAATTTGGAATAATAATTGTTTAGAAAACATTTAATGACTTTTTCATAATATTCTCTTATAATCTATTTTTATTAATATCATGAAAGTGTACTCTTTCATTGCAATGTTTTAAACTTGATTTTCAAAGAGACCAATGAACAAGTTGAAATCACCAGGGATGCAATTAATGTTCTTTCTTTAAATCAAAGATATTATCTTTCTAAGACCAGTAAACCTCATTCCCCTCAAAATTTATCTTGTGACCATCAAATAAGGTGTTTACCAAGGACTGCAGTCCATAAAATCAGAAGGAACAATCAGAAGTAAAAATATTATATGAACAAACACCGTGCACTGCATTCCTATGTATTTGGCAAAGAAATACAGTCAACTGTATGAGTGAGAACTTTTCACATATTGCCAATGGATTTTGAAACTCCTCAAGGACATATGCTGTCTGCTGTGGGATTTCCTTTGGCAGCTTACTAGTTGGGTTTATATTTCAGAGAATTACCTGACACTCTTAATTTCAATCCTTAGAGATCAAATGGTTTAAATACCAGATAATTTCTCTCTAAAGTGCCACAATTTCAAATGCCATTTCTTGCTAATATATCTCAAATGAAATAATAAATCACATTAAAATATGTAGTAGCGCATTTTATAAAAAAAGTATTATGTTGGGTCATCAAAGAAAATAATTCAGAACAGTGCCTGCTACAGAGCAAGCGCAATGAATGTGAGTTTATGACGACCTTGGTAATAATACTGCCAACAATGACAGTAATGACATTATTACCTACCACTTTGTGGTAGGCAGCTACTAAGATGACTCCAATGCCCCCACCTTCTGTTATTCATGCTCTCATAAACCCTTTCCCTTAAGGATCGACTGAACTTAGGGATTCAATTCTAATGAACACAACATGGCAGAAGTGATGGGGTATCACTTTCAAAACTGAGGTTATTAAAATACTTTCACTTTCATCTTAGGTTCTTGCACACTCTCTCTTTAGCTCTTTAGCTCTCCCTTGGATCTCTTGCCCTGAGGGAAGCCAGCTATCATTTTTTAAGTTCCATGGTAGAACTGTAGAAAATCCTAGGGAAAGGCCCAGATGAGTGAGATTAAAAGCGGATCTTCTGAGGCTGCCAACAAGCACATCAGTGAATTCTGAAGCAGATCATTCAATCCCAGGCAAGTTTTCAGATTAGGACTACCCTGTTCAGCAGCCTGACTGAAACATCATGAGAGATCGTGAAAAATAAATCACCCAGCCAAGCCCAGATTCCTTTCTCATAGTGACTGTAAGATAACATTTGTTGTTTGGGGATAATTTGCTATGCAATAGGATAACCAATATAGATTTTGGAGTAGGGTGCTGCCATCTCAAAAATCTGAAAGGTGAAGAGCTTTGGAACTGTGTAATGGGCCTTCAGAAGAGTGTGCGTCTGGGCACCTGGGTGCCTCAGTTGTTAAGCATCTGCCTTCTGCACAGGTCATAATCCCAGGGTCCTGGGATTGAGCCCTACATCAGGCTCCCTGCTCTGCGAGCCTGCTTCTCCCTCTCCCTCTGCCTGCTGCTCCCCCTGCTGTGCTGTCAAATAAATAAATAATATCTTTAAAAAAAAAAAAAAAGAAGAAGAAGAAGAGTGTGAGTCAATGTGCAAAGCACCTGAAACATATTGTTCACAGAGTTTGGGACTTTGAAGAGATCGCTAGGAAGGGCATAAATAAAAATGAGGAAATTTTTTTTGGAAACTGGAAATTAGGTAGTGGCAAGAGGTTTAACAAAACCCACATTTATGTACAGTACATGACCTGCAGTCACTTGCAGTTACATGAGAAGTGAAAAAAAAAAAAAAGTGCTGAATGAACTGGGTAATTGAGCTGAGATCTTCCAGCAAAGTGCTGAGGATGCTACCTGGTTTCTTCCTGCTGATTATAGTAAACTGTGAGAAGATAAACTGAGGGAAGGACTGCTAAACAAAAAGGAGGAAGGACTTGATAGTTTTGAAAATTCTCAGCGTCTCTAGACCGCAAACAATGCTAAGTTAGGAAACAGCTTCCATGCAAAGATCAATTCCAGAAAATTATCAGAGAGTGCACGGTCTAAAGATAAGACAAAAGATGTTGTTCAGAAATCCTTGTTAAGACCTTAGAAATGTTGCCCACCCCCCCCCCTTTTACTGAGAGAGAGAACACACACATGTGCAAGCGGGGTTGGGAGGAGGTACAAAGGGAGAGAGAGAATTCCAAGCAGACTCTACACCCAGCAGGGAGCCTGACACAGGGCTTGATTTCAGTACCCTGAGATCATGACCTACGTGAAATTAAGAGTCAGAGGTATAACCAACTGACCCACCCAGGGGTCCCCAAAATATGGCCTCTTAAAGAGCTATTCAGTCAGACCATAGGTCTCCTAAAAACATAAGGGTATGACACAGAGATCCTATCAAAAGGCTTTTGGAAAGTGAAAGGCCACTCCCTATCCCTTAGCAGAAGCCCCAAGTCAGAGAAGAATTTATCTCCAGGAAATATGTGGGTGTGCTTTTTGTCTAATAGACTAAATCCCCAAGTTTCACAGGAGACTGACAAAAGTTTTGAGAGGATTTTATGAGCAGAAACCCTTCCAGTTTAGAAAATGAAAGGACCAGAGACTGTAATAAATGAAAAAAGGCCATACATCCCCCTAATATTCTATTATCAGGAAGCAGGCTGAGAAAACTCAGCTGCAAAACACATGCTACCTTTCATGAAAAAAGGAAAAATGACTCAGAGAGTGGAGCCAATAGCCCAAGGAGTAGAATCAAGAGACATGGGAGAATTATCCCCAGGTCTGGAAACCTAGTCAAGGAATTTCTGCCTAGCTGGATTTCAGAACAGCTATGGACCAGTGACTCCTACATACTATGCATCTTACCCTTTTTTGAACAAGAACATGTAGGTATCTTATGTCGGCTTCATTGCTGTACATTGGTTGTTTTGAGGTCAGTATCTTGACTCTAATTTCACAGATGACAAGGAACTATACTTAAGGAACTATACCCAAGGAGCCTCACCCACACCCAGATCAAACTTAGATGACTTCTGGATTTAGAGCTGATGCTCACCTACATAGTGAAGACAAGCTATTTTTCATCTTCTCATGAAAGCGATGCTTGACATCAGTGCAAATTAACATGTTTTATAGCATCAAACCTTTAAAAAAGGATATGAAATCCTTTTTAAAATCAATGTGTGTTAATAGGTTGAGAGATTATAGATTAAATCTCACTAATGTAAAACTTAATAAACTATCCTACACTAACCAAGTTAAGTAAATAAGTAATTAACAGCTGTGCAATTTTAATCTGCTCACAGTATCTATTATACAACATCATCACTATTATTGAGATCATACAAGCAATGTCAAAGCTTAAAATATCCTGATTTGCAGAATTTTTGTTGTTGTTTATAACAAAAACTCCACTTAAAGAAGGGGTTTAAATGGATATGTGAAATGGGAAATGTTCGACTCTTCTAAAATGATTATATATTTTTCTTAAATGCACTCTCAACAGAAAGGAAACTGTCATTCAAATGTGATACCTTATCTTTCAGAATGACAGCCCATCTTTTACTTTTCTATTCACAATCTATCATAGTGTGACACTTTATATATGAAAAAATAGTTAAGGCAATATTTTTTAAAATGTCATACTATTTTAAAGAGCAATTTATTTCATGCCTACATCCCTCCAGGCTAAAGCCTATTTAGTGAGGTTTATTAGTGAAGGGCAATGACTGGCATGTCCCCTGAATAAGCACTCACTGGCCAATAAAAACAAGAACACAGATATGCCATTCAGAAATACAAAGCATTGTTTAAAAATAGCAATAGTTTCTGCTGGAACTGAGAAGAGGATGCTGATCTCCAGGGACAGCAGAGCACAGTAGAGGAATGCTATGTTGTACTGGAAGTCAGGATATGTGGACTTGAGATAAATGATAAATGATTCCGCTTCAGGATTGTTTCTTTAACTGTAAAATTCATTGTCTGTAGCAGATTCAATCAGTTAATGCATTCATGAACTACAGACATGCAGGTACTCATACTTGAACTGTACAGGTACTATGAGTTGCCAAATTTCATTTTTTTCCCTAAAATAAACTTCTACAAAACTTCTGTACACTACTACCTTGTAAATGGAAAATGTAACTTACATGGTATTCATGGATATAGTGACTGTTAATTTTAAATGCAATAAACGACAATTATTAAATTCTAACTGTCAAACTGTTGGTTGCCCTTATTCAGTTCTCTGAGAGAAAACAAACGAGTAACTATAGCTAAGAGAGAGATTCTAACATCAAACTGAGAGTTTCTACTTGTCAAGAAAACTCTGAAAGTGAATTCAAAAGGGCTTAAGGTTCTTATTAGATATGATTCAATGTTATTTAATGCAGCACCTACGTACCACCTAAAATCAACTCTGTATCAACCAAAATTACCTTTTGTAACAGCAGCAAATGTCCTACACACTGGACATGCCTCATCAAATAATCACCCTGTTACTTCTGATTCTAAATTTTATCTTGACTCTTCATACAACCCACCTAACCTACTTTCTCAGAACCGTCAATATTGTCATGAGACATGCTAAAATAATTTTGAGGGCAATGGAGTGCTGTGGAAAGAACACAGCTGGGAAGTTACTTTAGGGTTCTAAGCTCAATTTCATTAGATCTGACCTTGACACTAGCAAGTTAATTAACCCCTCTGAGCCTTAGATCTTTCACTCACATTAACAAGCTTATGTCACTGTTAGAAGAAAAAAATGCACGTAACGTGCTTAACAGGGCCCCTGAACCTGGCAGACATTCAACAAATGTTATGTATTTTAAATAATTTAGTTTCTTCAAATAAATTTTCAAAATTCTATCAAAATACATTCACTTTAAATAACAGTGGCTTGAAAGGAAAAACAGCTTGCCACTATTCTCTTATAATAAAGTTGTATTATATATAATATAACTTTTACTTCCAAAGCTACAAACTCCACAAAGCACTGACTGGCAAAAGTAGCAAAAACATTTTGTCCTCAATGACAAAATAGAAACACTTATTTGTCAAAATGAAAAACAGCAACTCTTAGTTGATACCACCTAAGTGTATGCAGGCCTTTTCTTTCTTAAAAAAAAAAAAAAGAAAGAAAGAAAAGAAAGGGTCAATACAGTAGAAAAGACAGAGTGAGAATGTCTTAAATGAAAGTTTCAACCAAGTTAGGGACTTAGCTCTGAAAAGAGCCATATTTAGGCCACAACTAATAACACTAGTACCTTCTAGATGCAGTAAACAGTGAGCAAAATAAAAAGTAGCCCAATGCTAACCCAGAAATCCTGGTCACTTAAATGCAGTAGTAATGTGTTCCAAGATCCATGCTCGTCATTTTGGGTGTATTATTTACAATCTACACAAGTGCGCAAAATAGACATTGTTATCCCCAGTTCAACATAAAGAAACTCAAGCCCGGAGGTATTACTTGCCTGTTCAAGGTCTCCACCCATGAACACCAGAGCTGTATTCAAACAGTATTTGATGCCAAAACCAATCTCCCTTCGCTAGTCCCTGTTTCTCTTTTTTGAGACATAAACATGTGAGCAAGAATATTCCTCAATGTTTTTTAAAGTCATAAAATGGTAGCAGTCCCCTGTTCCTCTCTTCCCTCTTTTAGTTTCTCTCCAATCTGTTGCATATCAGTTCTCCAACTCCAAGTCACCCATTCCTTAAGTCCCTGAAATTGTCCGGTGCCCCAGCCCTATAAGAAACTCTCCTTAGAAAGGCAGAAGAGAAGAAAGTCAAAGTAAAGCTTCCAATTTATCCGGGACCTAAACCAAAGGCTCACAAATAATGAGAAATTCTCTTATATGGTCAACCAATATGGGCACATTCCAATTTACTGGAATGACTAAGGCAGACACAATATGTAGAATCATACAAATCTGTGCAAATCATATATATTTAACAGAATGCTTAAATGAGTCAGATTTTCACAAAGTACCTAGAAGCTTTCATCTTTTATTCAAGGAATGCATTTTAGGGCAAGGGATTTATTTACAAATAAAACTATAGAACTTAAATTCTGTTCTGGTTTTTAAATGAAAGTGTTCATCTAATGAACGGTATCTCATTGATGTCTATAAGGCCTAATTTTGCACTTGAAAATGAGAATACCTAATACCACACACAGCCATTGCTCATGGATCTAAAATCACTGAGTTCTGTGAACCACTCTGTTGTATAGTCCAAAATGTAAGCCTTATACTTCTAAGCACTGTATGCCAGCTAACATGATTGATCCTCATGACAACCTATTATAAGCATTATTATTCTGATTATAACCTACGATAAAAGTGGGTCCCAGAGAAGTGACTTGCCCAAGATCATACAGCTGGTTTAAAAAAAAAAAAAAAGACAGAAAGCCTTGAAACCTAAGTGCTCTGACTCCTCAGCCTGTATCCACCACATTTCCCTGCCCACTGTACGAAGTACATTCATAAGCAGACAGAAAACACCACAGAGGTATAGACCTACTCTCTACTGAGCACTGACTATATGCCAGGCACCAGGCGCTGGAGATGAAAGAAAGCCTGGCCCTGAGCTGAAGGAGACTTTTATTCTTTTTTAAGCAGATTCAGGGGAGGCTGAAAACAAAGAAGCCGCCAGTTCCAATGTGATATGTTCATGCACAGGCTAGTGTGCCATCCCGTGTTAGGAAAACACAATGTAAGGGACAACTAACTTAAATAACAGTATGAGCCTTAGAAGCAACAAACTTTTTAAAAAAGGTTTTTAAGAGAACTTAAGCGCATGAGCAGGGGGAGGGGCAAAAGGAGAAGCAGACTCCCCGAGGAGCAAAGAGCTCAAAGCGGTAATCTTATCCCAGGATCCTGGGATCATGACCTGAGCCAAAGGCAGATGCTTAACCCACTGAGCCACCCAGGGCCCCCCACCTTTTTTTTTTACTTCAAATAGTTCTAGGATATTGACCTGGAACAGGAGCATAGGAAACATTAAATAAACCTTTTCTTAATGGTTTCTGGCCATCACTGGGAAGACGAAAAGCACTGCAAAAATGTTTCAGAAATGAGGGGCTATTCGCCCCTACTTTTAAAAAATGTAAATAGTTCCATCTCTATTCCAGATCCTGTTACACAAGGTTATTGCCTACCACTAGGAGATACACCCTCTTCTTATCAGGTATGACAAAGAGAGTTAATCAGTAACCCTACTTTAATTTTTTAAGTTTAAATTGTCACTGAAGGTCCTTTCTCTGGAGGAAAGTATCTGGATTTATGTCCATTTACCCATTTCATTTGATGTCCAATCAGGTAAAATAAAAGGAGGTAGCTAATTATAAAAACAAATTTTGTCAATTTTAAAACATTTACCCATAATAAACATGGGAAGAGAAAGTTGTGAAATACCTTACCTCACACAGGGACCATGATGATAGTAACAGATCATCTTTAAGGAGCAGTACCTACTATGTGCCAGGGATGTGCTAGGAGCTTCTACACATTCATTATTTTATCCTCTCGTTATCCCTGTGAAATAGATCATTCTAATCTCCATCTTATAAAGAAGAAAAATGAGGGCCAAGTTCACACAAAAAGTTGCAGGGCTAGAATTTGAATCACATGCTGGGGGAAAAGCAACAACAAAACCCTCAGATGTCTCTGCGGCCAAGTAAAGTAAATGTGTCAAGTGGCTCAGTTTTAAGATTACAGGGTTGCACTTTTCAACCTTGGCTGCATGTTGTAATCACCTGGGGAGGGCACCATGTGGGTTTCAACCCCCCCAGATGGTGACTGATTTGGTTTGGGAGCTGCCCACTGATTCTAATGGGCAGTGGGAGCTAAGAAACACTGTGTATGACCAGGAGTGGGGTATGGCCCACCTGAAAGCAGTTTTAAAAAAATTTAAGAGATTAAGGAAACACTGTGCTGGTCAAAGATTGTAACTACTGCCTCTGCCACCAATATATAACCTCTGCCCCACTGCTCAGTGTAATTTCCATGTGGCAGAAGTGGGAGATAGAGAAGTAAACAGATATATTGCCTGGCAGACATAGACATTTGTTTTTCCTGGAAAGGGGGCTGCTTAGTCTTGGAACTTTCCCCAGGTCACCCTTTACTGTCTCCTATTTATGGCACAGGTCTACTGCAAAAGGCACTTGGAGTTAGACATAACCTACTTTCAAAATAATCTCTGGAGTACAACCCATCCTTAAACTGAAGATGACCTAAAAATGCTCACTTAACAAATGTATACCTTCAGATTACGGGGCCAAAATGTAAACATTTCAAGAGTAACATATATATTTTTTTTCTAAAAAAGGCCACTCATAATTAACTCTGATTTTAATCCAAGCCAGGTCAAGAGATCTCACTTAACTAAACAAGTCCTAAGAATGGAGAGCCTAATGCCTTCAAAACAATCTATGCAGGTGGTACAACACAGCGCTGCTGAGTAAAATGTCATTTGTCATTGGAAAGGGAAGCAAAAGCGGCATACTGTCAGAAAAATCCTCATTAAATGGCATGCAGATGTGAAATCCAAAATAAATGCTACAGAAGTCAATCATCAATCCATTAAAAAATAAGAAGAAACTGCAGCCTGCTTAGGAAATAATTCTTTATGCATAACCATGTTATAATTGTTGCAGCACCACAACTCAAGAGGAAATGGCAAAATACTTTAAGAAACTGACATTAAGGCCTTGAACTAGCAACCACTTGAACTAGCTACATTTTTTCATCTGCAACAAAACAAATGTTGAAGATTTTAATGGCCTTGTATTGTCACTTACCACCACGTTCGCCCCACCATCACCACCAAAAAAGGCAAATCAAAGGAGAAAAAAAAATTGAGATTGATTTTCAAAATGAAATACCACAAATATTGGAACACTGGGAAAAAATTAAATTTGAAAGCAAGCAAGCAAGCAAGCAAGCATACTGCAAATACAGGCGGTGACTCAGAAATCAGGGCCTCAGTCAAACAGTTCCAGCATTGGCTGCTGAGGCAGAAGCTCTACTTGGGCAAAATATTTTGCTGTTACTTTGTTTTGTTTTGTTTCAAAAAGCAGAGACAGGAAAGGGAAACCTGAGAGAGCAGACAATAGCCTGCAGGATTTATTTTCTCACCACAGTTCAGGATAACAGCTCATTTGTTGAGTGAATAAATATATATTGATTCCCTCATGAGTGTGAGGCACTGTGCAGTGCTGAGGATGTACTGGTAAACTTGACAGTGTCTGTTTGCATGGGTCCCCTAAACTAAGACACTAAGGCACCAACCTCACATAATCCACCATACATGCCCCTTCTAGCCATATGTGTGAAAATTCAGTCCTGCCCTTGCAGTATTAGATGACAAAATTTTCCTTTTGTCTAACTGTACTGAACTTCATAGGGAAACCACTAATGCCTTCTACGTAAATAGGTAAATACATAAATATCCAGAATTTGAATAACAACGATAAGCCATGGGTAAATTTCAACAAGTTTAAAGAAAAATGTTCTTAACCCAGGTCTGTATCAAAACAGGTTTTCCTTTAGAAAAAAAACCCAGTTCACATATTTTTACTGCCTGTGGCTATGCAGCTTCAGTAAGCTAAAAATACTTCCCTTTCTTCTAAGTTGGGAAGAGAAAATAAGACCAAGCAATCAGCAGCATGTCATTTTCTCTCTCTCTCTCTTTTTTTTTTTTTTTACTAGAAAACACTCAAAATAGCTGAAGCAACGAAAAGGCATCTGTTTTCTATTTGTATACACATACACTGACACAAACATCCATCCAGCTTGTATCTTCCCAGTAATATGAAATAAGCTATATTTGCATTATCAGCAAAGAGTGTCAACATTTCACTACTCACAGCTTTCTAGTATTATTTTTTTATTTTTGGTTGGGGAAAGGACTGCATGAGTGTTGAAAACTAGACACAAGTAAAAGCTTTCAAAAAATATGTATAGGGTGACTATGCTCTTAAGACCACACGGTGCTTACTTTGCAGTCATGCATCATTTATGTTTCTGAAATTTACATTAAACGAGATTCTAAAATAGAAGGATAGGAACTTTAAATCTTTCGCAGGTCTGGCTCAAGTTGTGTTCACTGTATCTGATAGAATGAAAAACTGTGTTTCTTCTCTTGGGCTTCTCAAGGCTGACTGTAAAAAACACAACACACATACACTCCCACCTCTATGACAAACTAAAAGTTACTCAGCAAGATAAACTTTTTTTTTTACCACCCCCCTCCCAAAACACACCAGCAGGATGGTGAACAGTAGCAGTGTGGACTTTTCCAACACTCCCAACATCGTTAAAGTCATCCTATGAAGTTAACAGAAACTAATGGGCCATTAGTTTGGGCAGCTAGGTCACGGCTAAATTTCTCCTGGGGGAAAAAAAACCCAGCAAGGTTTGAGAAATCACTGCCAAACTCTCCATTTCTTATGTTACTGACAAAGTCAACTGCACAGCGAATACACAGCAACCGAGACCATGCCCCTCCGAGATGGGTTGGCAGAAACCGAGGAAAGGCTACTGTTCGGCCCGCGCAGACTGGAGCTGGGCCACTGACAAGTGATGGGGTAAAAGGCTCAGTGGGCGCCGGCCCATCCAACGCCCCGCGGGACCCGCGGCTGGTGCCACCAATTTCAAACGTAACCGCCGGAGGAAGTGGGAGGTGGAGATGTCATCTCCCTTGACACTTCGGGGACCCGGCGGCCCAGCAGGGCTCGCCTCTGATGTCCGCGATGGTCAGAGGTGGCACCCGCTGCGCTAACGTTTCACCAAAGCCACTTTTCCAGTCCGGGCGGCAGGCGCCGGGCGAAGTTGGCCACCGGCCGCGCGCGTCCCGTTAACCGTACCTTGTAACTGGGCGGAAAGGGACTCCTGGTGCTGCTGGTACTTGAGCGCCACCGCCTCGGCTTTCCGCAGCTGCGTTTGCAGCTCGTAGTAGAGCATCGCGCCGTAGAGAAAGCCGAACACCACGGTCAGCAGCAGCAGCGTCTGGAAAATCCGCTTTTGCTTTCGGGAGCACATCCCGTTTCCCATAGTCCCGCCTGGACCCCGCGCCGCGGCCGCCCCCGCCGCCGCCGTCCCTTCCTCCCCTCCGCCGGAGCGAGCGCCTCAGCAGCGGCCGCCGCAAGAGGTGGCCGGACGCAGCATGAGGAGGAGACGCGAGACACAAAAGCGGGGCCCGAGGGGAAGTGGCGCCCGCTCAGCCCCCGCGCGCCGCGGGGCGCGCAGCCATCGACGCCGCCTGGGCAGCGGCCGGCAAACTTTTGCGAGGCTGGCTCTCCGCGAGTGCCCGGGCCCGGGAGGGGGCCCTCCGCATACTTCCGAGCGGGCTGTGCCCGCGCCGGTCCCCAGACGCCGTCTGCCTCTTTTCCTCCTCCCCACTTTTTGGCTCGGCTGCCCCCGGCGGCGCTCGGAGTCCCGCCCCGGCCGCTCCCCGCCCCCTCGCGGCGGCTCCCACTGCGCGACTTTGTTGCCACCAAAAGGAGGGGGTGCGCGCCCAACAAAGAGACCCGACTCCAGGCGGCGCCTCCGCGCGCGGCCGGCCGGGGTAGTGGATGGGCGGGGACCGGCTGGCCCGGCCGGGTGTGGGGGACGGCGGGCCGGTGTCACTGACGGGGCTGCCGAACCTCGGCCGCCGCCGCCTCCCACCCAACTTACGTGTCACCCACGGCCCCGCTATTCTGGCCAACGGGATTCCGGGAGGAAGTCCCACTCGGGCTCCCCGCTCATTGGGCCCGTCAGAGCCGCCGCTCCCTCCCTTCGGGGAGGCAGTGCGGGGCTCGATTGGACGCCCGCTTTGTCCGTCCGACCCCGGGGCCGCGCCTTCCCTCCCACCGCGAGGGCCCGCGAGGGGCTCCGTGGGCAGCGCGGCCGCCTGGCGCCGGGGTGCGCCCACGTGGAGCGCGGGTGGGTGGGGAGAGCCCGCCGAGCCTGGAGCGGGGAGGTTGGGGTGCGCGGGCGACGTGTCCCGGCTTGCGGCTGGGCGAGGTATGGTGCGCACGTGTGTGAGAGTGCAAGTGAATGTGTGTGATCCAGCCCTCGGAATGCACGTGGGGAGAAAGTACCGTGTATGTAAGTGGGAGAGAATGGGTGGAAGCCGCTGCTTAGACTCTACCGAATACCCTTTCTTTCTTTCCCCAGCCAAAGGGCAGGTGCAGCAGATACACGGGATGGCTATACGGTCCCCATAATTTGCGTAGCCGCACGGGAGAGGTCTTGCCAGTGGACTCTTGCCCCATCCGCGTGCTAGCATGAATGCCTGTGTACGGATGGCAGGACACGAGTCGGGAGACTGAAGCACGCTAACACGATAGACTTACTGCTCAACTGTCCATGTGGGTTGGGGAAATCAGCTTGCCTTTGGCAGACGGGAAATGAATGATCTCATACTCTTCCCCGGGCTCCAAACAGAGTAATTTGAAAACAAATCTCAGAGGCTGAAATAAATATGCATACATTTTGTCATATGTATTTGCTTGATTGGTTGCAAAAGTACATACTTTTGCTAAATTACATTTTGAAGGCTAACAAAGGTTCCCTATGCAAAACAAAGTAAAACGTAATAATCACAAACCTCTTCAAAGAAAATCAAATTCAAAGAAAACAGTGCTTTTGTTCTTTTTATGTACTTGAGGAGGGGGAATACAGGTTAGGCATGAATGATAATTTTGTTTCTGCTCTTGACCTAACTTCTAAGAAAGTAAATTATTTCTTAAATGCCTCAGAAGTGTCATGGAATTTATTTCATGCTGCATAGTTTTTATGATACTCTAACCAGACTTTAGTTATCACTACCAATAATAGACGAGTGCTCAAAATGAGGGTAGATCTGCGTAGCCACATTAAACATAAAGATGGTCGGTCCCTGGTGCAGAACTTTTTTAGGTAGACTCTGAAATGCTAAAACCATAAAATAACCCTCATTACAAATGCTAGCCTAATGAAACCTAAGTTTGCCAGGCATCTACTTTTCCCTAATAAATAATGTTATAACAGTAATTATATTGTTCAAATGCTTTCATTTACAATTAACACTATCTCACTTATCATACCCAGATTAAGTATCAGCCTCACAGTTTGGTAAAGAAACCAAAGTTTATTGAAGGGACTGTGATAGCTCTAGGACCCACAACATGCAGAAATGTAGGAGTTCAGCAGAAGGGGATCTAGGTTAGAATCCTGCTGTTCTCCTGTGGAAGCCAAATTCTCATTCTTTTTTAACAAATGATATTAACAAACTGTGTCTGGTCCGTTAAAATGAGAACCTGGTTTAAAAAGAAAATTATTTAAGGAAGTTTTAGAATTTTGTTCTGTCGTACAGATACTACGTAGTCTTAATTGTTACTCAATCTACCACTGTTTAAATTTCCCTCTTTCAGATTTATTCTTAAAAATTGAGACTGGGTAATTCCTGCCACCTTGTTAAAATTCCTTATGAAAAGTCCTTACCATTATCAGAGTATGATTTGCTAAATAAACTCTTCCTCCAGAAGTACTACCAAAACTATTCTGGAGGAAATGAAGTTTTATAGCAATAATCCTGGCCCATACTAGGAGACAAAATTATCTTAACTGAAAAGAAAGGGAAGGAGGAAGGGAAAGAGACAGAGAAAGGAAGGAAGAAATTGTACAGAGGATTGGGAAATTATTACTCACACATTACACAGTATGCAGTATTTAGTTGTATTTCAGAATCTTTGGAACATTCTTATGCTTCTGGAATACATGATTACTCATTTGAAACCCCTGATTCCTTTGCATCTGATTTCAGACTCCAAAGGTATTCTTTGCCTAAAGCTGCTGGCTGACTGTACAGAATATAATAAATGTAGGCCATAAAACACAACTCAATATTTTAGTCATAAAATTTGTAAGAGGACAAAAATTATTACCTGGACTTACCCATTATTTCAAATTCAGGAAGGGTATGTAGAAGTATATAAAATCACTAATGGCAGTGTCTTTATAAAATTACTTTTCCAAGGTGAAGTATGCTGCTAGTTTCTTAAAAATATCAGTATAAAGCCTTTGAGAGGCCAACATGGGGAAACTATCCAGGGTCTATAAATTGAATTTACATAACATTGCCTTTGGGTAGAACTTGTAACAGATGAGCTATTTCTAATGGTCTTGTGAGGTCCGTTGCTAGTTCTATTTTATTTTTATTTATCATTTTTAAAATGGTATTATATAATTACATTTCTATATGCTATATTTTTAACAATATATAAAATTTTAGATGTTATATATCCTGAGATATTTCATCAGTTTAATATTTTATTTCTAAGGGAGGAAGAAATTAACTTCAAGATTCAAGGCCTTACATTTGAGAAGGACTAAGGTAATATTTGGAAATCTTAGCATTCTTTCTAGTTTTACTAAATTTGTCATTTTCAATAAAATTTGTTCATTTTCAAAATAGGGAAAAGCAAGAATATATAGTTGAGGGATACAGCAGGTGTATAATTTGTAAAAATAGATGACCCATCCTAGACTAAGTAGTTTCCATTGTCTGTGAAATTTTTGAATTAAATCTCTTTACTACAAATTGAATTCAACAGTTTGCAAGAGACATCTACCTAAGAAAAGGTGATGAATATTAAACAATTGTTTTTAAAAAAATTTGTAACTGTGTGGTGATGGATGCTAATTATGGTGATCATTTTGCAATAAATATTTAAATTGAATCATTATGTCATACACCTGAAACTAATGTGTTACATGTCAACTATATAGCAATTAAAAAATAAAATTGTAAATGGTGTTTCAGTACTTCTCAGTTATTTAATAAAGCACAGCTTCAGCCTTTTCATGTAAATTTTGCAGAAATCAACTATCATTTTTCCTCTGTAGAAAACTATACTTACCATCTCTGCCTTTTTGCCACTTCACCCATTTGCTATCACCTAATTAACACATGGCTTCCTGCTTGCCACTTACATGTACTGTTTTGAGAAGTAAAGAAAGCTACAGTTAAGGTATTCTGTTTTTTTGAGGACTCTGTAAGAGGTATTTTGAAACTCATTTTCCACAAAATTTTGCTAATGACTTGGTGGTAATTGTTAGCAGATTAAAAAAGTATGAAAATTTTTTCATAATTAAAAAATGAAAAATATTTAGGAGGCCCTAAATCTGTAGATGTGTAGCTAGACTAAAGAAATAAGAACTATTATTTCAAATGTCTTTAACATCTTTCTAAAGCAGGACAGTCTAGCATACCATAAACTCTTCCAGATTCTAAGGTGGCATAAGAAATATTTTGAATTTGTTGCTTAATGTTTATTATAGCTAACATATCACTTTTAGGAAAGAGTTAGTTTCATAGAATATTAGAATATATGGGAAAGGACCGTATGTGAGACTCAGGTGAGGCGGACTTCCCAAATCTTCCATTGGCTCATTCAGGCAGCTTTTCACCAGCTCACTGTCTTCAGAGACTTCAGACAAATAGACTGTGGGAAGATCAGTAGCCAATGAAATATGACATTTTTAATGTTCCCCCCCAAAATGTGTAGTTTGTTGATTGCTTTGTATAAAAGACATGCTTGTTTTATCCATGACCATTTTATAGAATCGGTATTAGAATTTTAGTATTATATGATAGATACATGTAGTAATTTCTTAATTGTCATGGGACATGGCTCTTCGTACTTACGACGTATCCAATGCTAAGTCCTTGGTCAGAAATTTAACATTCAATTTCAGAACTATTCCTAAGGGAATCATAATCTGCTCCATAAATGTTTTTTATGCTCTAGTTTCAGGAATATTTTGAGTCAAAACAAAGGGACTATCAATGGTTTTACTTAGAGATAAAATAGACCAAACTTTCAAAAAAAAGAAAAAGATCCTAAGAGTCAAGTTACCTCAGCATTAAGTTCTACTCATGTTAAAACTGAGAAGTAAAAACACATGTCTTCCCTCGCTCTGCTCCTTCTCATTCTGTTCTCTAGTGCAGCTCTTTAAATCTTGGCATCCAACATCCTAGGAATCTTTTGATTCCCAGGATCCTTGTCTAGGACTATGCCCTTCACTCCCTATCACCCACCCACATACACACACTGTCTTTCCCTTCTTGAAGACAAAGGACAAAATCTAATATAATTTTCCTCAAAACATCTATTACTGTCCTACAAGTAATCAGTTATTCCAAGGAAAGCAAATTAGATCCATTAATTAACAGGAAGATATTAACAAATGAATTATTAGCTTATTATTGTTCTCAAGAATTTTGTGAGAAAATAGGGTAAGCCAAAGGACTGAACCCTAATGGCATAATCCTAGATAGGCTGGTAAGTAGATGAGTCATAATAAAGGACAGAGAGTTTCACTTTTTGCTTCTTTGATCCTGATTCTCTTGCCCAATTGTAAAGGGCTTCAGGAATATTCAAAAGGTGACTCAATATGCCTACTGGGAGGATACAAATCCCGTTTAAGTTACAAACTATCTATGATGTCAACAGTAAGTCAGGAACAGTTAGGACCTTAATTCTCTCTCTGTAAAATGCAAGGGATGATCCTATCTGTGCTGCCTCATTTCAGAGAGAATGAACCCACAGGATTCAAGAAAGAAGATAAACTTTAGATTTCATTTAGATAAAATTGAATTTGTAGTGATACTTGTCATTGTCGACCTAAATTTATTTATACTTTTCTGGAAAACTAACAGTTGATTAAAAAAAAAAAATCAGCTACCCAGTTTAAAATGATAATTTTCCAATCATATTTATTAATTGAACTTCTTTAATAGTTGAGAATGGATGAATTATGGCCTTAAACCAAGGGACTTTTGTAATCCACTTATTCAAGCTAGATTTCTAATTCCTTGGTTATAATTTACGGACTAAGGTTTTCATTATGCTTTCTATGTCAACAATTTTCTCAAGTAGTTATTGTGTGCAAGGCATAATGCAGGGAGCGAAATGGAAGGTGGAGGAAATAATGATGAATGAACCATGGACCCTTCCAGTGAAGAGGTTGTGGATTTGGTACTTGTTGATTTAAAGGCCAAATCAAAACTCTGGCTGGAAATTAAATTACTCAAGGAGAGAACAAAGCAAGAGAAAAAGAGGCCTCATGATGTAACCATGATTTCCTGTTAGACCAGGCAATGGGATCGGTTAATCAGCAGAGGCAGTTCAAGCTGGGAAAAAGAAAAGTGATGCAAAGACCCCTCAAAACAAAGAAACATCACTTTGCTTCCATTCTCTTTTGGTGCAGGGCAAAGCCTTTGTTTTGTGTGCAGATCTGTTGGTGGGAACTCTGCTGAGCCGCTGAAGCCAAAGAACATCGTTCAGATTCCAGTCTCTGCTTCACTGAGTGGGGCAAGATCTTCAGGATATTTGTATGGTAAGGTCATTCAATGCAAATATGTCTAGTTGGAAGGAGCTTTTCTTGGTTTTTTCACCTAAGTTGACCACAATTTTTCTTTCATATACCAGCCATTATGGAGCTTTTCCAAATCACTTATCTCGATTTTCATAGAAACAACTCTTATTTTTTTCACTCTCCTATTTCATTAGTTTACATAACAGTTGATTAAATTACATAATTAAAATAGCAAGTGCAATTGCATAAGCGGCTTTTATAACAACCCACTGGTTTCTGTGAGGCATTCAGTTCGGTAGGCAGACACAGGCC
Organism: Mustela nigripes; assembly: GCF_022355385.1. Taxonomy (NCBI): domain Eukaryota; kingdom Metazoa; phylum Chordata; class Mammalia; order Carnivora; family Mustelidae; genus Mustela; species Mustela nigripes. Next base: position 127,300,429 of record NC_081558.1, on the reverse strand, counting down.
AAGCGGAGATTAGTTTAAGTGCCAGGAGTCCTCAGCCCTGAAGTGCACAGGGAAGGGACTCACTGACAGAGGAGAGAGCCTCCCATCATCCAGTGAGTTGGTTCAGCCGAGTTAAGGGATTCTACCATACACAGAAATGACTAGTGAGGTAAAAGGAAGAACTGGTGATCAAGAAAAGGTGTGTAAGAGGAGTAACAGGGAAACTGAAAGTATTAAGAAGAGAACTTGGAGCTTTGTTGATAGAACTCAAAGGAAGTTGAGATAAAGCCTGCAAGGAGGCCTGGAAGGATCTGACTGGGGTGGAGTGGAAGATTACAGTGCGCTAGGGAATAAATGGGCGACGGACAAGTAAAGGAAGAGGAGTAGTAGGGTTAACTCTGCTTTTGATAATTTGCCTGCAAAAGAAGATAGATTGAATGAAGCTTGAAAAGGCGATGAGGTTGAGGGAAAGTTTGCTGTGGGGGCTTTTATTTTTGGATTAGCACACACAAGAATTTCTTCAAGGAGCTCGTGGAGAGGGATAGGTTAAAGATTTGAAGGGCCACATTAAATACACTGGAATGTCTGGAATGTTACTTCTTAAGGCAATGTTCTATTATAGTTCATTTTCCATTTTAGAGGCTCAATAAATTATGGAATGAATGGTCTTAAGAGTCACTAAGAAGAAGAAAATTGAAAAGACTACCTGGCTAACTGAAAAAGAAATTTGTTTGAGAGGCCTAAGGTTGTATGTACTTGTATTAATTCACTCTGATTAAATGTGCACACTCTCCAAAATGAGCATGATTGTATGATAATATCCCAAATAGAGAATCTGTAAAATGGTATGTATTTATTTAAGAAGAAAAACAGACTCTGCTTTGAGTAACAGTAATTGGCCCATTTAAAACCTTTTATGTGGGTGCCTGGGTGGCTCAGTGGGCTAAAGCCTTTGCCTTCGGCTCAGGTCATGATCCCAGGGTCCTGGGATCGAGCCCCACATCAGGCTCTCTATTCTGCAGGGAGCCTGCTTCCTCCTCTCTCTCTGCCTGCCTCTCTGCCTACTTGTGATCTCTCTCTGTCAAATAAATAAATAAAAATATTTAAAAATAAATAAATAAAACCTTCTATGTATATAAAAGACTTTGTGTATAACTGTTAGATATGTTTACTAAGCAGTTTATGACTTTTACAAATGTTTCATAACATTAAATGCAAAAAGGAGAATGTGAAATTGCACAAATGATATTATTGCAATCATGTTAAAATGCTTAAAGAAAAATAATTTGTTGTATACTGCTACTTTTAAGTAATTAGATAAAGAGGGGGAAAATGTGGATATTTTCAATAACTCATGAAAATCTATTCTCTTCAGAATAATGATGCTTTCTACTCATATGTTGGTTTTAACATTGTTGAACATATCCCTGATCCTAAGATCTGTTTTTCTATAAAGAGTGAGTTGGTATCACACATGGAACAGGAGGGTAGACTACCTAGCTTGGGGCAGCCATTTCACACACATCTTCCCACTCTCTCTCTTCCACTAACAGCAGTGAATTAAGTGAACTGTTTCACTGAGTGACTTTGGGACAGGGAAAACTAAAGCAACCCCATGAAAAACTGTTTATCCTCCTTTTCTTGCTTCTATTCTTGCTAGGACTTTCAGCCTTACATTACATCTACCTTATAAAAAAAAAAGTGTGAGACATCTAGGTGGCTCAGCCAGTTAAGCATCTGCCTTCAGCTCAGGTCATGATCCCAGAGACCTGGGATCCAGTCCCACATTTGGCTCCTTGCTCAGAGGGGAGCCTGCTTCTCCCTCTGCCTGCAGCTCCCCTTGCTGGCACGCGCATGCTCTCCCTCTCTCTGACAAATAAATAGAATCTTTAATATAATGAAAAAAAAAAAAAAAACCAAACAGATGGTGTATGTCCTCTTCGTAAAAGTCAAGGATTTAATGATTTTTCTTTTTTTTTCCTTTCCTTTCTATTCTTTTTTCTTTCTTTATTTCTTCTTCTTCGTCGTCTTCATCTTCATCTTCTTTGTCTTCTTCTTCTTCTTCTTCTTCTTCTTCTTCTTTTTTTTTTTTTGTTTTTGCAGTCTTCCAGCACATCTAAGGAGTGACTAGGTTGGGTCATCATGAATGTTTCCTGAGATCTCAGACTCATCAAGTCGCTTGGCTGCAGGGCATAAGTGACTTATGGAGAGCATCTAGACCCTCATCTTAGTTTCTAGATGCCTGAGAAGACACTGTGCATTGGAACACAACCATCAATAAAAATCCCAGTCCCCAAGCAAAGACAAAATTCACTCTTCTTTCCTTTCTGAGGTTCTCAGATGCTCTGTCTCTACACTCACTCTATATGTTAAATAAATTCTGCTCTCACTGCCTCTCAGCTCCCGTCTGATTTCTGTCCTGTGTGTGAGAAGCCAAGGACCCTCTTGACTGGTCTTGTGGTACCTCTCTGGGTCCTCGGACCCAGCCAGCCTGCATCAACTTCAGATGTGACCCACTCAATATCTGCCTTTACCAACAAGGTCTCTAGCACTCTATCTAGTACCTAATAAACACTGAACACAATTTAATTGAGTGAGTGAATAAACAACACTCAATGAAATCTATTTTTGTTCCCTAACAAAGACCAAAATAAATAATGGGAATTTACAAGATAGCGAGATAGAAAAGAAAAAAAAAAATCTGGGGAAAAAGGTAGAATGAAATTTATCTGATTTTAAATGTAGTGAAATTTCTAAGTAGGGAAGCCTTAGGAAAAACAAATGAAAAGAAATAAATACATTGGATTACTTGAAATTCAAAATCGTCATAGTTCAAACAATTCTAAAAAGTTTAAAAGCAGATGCATAGAGAATATTTGCATAGATTAAATAGACTGCATGAATTACATAGATCTAACAACTTTATATAATTGTATGTATATTGTTAAAACAAAGATAATAAAAAGTTGCAAAGTTCATAAACAGATAATAGTTCATAAAGTGTTCATAAATGGATAGTTCATAAGTAGATGAACAGCCAGCAAATATGTGAGAAGTATTCAATCTCAGTAATCAAAGAAATGAAACCAATACTAATAATCTCATAACAAGTGACAATAGCAATGTTTTTTAAAAATTTTACATTAAGATTGGCTTTAAAAATATTTTTTAAAGATTTAATTTATTTGTCAGAGAGATAGAGCACACAAGCATCGGGAGTGGCGGGCAGAGAGAGAAGCAGGCTTCCTGCTGAGCAAGGAACCCGTCACGGCACTGGATCTCAGGACTCTGGGATCATGACCTGAGCCAAGGCAGACACCCAAATGACTGAGCCACCCAGGCTCCCCTAGATAGGACTGGACTTGAGCTGAATTTTCAGACTGCCTGCTGGTGTCCAAGAATTGCTTGGTGTCGTGGGTGGGAAGAACACAGTCCCATGATGGAATTGGGTCCAGAATCTCTAAAAGAAATAGTAAGCAGACATTAAAGCTAGTTGTTTAGCTTGGAATCCTCAGAAAGAGACCCTGAAGAAAGCTTTCACGTGGATGAAGGTTATTAGGAAGAATTCTCATGAAAAATCAGGATAGCAGGAAAGATGGCAAATGAGCAATCCCAAAGGAACTTTTTTGCGCACTCAGAAGAGCTCTGGAAAAAGTGTAGATCATACTCAGAGTTGTTCCCCTAAGGAGCAAGAGAGCTGCTATATTCATATTACTGCTCCATATAGTCATTAATTCAGGGCTTGGTTGAAGGGTGTAAAGTCCCAGAAATTTCTCTGTCCTCTGTGCAACAGCCAAGTGGCCACAGCAGCCAGAGGCCCAGGTACTAGCTACCATGGCAGTGAGGCACACCAGAAGTCCAGGGGAAGGAAAATGGCAAGTTTCCCAGCCTATATGCGTGGGGCAGTAACAAAAGTGATATTTGTAACTAAAGTGGTATTTGTACCATGGTATTTGTACCATGATATGATGAATGCTAAATGAAAAAACAAAAACAGGGTACAAAATACTATATAAGGGGTCCAGATTTACACCAGAGCCTGAGGTAACTAAAAAACTGAACAAAAATATATGACACAATGGCTTAGCCATAAGGCATCCAGAAAGAGTGCTTCCAGAGAGAGAGGAAACAAAAGAGGCATGACTGCTCTAACTACTGTCTGGCCAGAAAGCTGCCACACAGAGAAGGAAGAGCCCAGGCAAGTGCAGCCATGTCCCCAACAGGAGACAACCCCGGGAGACTGAAGAGACATTCTGTGTTAGGAAAAGTTGGTTAAGGGTACACGAGAACAATTTTTGCAATTTTTCTGTTAGTCTAAAATTACTTCAAAATTTTAAAAAAGTGTTAAAAATCCCAAAAAGGGAAAATATAGACCATGAGAATGTTAATAAAAATAAAGATGGAGTGGCTATGTTAATAATAGAGAAAGGAGATTTTATTTTACTTTCTAATTTTTTAGAGAAAGTTTCAGAGAAAAAAATATTATCAAGAAGAAAGATGATAATTTCATAATGAAAAGGGGTTCATTTATCAAGAAGACCTAAAAATCCAAAATGACTATGTGCCTAATAGTAGACCTTCTAAAAACATGAAGCAAAAACTAATGGAACAAGGAGAAATAGACGAATCTACAACTACAGTTGGAGCCTTCAATACTTTTCTCCTGGTGGCCAGAAAATCTGTAAACATATGAAAGACCTGAGCAACATTATGAACCAACAAGACCTAATTGACATGTAGAGAACATTCCACTCAACAACAGAATCACGTTCTTTTTAAGTGCTTGTGGACCATTTACCAAAGTGGACCATATTCTGAGATATAAATGAGCCTCAGTACATTTTAAAGCACACCACATACGTACCATTTCTCTTTGTTGGTGGAGAGCTGTTTTACATGCTAACCTTACGACTTGGTGGGTCAGATAATATCCAGTTCATGACGGGTAGCTTCTGCTTGTTCCTACTAACAGATATGGAGAAAAATCATTTGCAAATCAACAGCTGCATATCTGATATCAGAGGATGTGTTAATTTGCTCAAAGCAGTTTGAACCCTTAGCTGGTGGGCACCTGGGTGGCTCAGTGGGTTAAGCCGCTGCCTTCGGCTCAGGTCATGATCTCGGGGTCCGGGATCTAGTCCCGCATCGGGCTCTCTGCTCGGCGGAGAGCCTACTTCCTCCTCTCTCTCTGCCTGCCTCTCTGCCTACTTGTGATTTCTCTCTGTCAAATAAATAAATAAATAAATGAACCCTTAGCTGGTATAACAGCTGCAGTTAGTCACCACCTGGTTAAAGGCTACAAAATCAACCATTATGCTCTAGTATCCATCTGTCTTCAGCATAGACCCAATAGGTGAGTTGAATGGAAATGTCATGGGGTTGTCATACCTGTATCCTTGATATTGGCACAATCTCTGTAGTCCCTTCATGAATGCAATATTGCTTTGGTTTACTATTTTCCTAGTTAGAGGCAGTTTCAGAGGCTCCCACTTGGCCTTTCCCACCGTAATAATCCTTACACCACAGGTCAAGGAGCCAGTGTGGGGAGTCTGCCTGCTGGTAATTATAGCTATTCCAATTATGCATCCCAGAACTAGAAAAACAGCCACCAGATGGGTTTAAGGACCCACGGACCCACTATAAGAGGGAACTGAGGTAAAGCCCCCAGAGTACATGACCTCCCTAAACCTCTCCTCCAACTGGTGAATCACAGTAATATTTCAGGTCTTCTAGAATTAGTGTGTCAGTTCAGAGCCAGTGTCTCATAGTCTCTAAAAGTTTTCATTATTTTCTCAATGCACAGTTTCCCTGGTAAAAGCCTGGAGGTCCCTTGGGTGAAGGCTTGGAGAAAGATTATAAATTTTTGGTGGTGTACAGGGACTCTGTCTCAAGGGGGCTCAGTGTCTTCTCTACTCAAGGGGTCTAGGTCTAAAAACTGATCAAGTGCAGGAATTGGTTGAGAAGCCATGACTCATTTTTATGATTCAGATTAGACTTTTGCTACTTGATCTAAAACTTTTCTGTTGTGCTAGATCAAGTGAGAATTTAGCAGACTTCCTATCTATCCCATTTTTTGTAACACCATGGTGAACCATCCAATGCCATAGTTTTGTGCAACTCAGACTATTCTGATTACCGCTTGACTGCTATCCATTATGGTAACCATGCCCATTGCCTTTGAAGGTTGAGTGCTACCACTTGGCTCTTGCTAACCCAGGATCCAATTACTCCCACTGCATTTAGGTTTCCTGATTCAGTGACTGTAGTCCCCACTGTAAAGAGTAGCCTACAAAGAAGAGTGATTACAGAAGAGCTCTTTAAGGATGCTAGGGCACTATTCACAATTTTTTTTCTGAGTTGTGGTGAAAGGTGTCTTCTGGACTCTGGTATATCACCTGGACTCTCAGAGTAGGTAAGTCTTAACTGAAAAATCCACTAATTTGACAAATTCGCATTCCAAACTTCATAAGAGTTTGAATCCCTTCCTCTACGTTTAAGCAAGGTAGGTCAAGTGTTTCTAGTTTCCTCATGGTAGGCCATTTTGGTCCTTGTTTTACCCAATCAACTAAAACTGTTAAACCCTTCCCAACTCCCTGAGCTACAATTTTAAATCCAGGATCTCTGCTTAGTAAGCCCATATTGATAATATCAGCCAGATCCAACTCTGCTTCTTCCATCATTATCCCACACCCTCATTATTCATTCCCATACATATTTTCCATATTTTAGTCTATATAAATTAGAAAATTCACATAATTCTGAGTGTAGCACACCTCCTCATAGGTCATGCTTTGTATCTCATCCTTGGGACCTTCTGGAATTTGAGTCTAATTACATGTCTAGAAGTAAAGAGGAGCAGTAGATGTGGGTCCTAAGGAAAATCAGCTTTGTCTTGCAGAGCATTACAGTTTCCTTGGGCAATGCACAATTAATTCCCTCCAAAGGGAAGTAGGGGGAATTGGAGAAGCCAATACTACTGGGAGTAAGGAGTCCACTTCCACTGGGAAAGAAGACTGGCCAGAATTTAGAGGCTCAATGTCCCCAGCCTCATCAGGCTCTTCTTAGAGGTCCTCATTCCAATTGGCCAGATTCTATTCTTTCCCAATCGATGCCCTCATTTGAACAGTGGACACCCTGTGGAGCTGGGAGTGCAACTAGTGCTGTAATTCAGCGAACTGCAGGATGAAATTGTGTTTGATTTTCAAGAATCTCAGCCCTGAGGCTGCAGGAGATAAGGGTCACCTTTAGGGCATACACAGAAGTGTTTAGGTCATTTATGTGACACTTGAACTGAAAATTCAGTTCCCTGAGCTCATCCTTTCTTTCATCACTTTGTCCAGCAACATGATCAACCAACCAGCCTCATTAGATTCATTAGATTTCCAAAATGTCTGAAAGTATCGCAACTCTAGGCACCAAGTTCCTTACTTCTTTTAAGTGGTTGATTAGAATATCTAATGAAGATATTTTGCATATCTCTGATTCCAGATCTTGTTGGGGACTATCAGTGCTCTCTTCACTATTGGAAATAGGGTCATTACCATCTACCAATCTAATGAGATTAGAGAGCCAATTTCTGAAACCTCAGAACTAATTCAGAAAACTCATCCTTAAAATTGTGGTCCTCTAGATCCACTCTTGGTACCAAAATCTGAACTGGTCAGGGTTCTCCAGAGAAAGAAAACCAAAAGTGTGTGTGTGTGTGTGTGTGTGTGTGTGTGTGTGTGTATTCACACACTTTTCTATAGGAAGAGTTGTACCACAAAGAATTGTCTCATGTGCTTAGGGAGACTGAGAAGTTCAAGATCTGTGGTCAGCAAGCTGGAGACCCAGAAGAGCTGAGGGCAATTTTCCAATTGAAGTTCAAAGGCCTGTGAACCAGGAGAGCAGCTGATATATGTCTCAACCCGACTTTGAGTCCAAAGGTAGAAGACTGATGTTTCAAGTTAAAGACCTTAAGGCAAAAAGTAAGACCTCTTTCTTATTCAGCCTTTTATTCTATTCAGGCCTTTCATGGATTAGATAAGGGGAGTAGGAGGGCAATATGTTTTATTACGTCTACCAATTTATATGTTATTTTCATCCAGAAGCACCCTCATAGACACGACCAGAAATGATCAATCAAATATCTGTGGACCCTGTGGCCCAATCATGTTGGCACCTAAAATTAACAATCACGTGGAGGTTGGAGAAGAAAAGAATCAAGGATAGCTGTTTTCTATCATAGTTCCTTGCATAAATGGTGGTTCCATACATTTGGAAGAGAATAGGGAAAGAAGAATGGAACTGAGGTACTAGTAAGAAGTTCAGTGCTGGGCATGTTTTGTGGAGCGTGTATGGAACATCCAATTGTAAATACATGACTTTAGATCTGGATTAGAGATATAGAATTGACAGCTCTCTGTATATGCTTTAGAAGGAGTGAATGAAATTCCCCAGATAAAGTGGGTATAATGAGAAAGAGTAGTGTGTGAAGGATGGAACCTTGGAGGATTACTAACATGAAGGGATAGGAGAAAGTCAAGGGTGTAGAGGCAACATAGTTGAGACAGAATGGGACCAGGAACCCATTTCAAGAATGAAGGAAAGGAAAACTATTATCTACTATAGAGAGGTCAAAGATGGTAAATACTGAAAACTGTCCAACAGAAATAACAAATAGGAGGTTTGTGTTATCTTTAGAGAGCAAAGTTGCAGAGGTGGGATGGACCGAGAAGTGACCGAGTGCGAAAGAGACAGAGACATGAAATGTACCCTTGCTCTGCCTGCAGCATGGACTGATGGACAGCAAGGAGATGACCCAGGATGGTTAAAGAATGTTTTTCTAAAATGCTAAAAGCAAATTCAATGATGGGAAGAGGAAAGATAGGGAACAAGGTCCCTGAAGAAGAATGGGATCCAGAAAAATAATGGGATCCGAAACACTTGAACAGTCTGATTTTGACATGTTGGTGCCACTGCCCATTCATTCTTTTCTGGTCCAAATAAACAGAGTTGTCACTAAAATTCTACATTGCACTCTATTGTAGGTTATGAATCACAATTTCTGTATTTTAGATGTGATTTTTTTATATAAGCTTAGGACATTGTTTAATTTTATTATTTCAAGAAGTATCTATATCCATATGGAATAATATATCTGAAATTACTTTAAAAACCTATACAACTGCCAGCAGTAAAGTCACTGGGAGTGATCTGAAAGAAATGTAATTTTTATCCTTCATTCTCTACTTAAATAATAATAATAGGTTCCAGGGCACATATTTCTTTCATAAAAGATTTATAAAATCCCTCTTTCTTGCCTTTCCTTCTTTTTCTTTAAAAACCAAACCAAACCAAACCAAACCAAACCAAAACACCTCCCAAATATCTCCTTTGGTTTCTATCTCATGGTCCACTTTCTTTGCACTACATGAATGACCTTTTAATTGTTCACTATTTGCTAATTTCTGCTCCTTGTATATATCCCCAACCTGTAGCCTAAATTTAATTCACCTAAAATACTATTCCATCCAGAATCCTTCAATGGCTTCCCCAATCCCTCCTCTGCATTAATAATAGAACAAAGTCCATATTTCTTAGTCTGGAATTTGAGGCAATCCATAATCTAGTCCCCACTTTTCCTTCTCTTCAAGTTCTACTTAACACCTACCTGTGTTCCACCAATGTCGAACTGATATATTCTTTTGTTTCTTGAAAGTCATCCAGATTGGCCAAGTTAAAAAAAAAAAAATTCAATGGAGAAATTTAAAGATCTAATTGACTTTATTAATTGATTCTTTTATCAGAAGGCATTCCACCTAGCAAGTAGAGGAGCTGAGGGGAATTGTACAAAATGGAAGGTTTTTATAGGAAAGAGGGTGGGACAATAAGTTATTAGCAAAAGAAAAGAAGGAAGTGTTCTAGGCAAGGTCACCTTCCCTTACAGGGAAGGCCAGGGGGATTTATTAGGTGCATTACCTCATCTTCCTTTGGGGGATAGAGAGGGCCCATGTAACAGAATTACCTCATTGGTGCTGACCACAAAATTCTAAATTGACTGGCTTAAAATTCTACTCCTGGAGATGTTGAAATTGCAGTTAAGTCCTCATTCGCTGTTCTGGGGTCAAATAACTCAATCTTGGGCTTGTGGGTTTATTTTTAATAACCATACACGGTTATAAGTGTAGTGCACTGCACAACCGCAAGAGACTGCAATGTGATTGGTGCCCACTAGTGCTGTGCAGCTCACAACCTGCATAAATGGAAATGTTGACCCCTATTTCACAGTAGAAATATTATTCCAAAGACTGAACTCCAATTTTATTATGACCTGTAGCTGGATTTCCCTCTAAGCTCTTCTTCGAACCTGCATATAGTGGAAATTAGAACTAGGTCAAATTCAAACTCAGACTCCCACTATACAAAGTCTGCTTTAAATTAACTTCACTATAACCATTTCACCTCATTCTAGACACAAATTTTCCATCTGAGTTGTTGTCTACAATTATGACTCCCCAAATAGAATGCCTACCTCTGGACCATTTAATTTTCTTTCCTTCCACCCTAATTTCTTCCTACCCTCTTCCAACAATTCAAAAACAATCCATCTTTCACTGAACAAAACAGTTTTCCCAACCTCTATAAAACCTTCAAAGAGCATTCTATTCAACAATCACCCTGTCTTTCCAGAATTGCTATTATTATTATTACCATTAAGATTTTATTTATTTGAGAGATCGAGAGAGTGGGTGCTTGAGTTGGGGGAGGGGTAGAAGGAGAGAATCTTCAAGCCAACTCCACACTCAGTGAAGAGCCCCATGAGGGGCTCAATCTCACAACCCCAGAATCACGACCTGAGCCAAAACCAAAGTTGGAAATTAACAGACTGAGCCACCCAGGTGCCCCTCTGAGTTATTATTAAAATTATCATCTGTGCTGCAATTTTTAAAAAAGATTTTATTTATTTATTTGAGTGAGAGAGAGAGAACACAGAGGGAGAGAGTGAGGGAGAAGCAGATTCCCTTCTGAGCAGAGAGCTGCATGCTGGGCTTGATCCTCGGTCCTTTAGATCAGGACCTGAGCCGAAAGTAGATGTTTAACCAACTGAGCCACCCAGGTGCCACCGGTGCTGCAATTTTTAACATTTGGCTAATACCATGTCTTATATTCATTTATTTGTCATGCATCAAATTTTTTTAGCCACCAACTAGACTACATTTCTTCAGTGGTTGAGTTTGGCTTTTATATCATATGTGTCTATTGAGCACAATACACATTTGTATAATATATGCTTGCTGATTTGATATTTCCACTAAAATTTAAAAATGGTAAGGCTAACCTTTACATTACTCTGTAAGACTCTTAGCAAGTTGATTTGTAATTTTTTAATGTAATTTTATAGTTTTTTACTGTCCAGCATGCTTTCTTATCATTTGTCTTTGAGTTCCATTAAAAACTATGCTTTCATTCTATATCTGGTGTAACTTTATGAAACCCAGGAAGAGCCAATAGTTCTCTTCCCTGGGGTGTGTGACCTGAGGTTGTATGTGCCTTTCTTGAAAACCATGTGGAAAATATCTCCTTGAAAAATGAAGACAAAGAGATATAGAAAAAAGCAGAGAGTTGAGGAGAGATAACAGTAATGACATTCTTTGAGCCCCTCAATCCTTTTATACATGAAGTCAGCTGCATCCCTTGGATTGGCCATTTATATGAGTCAATACATTCCTCTTTTAGAAACTAAGCCTGTGGGCATTAGGTTTCTGTTATTTTGCCACTGAAAGTGACCTGCTGCATACACAGGGAATATCACTTGATCATCTTGCATTTTGTATATGTAAAACACCATGTTAGGTATTGTGAGTGATAGTCCTAGGAGAAATTAACTCCCATTCTGCTTTTAAGGTACTTTACAATGTAGTAAGAGAGATAAGATGGATCCAGATAACAATGCAACACCGTATGTGACGGATGCCACATGGGAAGTACAAAGGACTACAGAAGTGCAGATAAAGGACCAATCTCTTAGTTGGAGGGATCACAGAGGCTTCACAGAGAAGATGACATTAGAAATGGTACAAGATCAGTGCAAGGTTTTCTTAGGGAATGAAGAAATGTCTAATAATGTGAGAGTATAGGTTTGTATAAGGAGGATTAGAAACTAAACTGGAAAGACAAATTGAGGTTAAAGAGTCAAAGAGTCAAAAATGCTAAGACAATGAATATGGGCTTCATTAGGAAAAAGGGAGAGCCAAAATCCTGGATGGTATTTTGAACAGGATCAAAGTGTTGTAAAATATACCTAGTATCCAAAAAAGAAAAGTGAAGTCCGTCTGCAATGCAGAAAGTTGACAAAGGAGGGTTTGATGGTATGAACTGTAATCTTTGTAAATCTCTTTTTGTTCATAATGTTTTCTTAAATATCATTATCAACATCTGGCAATAAAACATCCTTCTAGCAAACTATATCCAAGTAAGTGAATGGGTTCAGTTAGTATCTCTCTTCTAGATATTTTAATTAGTTATGGTATCTGTTGTCTTCAAAGATTAACTCTTTGTTCAAATTATACAACAGTCATCACTACGACTGAGTTCGAATTCTTTTTTAAGACTTTAAAGCAGGATGTTTAGAAGCTTCTATTATCCACTTAATTCAAGTGTGGTGATGATTATATCTACTTGAAATAGGCGTAGGCTTGAAGGTATCATTCTTTGGGTTGTATTGCTCAAGGTATTTTTGGAGAATGGATAATCTTACTCCTTTGTCATTTATCAAGATACACAAAGCTTGCTTTGCATTGCCCACGTATGCTTGGAGAGGAGCTCAGAAAAGTTCTCTTTCACCAAGTTGTGGACAGAAAATGACATACTGTGCAGCACAAGCCAAGTTAAGTAGCAAACTTCCCACAGAATCACGAGAGAGCCCCATCTGTAATTCTGGGTGTAGCTACTGTCGTGTGCCAAGTCTTTGCTCCTGAGGAGTTGGATAGAACTCTTTCCCAGAATGTCTGAGAACATATTATGTCGGGACCCCAGCTGAAGGTCCTGAGGCCAAGTATCTGACAACCAACAGCCTTTGACTCAGGAGTCCTCTCTACCTAGTAGCTGCTGGGCTTGCCACAATTCACTCAGGAGAGGCGGAGAGGCAGGGCAGCTCTTCGGTGAGGAAAAGTCCTGATCCACAAACCAGGATACACTCTAATAATCCTGAGATTGGTAACGAATTAAATTATATTTTGTTTGCCCTACTGGTGGAGTCATGAAAACTTGTTATTCACTTTAGAAGGATTTCCACATAAAATGTGTCAAAATAAAAAATTTTATGCGGAAAGAATAATTGAGACCTGAGGAAAAAATAGCTTCTTGGTGAGTGACCAGATACAAACCACCAGATAGGCAATTCTGTACTGAATTTACATTGCAAACAGAAAATCTTAACCAGTTTCACATTTGATCATCTCCAGGGAGCCATCATATTTGATTATAGTTTAGTAAACGACATACCCTATAGTACTGATTCTAATCTTCTGTGTGACTGACCAGAGACAGGCTAGTTCACCCCAGGGGAAACTGGAGCTGTGAAAAAAGCTGTAGAAGGTGTGACACTTTAGAGATGGGAGTGGAGTTGAGGGTGGGGTGCTGGTCAGGAGTGGAAGGGGCCTGAGAGAGAAGGCCGTTTCCTTGGGTGGCCCTTACAGAGAATAGTGGCTTTATTGTTGTGAGCATGCCTAAAGGGCTTCTTCCTTTTGTTTACTTCTTTTCATTCCTATGGACTCCTCTGAGAGTATTAATAATTACTCTTTGCTTAAGCACTCCAGGTAAAAGCTTATACTCCCCATAGCCGGGAACGATGCCATCACTACCACAAGATGAAACAGGCACGCAAGATTGAGAAGTGCTGGGGTGAAGCAACATTCAGCTGTATTTTCTTTGCTCTTCAGATAATAATGACTCTGGGGAAGGAGGAGAAAACTCCAGAACTACTTTGTTCTCTTCAAAGCGCCAGCCTCAGGAGAACAAGAGGACAAGGCTCTTCGCAGACCAGGGAGCAACAGCACACGCTGTCCCTGTGTCTTTAATTTATTATATTAATGATATGAAGGTCAAAAATTCCTTCCTTTAAAAAAATTTAAAAAGATGGGTAGTGGATAGAAAAAACCTTAATTGTGGCCTTAAAATCAAAAATTTATTTTATCTACATTTTCTTTCTTTCCTTTTGTAAGATTTTATTTATTTGAGAGAGAGAGAATGAACAGAGAGCGCGGCAGTGGGAGAGAGAGTGCAGTCTCCCCGCTGAACAGAGAGCCTAATTCTGTACTGGTTTCCAGGACCCTGGGATCATGATAGAGCTAAAGGCAGACGCTTAACCACCTGAGCCACCCAGGCGCCCCTCATCTACATTTTTCATTTACATTTCCCCTTGAAGAATGTGGAATTTTAATGTACGGTGGGGGGGGGGGAGGAAAAACTGAGTGAAAAGGCTCTTCATCATGCAATCAAAGAAATAAAATGAGCATGTCTTTGTAGTTGTTGATGTACACAGATGAGTGAAGGATTGCTGGGATTTGCTGTTAGCTGACATGCTGGTTGACAGTGAAAAAGCAAACACGACCCCTGGGGATGTCCATAAGAGCCCTGTGGAGTAGAAGGAAGGGACCTTGGTTCACAAGGGGAGAGAAGGAAAGGGAGTGGGGGAGGTTCCCTGGGGGCTCAGTCTTCCCAGCTCAGTTTCCTCTCTAAGCTTACCCACCATTAGGCTCCTGTCCTAACCTTGGGCTATTCCCCAACGGCGTCAGCACACTCCCTGACCCTGAATAAGCAGTTTTGCCTCTCCTGTCCTTGGTTAAATACCTATTGTTAGGAACTGAATGTGTGTGCCCGTGCCCCCACCCCATGGTTGTATTTAGAGATAAGGCTGATGAGGAGGTTAAATGATGTCTTAGGAGTGGGGACCTGAATCGGTAGCATTGGTGCCCTTAGTAGAGGAAGATACACGAGAGACCTCCCTTTCTGCCATGTGAGGACACGGGAGATGGCCATCTACAAATCAGTGTGGGCCCTCATCAGGAATGAATCTGCCAGCACCTTGCTCTCGGACATCCCAGCTTCTAGGACTAAGATACATTTGCTGTTTAAGCCACTCCATTTATGGTAGTTTGTTATAGCGTCCCCAAATGATGGAGACGACTGCAAAATATGAGAAAAATGTGGTAATCTTCTCTGCCCTTTTCATCACTAACATTTTATATTTGAAATCGTAGGTTTGAAATAAATGATCAGACATCATATTTACATCTCTTCTTAGCTGAATGATGTGTGTGTGTGTGTGTCCCTAGATCCTTCTAAATCCTGTTGTGATTCCTCATGATTCCAAATGTCCATATTCTCCTCCATACCTCTCCATCTCTAAGTAGAATGGATTGGCTCTCAAATTGTCTCTTATTTATTTATTTATTTTTAAACATTTTATTTATTTATTTGAGAGAGCAAGCGAGCCAGTTAGCACAAGCAGGGGGAGCAGCAGGCAGAGGGGGAGGCGGGCTCCCTAGAGCAAGGAGCCAGATGTGGGGATTGATCCCAGCATCTGGGATCATGTCATGAGCCAAAGGTAGATGCTTAACCTACTGAGCCACCCAGGCGCTCCTAAAATAGTCTCTTATTATTCAATCATATCTTTCCCATATTCAAAACACATTAGCCCACTTTAATTTCAGCTGGACTAGTTAACCCTATGAGAGCTGCCTTGAAGGTATTCAAGAAAAGAATCTAGAGATGAGGATATGGCCCCAGAAAAGCTTCAGAAATATAGATGACCTTAGAACAACTCAAGATTATAATTGACATGACTTAGGTAAATATAATTATAACTCAAATATTATTCATGCCACTATCTTTTCCCCATAATTTTTTGATGCTCATTAAACATATGAACCTTGTTTGCCAGAATTGCCTCAGAGTGCATGAAATAAATCTCCTTTTGCTGATTAGGTAGTTTATTTTGAATTACTGCTGGCAAGCTTTGGAGCTATGATTACTTTTCTTTGAATCTTGAATGGACTTAAGAAATACAACTTAAGAGTTTTTTAAATGAAATTTATGCCATGAGAATGTTAGTTGTGGTATTAAAACCTTAATATGTGATATTAAAACTTAATATACTTAAAAATAACAGTATTTTTAAAAGTAGCCCCAAATCCTTTTTTATATCTTTTAGGAGATTTTATTTATTTATTTGACACCGAGAGAGAGAGAGAGAGCACGCACATGGGTGTGCACAAGCCCGGGTGAGGGGCAGAGGGAGAAGCAGGCTTCCTGCTAAGCAGTGAGCCCTAGGCAGGGCTGGATTCCAGGACCCATGGGATGGTGACCTGAGTGGAAGACAGATATTTAACTGACTGAGCCACTCAGGCGCCCCCAAACCTGTTTTTGGCTTTTTTTTTTTTTTTTTAAGTGAGCAAGGAAATGTGTTTTTTTTATATTTATTTATAAAAACACATATTATCATTATTTCTGTATTTATTCCTATGATTTTTTTGTTTGTTTGTTTGTTTGTTTTGTTTTGTTCTGTTTTAGCTTTTGAGAAGAAAAAATGAGAGTGTAAGCTATTGACCCATGAAACTGGGAAGCCTGGCTTGGGCCAGGAGAATGAGCTGCTCATTGCACATATCCAGAGCTTCATCTCTAACCCTTTCTGTACTCCAGTATAGTCCTTTTACAGAATAAACCTTTGTGTGGGGAATTTCAATATAGAGTGGTTTAACATATAGTGCATGATTGGTTTCTGAAAGAAGAGGGTTCTATTATGTCACTTTGTAAAGTTTTCCTAGGAAAGTGCTTACCCTTGCATGGAAAACTCTTGGCTGCTTACATTATGAGACTGGAAAAGTCAAGCCTTCTGAATGCCAAGGAAGGGGTCTTTCAAATGGCTGGGTGGTTCCAGAGGAATTAGTTGATGACCTCTGAGGTTTACAGAGGAGGATTTTTTGTATCTTATCATGCAGATACCAGTGGCTTGAACTTTCAAATATTCAGCTGCGTGATTTCAGAGATATTTGAGACAACTTATTCTCTTGTTCTATTACTCATTTTGCTGGTGTAACACCAATAGTTACTTTACCTTTCTGTTATTGATATATTGATATTTCCTTTAAAAAAAAAGATTGTATTTATTTATTTGAGAGAGAGCAGGAGGAAAAGCAGAGGGAGAGGGACAGGGAGACTCTCTGTGCTGAGTGTGGAGCCCGATGTGGGGCTGGATCCCCGGACCTGAGATCATAACCTGCGGTGAAATCAGTTGGTCACTTAACTGACTGAGCCACCAAGGGGCCCTGATATATTGATATTTCTTAAATGAACCAGTTGATAAGTCAACACAAATATCCATTTTACCTCCTTTGGAGAAAAAAAGGAATAATTATCAACCATCTCACTTAATTATAATACATGATAGGTAAGTTTTGGCTAAACTCCGAGAGAAGCTTGACAGAGTCTGCTTTTGAATAAGTGATCAATAAATGCTTAAATGTCTTAGAGCTCCATATTCCCTCTTAGGATCCTCCAACAGTTTCTCTTGGCAGTCCTCTGAAACCCCAGCAGAGCTTTTATTCATTTATTTTTACCTAATATTTACCAGTTGGACCAGAGGGAACAAGGACATTCTTTCTCATTAATCCCTCTGGTCCTACTTATAATAATACCTTTGTCTGTATTTTCAGGTACAGAACTTAAGGTACATTCACATACTTCTCACCACCTCCGACAGAAGCCTATGCAGTCAGGTTACGCCTTCTCTTAGATTTAGTAATGGCTTATGGGCTATCTGTTCCTGTGCCTTGCATAGTACTTGGCACACAGTTACTGGCCAATTAGGCCTCGTCAAAGAGATGGCTTGATGAATGAATACAAGTTTCTGTCCTTATTTTATAGGTGAGAGAATTGAGACTCAGGACATCTCAGCGACCTGCCTAAATTAAAAAGAGTTAAAAATAGGCTGAGTCAGGGCATAAACTCTTCTGGATGTGGAGCCCTTCTTTTCCATTCCACAGCTGCTAGGCTAGAGACAAAGTACGAAGAAAAATTTCAAGTACAAACAGACTTGAAGGAAGCCCAGTAGGAAGCATGATGGCATGCTAGTTTCCTTGGATTCAGATAACAAATTACCACAAACTAGGAGGCTTAAGGAAAAAAACAAACAAAAAACCAAAGTTGGTTTTTTTTTTCCTCTCTCTCTCAGAGTTCTGGAGACTGTAAGTCAAAAACCAAGGTGTCAGCAGGGTTGATTCTTTCTTGGATTCAGGGGAAAATCTGCCCTATGGGCTTCTCCGAGCTCATAGTGGTCGCCGGCCATCCTTGGTATTCCTTCTTTGCCAAGGCAGCCCTGCAGTGTCTATTTGTCTTCTCTGGCTTTCTGCCTTTTTTGTCTAGGTATCCTTTGTTCTCCTTATAAGGACACTAGGGATTTGGTTTAAGAGTTCCCCCTAATCTAGTATGACCTTGTCTTAATTTACATCTTAATTACATCTCTGAAGAAGATCCTATTTCCAAATGAGGGCACATGCACAGGTTTTATTATTAGGACATCTACATATCTTTTAGGCGGACCTAATTCAAACCATACAGACATGTGTGTCTTTTTTTTTTTTTTTAAGAGACTCATATATAAATAATTTAAGTAAGCTGAATTATTTCCACGGGTAACACTTGCCCCAGTACTAAGGTTATAACTTTGTTAAATCATTTAGTACAGCATTTCCTCAAGTGTGTTTTTTGAACACTAGTCTGAAGGCTATTAAGAAGTACTGCCTAGGGAGAGAAAAAAGGTTTAATTATTAGTTTTAAGGCACAGTAGGTCAAAGGAAGTTAGTAGTCTTTTTGTTACAAGGCTCCTTAGAGTCTTTAATATGCCAAAATGCATTTGAAAATAGAATAAGTTTCCCAAACTTACATGACAGCAGAACATTTTTTAGCTTGAGTGCCATTCTAGGGTGCATCCTTTATGAAACCCTAGCTTCAGGGATAACATTACTCTGGAACTGTCTGTCTACCAATTTGTCTCATTAGGTTGAACCCTCCTGATACGCACAATCCATACTTTGCAGATATTTGGATCTCCACAACTCGCTTCACATCTGGCAGCTGTAGGGCCCCGTGGTTGTGCGGGATACAAGCAAATGACAACCCCTGCACTCGTGTGGCATAGCGGCCCTGGACTCAGTGGTTTATCAGTTAGGAGTACTTTCAGCCACATGTCACAGATCCCGGCCAATTCTTCTTTGAACACAAAGGGTTTCTTTTTACTCACATAGTAAGAAATCTGGGAGGAGGATGCACAGCTGCTCAAAAGGAATCCTAAGGACCCAGATTATCTGGTTTCCTGCCCCACCTTCTGCAGTAGGAGGTTTTCACCTCAATGTTGCAAAATGGCTGCTTCACAACCAGCCACCACTTCTGAACTCAGGCAGGAAGGGGACGTTGGTTTTTTTTCTTTCTCTCGTCCTTCCTTCCTTCCCTTCCTTTCTTTCCTTTTTTTTTTTTTTTTTTAAGATTTTATTTTTTAGGGAATGTCTGCACTCAACATGGGGCTTGAAACTAGAACCCAGAGATCAAGAGTCACAGGCTCCATTGACTGAACCAACCAGGGACCCCTCTCTCCCTTTCCCTTCCTTCCTTCCTCCCTTTCTTTTTTCCTTCCTTCCATCTTCCCTGTCTCTCTCTTTCATTCTTTGTTTCTTTCTCTCACTCTCTCGTTCTTTCTAACACTCAGGAAAACAATAGCTTTCCAAGAAACTACACCAAAAATTTCAGCCTATATTCTCTTGTCTGGAACCTCGTCACCTGGTTTCCCCCAGATGCCAGAGAGTCTAAGAAGGTGTGTACTTTCAGGCTCATTGCCAAGCCAAAAACAAACAAAAAATGGAATTTTATTGATAAAGAAGAACGAGAGAAAGGCTTTTGAGTAGGAGGGTCTTGAATCACGTGCAACAGAAGTTTGTCACTATTGTCATTGTTAACTGTGTTGCGTTTGTGGCTGCTGCTGGACTATGGTCTTTATTTAAAAAAAGAAAGCTTTTTTCTTTTTTAAAGTTAAATATTGCCAGATTTAAAATTAAATGAAGAAAACATTTGTTTCAGTAATCACACAGGCTGTTAGCTTACATAACCTAATAGTAATAAACTATCTTGATGGGAGAGAAAATTACGTTGGAGAGTGTCCCAGGAGTTTTGGACCCAGAATAATAAGCTAATTGAGTGATTATGCAATATTTTGATAAACTCACAATACAACTGAACAAGGAATTAAATATATAACTTCAAAATATTCCATTGATTCATTGCTTTGGGAATCAGTATTAACTGACTGCGTCCTATCAATTTGGCATCATAAAAAGAGAATTTTACTGGGAACTTTGATTTCGTGATGACTCCATTTCCAACAACTGTAGAATTCTGCAGTTGGCCAGAAAAACAACCAGAGAGCCTCGATCCATGCTGGTACAAAATTTGCTTTACAAAGTTTGCTGACCTTTCTCTCTTAGATACAGCCACGCTCCATGAGAATCACACAATGCTGGCTGAGTAACGAAGCAACAACCAATATATAAATCGTGGAGAAAAAAATTCCAAAGTGTGCCTGCGTAATTGGAAGCAGGGCTTTAAAAATAGAAACTGTTTTTTGCTATGACCCCACTTGTAGCTGTCAGAGATTTTTTCCATTGATGTGGGGGAGCACAGGAGACACGAATTACAAATAGCTAATTGTGGTAGCATTGCCATGACTTTTTGGGTCACATTTAATTAATTAGAAGTTTGGAAAACTTTAGACTTTGACGTAGCTGCTTTATTTGTCCATTGTTCTATTCTTAGGCTTCCTGTTCATATTTAGTAGGTGGCTTTCTGAGGTCTAGAACTAGCTGTCCTTCAGGTTTGTTTTGTTTATCTTAACATCAAGAGAATTAATGGAGGAACAGCTCATGATGAAAGACGATGCTATGGCCTGTCTGACTTCTCAGACATAGATCAGGTGGGACTGACCTCACTCTCCCTCCGATGTCGGCTCTTAAATTCCTATTGTTACGAAGGGGATGAGTATGTTTTGATCTCTGTCCCATCTCCCAAGATTATGAGATTGAAAAGACTTCCAGAAAATCATTCAGACAGGATCCAGATGCACTGTCAGACCTCAGCCCCTAACTTTTTAGTCATTCTCAGGAATTCCCTGATAGACACAGGGTACATCGTCATTATTTTTTACTTCATCAGGTTCTAAATAAAGCCCTGTGTATTGTGCAGGAGACATGCTCAGGCTTTAGGTTCCTAGGGAGTTTCTCAAAGTTCTTTTTCAACTTACTCCTGTCTGAGGGCCTTTGCACAGGCTGTTCTTTTTACCTAGAACATGCTTCTTTCCCCTATTCCCTCTTATCTTATATTCCCTTCAGATCTCATTTGGAGTTTCATTTGTGAGCCCAGTTATGGGCTCCTTAATGTCCTTTACTTATCATACTTATAATTATTAATAACTTTAGAATTATTTGGCTAGTACCTTACTTTCTTCCTTGGTTGCAACTTAATGGGAGCAGGTCTGTGAGCTATAGGAGGGGTGTAGAGAACCGTGGAGCGTCGTGCTTCTATTTCTATTTTATCCCTGATGATGATGTTTTGTAATAACCTCTATGCATGATGCTTGTTTTCTGTTGGAGTTTGAGCACTCATTCCTGTATGCAAACCCTTCCAGTAGTGGTATCTTTTGGTTTTAGTTAACACAGGCTCTGAATGTCCTCTCTAACTCTCTTCACTGAGCACATTTTTTTTCTTACTTTATTGTCCATCAGAATTACCAGAGCATTATCCGTAAAGAATACTTTCTTTGAAATCTATAGTAGTTATCAAATAGAAATATGATATGTGTCACAAATATAAACCACATCTCTAATTAAAAAAATTGTAGTTGTCAGGGGAGTCGGGGTGTCTCAGTCAGTTGAGCATCCAACCCTTGATTTCAGCTCAGGTCTTGATCTCAAGACCATGAGTTCAAACCCCACATTGGGTTTCATGTTGGGCATAGAGCCTAATTAAAAAAAATGTAGTAGCCATATTATAAAAGGAAAAAGAAATAGATGAAAAGAATTTTAGATTTTATTTTACCCAACATACCCAAACTGTCATTTAAAGATGAAATATTAAAATGATCAATGAGTTGTTTCTACATTCCCTTTTTTTCCCATTCTGAAGCCTTTGAATCCAAGGTGTATTTATAGTTATAGCATATCCCAATTCAGACTAGCCACACTTCAAATTCTCGATAGCAACATGACTGAAGCCCACAATAATAGGTAGTACAGGCTTTATCATCTTTGTTGATTTGTTCAGTATTTGGCATATCTCGTTTGAAAAGTTAATTATGTTTCATGAAGAGATAACTAGATTGTCAGTTCCTAAGGTATGGGAATTAGCACTTTTTATTTTTTTAAGATTTTTATTTATTTGAGAGAGAGAGAGAGAATGAGAGAGAGAGAGAGAGCATGAGATGGGGGAGGGAATGGGAGAAGCAGACTCCCCCGCTGAGCAGGGAGCCTGATGCGGGACTTGATTCTGAGACTCCAGGATCATGACATGAGCCGAAGGCAGTCACCCAATCAACTGAGCCACCCAGGGGCCCGAAAAGAAGTAACTGTCATAGCAAAATGAGATCAGGATTGGGAGTACAGACACTAGGTTCTAGTCTCAGATCCATTAGTTCTGGGAAACTGAGCAAGCCTCTTCGTTTCTCTGAACCTAATCTCCTCATCTGTAACAAGGTGGGTATAGACTATATGCTAGATTTAGTGCTTTCTAAATTTGTCTTTAATTATTTCCTCAAAGTAAGGCTTTTGTTTATAAGATTTTAAAGACATGTTTTTTAGCATAAGAATTTAAAACTGGGCATGTTCCTCGATATTATCACACCTTTCTCAATAAATCACCACCGACTAATGCATGTCACACTCCTTACCCATGTTCTCCAAACGAGAGGGAGAAGCAACCTATTTTAGTCATCATTTTGGTGCCTAGAAACGATGACACATTAGAATAGAGATGGCACAAGTCTATAAATATAAATTTAAATGCTACAGAGTTTGTAAAGTATGCCATAATGACATTCTGCATATTGGTTAAAGCTATGCCTCAAAATACTGAAGCTACACACATAGTTAAAACTAGAGGACTGAAATATTTTAACAAGATGTGGAAGAGACAAGACATGATATTGATGGATGTTTGCTATTTTTAGGACTTACTTGGGGCATAGTCATGTGTCTCAATAATATATAGAAGTTTGTAAAATGTTACCAGCTTCTGAATTTTATACTACGTAAATGAATTACCTATTCAAAAATAAAATGAAGAGCAAAAAAAAGAAAAACGGTAATACTCATAAGTTTTGTTTTTAACTTTTGATTAACCAATACATATCTTCAAGTTGATTATATAATCATTATAATTCTCTTAAAACATGTTTTTGAAATTATAAACATATTTTAACAAAAGTGTATTTTGAAGGCGGGCTTTGAGAAACTGGTAGAAATATGTAGCTTATGTGACAATAGGGAGAATTGTCTATAACTAGTACACAAATAACATAATTAAATTATGAAGACTTGCTGAAAGCAGAGTTACAAAACTACTCCCAGGAACCTAGTTTCAAGAAGTTCTTCCACAATTTTGTGGCAATTTTGATTTTTGTCATCATTGTTCTACAATTAAAAAGGTGTTTTTGTGGTGTGTGTGTGTGTGTGTGTGTGTTTAAATAATCTCTGTGCCCAACTCAGGACCCTGAGATCAAGAGTCCCATACTCTACTGCCTGAGCCAGCCAGACGGCCCCAAAGTCGTGGTTTTTTGAGTTTTTCCCTAGGTCATGGGCAGGCGGCCCTTATTATTCTCCACCCTCAATCAGTTTCCCATCCAATTATTTTTTTTTATTACAAAGGAATTTAACATTTTAGAAATCGCTCTATGACTGAAATGTTAAGAATATGCCTGTTTTTATTATCAACCTAATGAATGCACATGGTTCAGTCAATATTTCTGTTTTAAAGCTTTTTGGATGGTTAAGGCACTTAATGAATGCTACCAATTGCATCAATGCAGTCCACTTAAAAAAACAGCTGTAATTTGTTGTCGATATAGCAGTATTCGTTACCAGATAAATCCTCCATAATCCTTCAAGTGAGAAAGTTAAGCTTTCTTTCATAATATTGCAGAAACACATTTCTCTCGAGACTCAAAATGGCTTCAAGTAGTTTTAAAAGTTTATGGTTTTTGTTTCCAGTTTATATGGAATGATTGGTTAATTCCTTACCAATTTTATGTTGAATGTGAAGTTTCCTCTACTTAGATTGAGAATCAGTTTATGAGAAAATATTAAATTCTCAGATTTGCTTTTGTATACTTGAAACACTGCTCCTGTTTGGCTCTTTTTTTTTTTTTTTAAAGATTTTATTTATTTATTTGACAGAAATCACAAGTAGGCAGAGAGGCAGGCAGAGAGAGAGAGAGAGGAGGAAGCAGGCTCCCTGCTGAGCAGAGAGCCCGATGTGGGGCTCAATCCCAGGACCCTGGGATCATGACCTGAGCCAAAGGCAAAGGCTTTAACCCATTGAGCCACCCAGGCACCCCTCCTGTTCGGCTCTTAATGTCACATGGGATTCCAATGAGGCAATATTTGTCATGCCAAACCCCACTTTTGTGATGACTGTATGCAGGGGGCAAAGAGATCCTATGCAATTGCATAATTGATTAGCTGTAGAGTGTGGAGGAGGTTCACAAACATTAACATAGTTATTCCTCAATAATATACTTAAATAAAAATACAAACAGTAGACCCATCTCCCTAAATGTTATGTGTTACAATGAAATATGGTTTATTGGTCACTCTATTCATCTGCCATTTCTCTTAAAAATGACGTTTGTGTTTTGGCAGTAACAAGTCACGTTGAATTAACTGGTATTTATTATGGTGAACCCGAAAATGTATAAGATTTTAACATATCTTCTGATTTATCAAAGGAAGATTAAATTATATTTTCCAAGGCACTTAACTGTCCAGAAAATTCTAATTCTTTGGAAGTATTTAATCTATATATAATATAGACAATAACCTATTTATCAGAATACCTTATTCCTAGACTATGTTAAAAAAAACTAAACCACAAACAAACTTGAAATGTGCAGTCATTTTCCATTTCACATACTTCTTTACAGTATTTTGAAAATTCTTGTCATACTAATTAAAGAATGTGACTTTTAGTTTTTTCTTATTCATATATTCTGTGGAAAGCCTAAAGTTCAAATAAAAAGTTTTCTGTTTAGGAAAACGCAAAATGATGAAACATTTTCAAGTTATTTGTTCCCCTTAAGAGTATCATTGTTAGTGATTTTCTTTCTTCTAACACAGGAATTTATAACTGAATAAGAAATAGTGGGACTTTTCCAAGTGTGAAAAATACACTTTCTAAAAATTGTAACTAGGGATAAAGAATTTTTTTTTCATTGTAGCCAAACTGAGAGAACATGTTAGGTTCAGAATTAAAAGTAGGTAATGTAAGCAGTGAATTACATAAATCGAGACATGAAGAGGGCCTCACAGCGTAATGAGATAGAGATTAAACCAACAGGCTGGGTTTTCTCTTCTGTTTTGCTTAGACATGAGTAAGTAAATAGGTTGAACTTTAGGTTAACTAAACTCTGACTGTTAAATCAGCCATCTTTCAAGCCCCTGAACTCATTTTCCCCACTAATCAAAGCAGTGCCGGCAACCCAAACAACCTTGAGTTTAGTCCACAAGAAGCCAGGGGCAGAATCCAAGCTATTGGTGAGTTTTGCACTTCATATCATCCAGCAGGACAGGCATTCTTCTCCAAATATGCCTTAAAACAAAAGAAGGGAGGCAGCAGACTGTAGAGCCGCTGGCTGGAATCGAGCCTGCAGGACAAGCAACAAGCCCAACTAACTGGTTTGCATCCCAGGATTTACTCTCTCAATGAAAACTGTGAAAAGGTGAAATGAGTCTTTGGCACAACTTCAGCTGTTTTATATATTCATTGTCCTGGCTTGTTATTTATTATACGACCTGAGAGAAAGCTCGGATCTGGAGGTTCTCTGGAAGTTTGTTTCAGGGGATGGGACTAACGAGTTACACAATGTACACTGGCAGGAGATGCAAATCCCAGCTCTGCCAAGTCTGGGTCTGGCGAGTACGGCACCCCTCTCAGGTTCCTCAGCTGTAGTGTGGTTCAAAACCCCTTCCAAAGAGACTGTTATGGGATGTTTACAATCCCAATATATTTGAAGCCATTGGCACATAGTAAGGACTCAAAAATGATTTTTTTTAACCTCTTTCTTTTTTTTCCTCCTCCTCCTTTTCTTCTTTTTTGTTAAAATAATAGTTTATTTAAGTAATCTCTACACCCATTGTGGGGCTTGAACTCATGACCCCCAAGATCAAGAGTTCCATGCTCTTCCTACTGAGCCAGCCAGGTGCCTGTCTCCTTCTCCTATTTAAGGTAAACAAGGCTCCTAATAATGTCACATTTTGTTTGTTTTTGTTGTTTTCTTTCTATTCTCTGTTTCTTCTCTTCCTCCTTCTTTGAACCTGAGCCCAGCGCTTGCTATGAAACTATTTCAGATTAGGGTGATCTTCCTTGCATTCTGACTATATCCCAAGACTTTGATACACCTCAGTGAAAAACAATTAGCTTGCCAAAGAACTGGTATCTTAATGTCAGGAAATAAGCTGTGAATCTTATTATTAAAGGAATAGTGTGATTTTGTGCTGATATTTATGCTGCACTGTCAATTTGTATACTCTGGCCAGAGTTTCTTTTTATTGTGGGTTTTAATCCTTGCAATTTACTCTTTCTGACTTGGTAACATTAGGTATTTTCAATGTTGCAACAGGGCAGCGCTGGGATGAAAAAGCAGAGAATGATAGGACTGGAGAGTGACAATCTGAATTTTTTTCTCTCTTCTGATGTTTTCTTGGTCTATGGATCCAGTATTTGCTTTTCAGACTTAAGAAGGAAAAATATCCTCCCTTTACTGTTTTCAAGATTTAAAAAGAAAAATCAGTGCTTCTGACAAATAGAACTGATCACTGCTCAAATAATACAACTGAGAAGGAGTGTATATATGTATCGTGTTAATATGTATTGTGCTTATTATATGTGGAACACCATTTTAAGGATTGCACAGGAATTAACTTGTTAATTTCACAAAACCCCTATCATTACCCCTCTGTTACTGTTGAGGAAGTAGAGGCACAAATATGTTAAGATGACTCATTGTCTTAATAGAAGTGTCAGCGACAGGATCTGACCCAGGCAGTCTGTTGCTAAGGAGTACCTTATCTGCCTTATGGCGTATGATGTGAACTCAGGGAAGGCTAGGATTCTGCCTCCATCCCCTAAGATCATGCTCCGCAGTCTCTTCCTCGACCAGATACAACAACATTACCCGAGAGCTTATTAAAAGTACGGAAGTTCAGGCCTCATCACAGACCTGTCCAATTATAAGTTACATTTTAACAAGATCCCAGGTAGGTAGAGTGCCTCTTACCTCTGGAAATACAGGCCTAAAGCATTGTTTCTGGAATCATACGTGTATATTTTATGTGATATGAAGAGAAAAAAAAGATCACAGAATTTTGGATCTCAAAGGGATTAAGGTTTAGAGACAATATAGTTCAATCTTATTTTTTTTATAAATGCGGAAATGAATTATATAGTGGTTAAATATGTATTTAAGAATAAATAAATTTTTATTGGGTCCTTAAGAATTCAATAAACTTTTATTGAGAGTCTGTTCTTTCCAGACAATATGCCAAGTGTGATGTGGATATGAAGGCATATAAATCATGCCCTTGGGGATCCCCGTGAAGGAGACAGGTAAGTGCATGGAGTTTACAGGGGCTGTGATGAAACTATTTATGTGCAGGGAATCAGAGTATACAGGATGAAAGAGGTTCAGTGGGGATCAGGAAAGACATTATTACAAATGTAATATCGGAGCTGTATCTAGAAAGATCAATAAGGTCTGAGCAAAGGTACTGGAATTTGATGATTTGCATTTGCAATTAGGGTATGAATGTCATGAGTCAGGGCAACAAGCTGTTCAGAGAAAGGAGGTATTTAGAGGAGAAGCTCTCAATGTTGGCTCCACATAGAATCACCTGGAGAACTTTTAGAATGCCTATCCTTGGGTTCACTTCCAGAGTTACTGGTATAGTTCACCTGGGACCTGTGCACTAGTATCATTTTGTTGTTGCTGTTGTGGATGTTTGTGTCCTGCAGGTGATCCTAGTGTCCTCTCAAGACCATTCTAGTTCTCTTGCGCCTGCCTGGTTTCCCTCTTAACTGTCTGTATCTTCTGACGGTTTCGTCTGGTTCCCAACCCAGCTTTCTGCCCCAGACTTGAGAGCCACTCTTTTCACTAATCTCATCTTTTTGTCTGTTAGAACCTGCACTAAATCTGATGGAAAATGCCATGTTCTTGTAACCTCTGTAAGCATGGAGTACTCTTTCTGCAAATCCCTTCATGCGAGGCGGGCCATGGGTGGGGAGGGCCAGTCCCCATCAGGGTAGTTAGTTATACAAAGGTAACTGGGGCAGAAGACCTCCTGGAATTTAATAGCCTGCAGCTCTACCCACAGTGTTTGAGGTCATAATTTTCTCCCCAAAGTAAATAAAACGACCAAAGATTTTCCTTTACAGTTTTGGTGACCATGATTTCCAAACTAAATTCAGTGAAGAAGGAATGAAAAATCCTGGTAGATGAGGCAAAAGTCAGAGATATTTTATTGGATACACTAATAACCAAGTACAAAAGAATGTTTCCCAAAGCATGGTTCCTGGGCTTCCTACATGAAATCCCTGGGGAAGCTAAGTACAATTCAGTTTCTAGCTCCTTCTCTAAGTTTACTAAGAATGTCGGGAGACCCCAAAATGTGAGTATTCAGCACCCACCTGATGTAATTCTGATGGACATCAGGTGGGAGGGTGACTGAACTAGGATATTATTTTATCTGAAATCATTTTATTAATCTGACAAATTTATGTTTTTCATTACTTTTTGCTAATTCTTCTTTTAATTATATCCCAAAGAAAACACGTCATAAGCAGTCAGTGGAACACTATAAATAGCCATAAAACAAGAATTACATTTCAAATATTTGGACAGGAAAATAGGTTGCTTGTTCATTTTTATGTTGGACATCTTTTTAAAAAGCATCGTGTGCGGGTACCTGGGTGGCTCAGTCATTATGTGTCTGCCTTCGGCTCAGGTCATCATCCCAGTGTCCTGGGATCGAGCCCCGCATCGGGTTCCCTGCTCTGCAGGAAGCCTCCTTCACCCTCTCACACTCCGTCTGCTGTGTTCCCTCCCTTGCTGTCTCTCTCTCTCTCTGTCAAATAAATAAATAAAATCTTAAAACATAGTAACAAAAATAAATAAAAGAAATAAGAAATGCATGGTGTGGTGAGGCCTCTGAAGAGTTAAGGAAAGTTTATCTTTTTAATGTCTGGAGCATCTGCTGAATGGTGTGATTTCATTTGAAAGCAGCGATTTTGTTGACCGAGAGTACCCAACAGAATTGACAGCAAGAAGAATGTGGCGTGGTGGCCATGAGGCATTAACACTGAAAAGCTTCGTAGATGCTGCTGAGAGACAACACTGGTGAGAAGTTCTCCTTTAAATGGTTGGATGTGTAGAGCACATTAAAGATGTCCTACCCTGCGTGCTTGTCAGGTTGGGGAGCAGCTAGTGAATTTAGACCACCTGGTTGGAGTCAGGTGAACTAGGGAAGAAAGGTCTCCGACGACCAATACCATTCTTCTTACTTAGTTTCTTCTTTTCTCTCATTGATCTTTTCACCACCAAACCCTTCCTTCCTGCTGCCTAAATTTGGAGTCTCATTGTCTACTCTGGATTTTTGCCAAAATGTCCCAACTGTTCACCAGGTCTTTATTTTCTCTCTTCTACCTGCTGCCCAAATCTCCTTCCTTTTTCTTTTTTAAAGATTTTATTTATTTATTTGTCAGAGAGAGAGAGAGAGCGCGCGAGATCAGGTACGAGCAGGGGGAGCAAGAGGCAGAGGGAGAAGCAGGCTTCCCACTGAGCAAGGAGACTGACGCCGGACTCCATCCCAGGACCCCGGGATCATCACCCAAACTAACAGTAGATGCTTAACCAACTGAGCCACCCAGGCATCCCCCACATCTCCTTCCTAAAACCAGATCTGTTTCACTTTTGAACTTAAAACCTTTCAATAAATGGTTTCTCATTTCCTGCAGGGTCAAGTCCCAAATCCTAGCCAGCCAGGGAAGACAGCCTGGCTCCTGACAACATTTTGCCTCCTCTACTTCGGTCACTCACTTTTGTACATGAAATCTGAAGCCATCTTTCATCACACTGACTACAGCCCACGGAGCCATTCATGAAATTTCATCTTTCTACTTCTTCCTCAGAGACTAGAGATAAGGAACACAGGAAATCAAATCCCTTGAAAGTATGCATTTCTGGCCAAGGCTTTAAAGGTCAAAAATGTAATATTTTCCCTCTCAACATCAGCTCTTGGGCTCCCAAATTATATGACTGCTATTGGAAAAGAGAGTACACTTAGTCTTGATTCCAAGGCTTTTTACCTTAGCCCATGAATTTGTCCTGGGCAATCCCTCTGATCTTTGCATGAGCTGTGGGCCTGTTATGACAGTGTTTTTAGCAATGTGGGGGAGGGGGTCCCTGGATACCTTAGCACAAACCCCTTCCCCCATGTCCAGCCTCACCTGATGGGACCGTTATCCAGGACATCCTAGGTCTCACATATTTGCTGGGAGAGAGGTAGAGCACTTCAGATGAAGGGAAGGGGCTAGCACTTGGTGTCAATTATATATTAGAAAACAGGAAGGGAGAGATTTAATGTTATTTAATCTTGGAAGAGTTATTATTACTCCAGGCTCCTGATTTTGTCTACCCTGAGAGTTGAGGATACTTAGAATATCCAATTAGAGGACAGTGGAACTTTAATATTCTCTCTTCTGTTTTCTAAAGATATACCTAGGGTTAAATATTAATGAGACACCAAGTTAATAATTCTGTTCAATTCCTAACATTTCTCTTTCTCTTCAAAAAATCCTCGGCTGTTTGCAGTTGCTTAGATGCTTGTTCTCCAACAAGATTCTCTGAGGCTTTAGGACAAATATTCTTTCCTTGTCTCAAATAAAAATTCTTTTATTAGGTTTTTTAATTAAAAAATTATGTGGTAAGCTTTGGGTGCTGCATGTGTTTGTCAGACACACTGAGACAGACCAAGAGCAGAATGTGGTTTGAAAAGACTGTAAAGTAGTGCCATTAAGGACCGTCCGTCCGTCCGTCCGTCCTGCTTCCTTCCATCTTTCCTCCTTTCTTCCCCTCCCACTTCTGTTCCTCCCTCCCCTCTTCCTTTGCTTTCTTTTCTTAATTTTCATTCTGTTTCTTTTTCTTTTCTCTTTCTTTCTCTTGCACCTTTTCCTTTTATTTTCTCTCATTCCCACCCTCTCTGTTTGGTTTTTGCTTCCATAGCATTTATTGAACGATGTAATTGGCCAGGCACCATGCTAAAGCATTAGAGATAAAAATATGAACAAAATTCCACTACGGCCTTTAGGGACCAGATAATCTAGTGTGGGGAGAAACCAACAGGTACACAATGGACAATGATGTTTGGAACTAAACTGATGGATTTTAAGGGAAGAAACGCATTGCTGTCTGCTATTTGCTGATGTACTTAGTCTTACGTGCTGCAGAATATTCTCACAAGATTGAGACTGTGACTCCTGTGGTTACCACATGAGGACTGAGTTGCAGAGTGCTGGTAAGAGGCTGGTAAAACAGGAGCAAATAATAATGGCCTTAGTTCTTGGTAAAGAATTTGGCATTTGTCATGAAGTCTCTCAGAAGGCACTACTGAAGAAGATTAAAGCAAGGGAGTGGGATGATCATATCATTAGAAAAAACAGTTATCTGGTAATAGTGAGGAGAATAGACAGGGGAGGGGAGGGGACATGGGACCCAGGTGAAAGAGACCTTTTAGAGCGACATTGCCATCACCCGGACAATAAAAATCTGAACTAAATCAGTAGACACTGGGCCTCTAGAGAAGGGATAAGGTTTTAACGCATAGAAGAAATGTGAGAGAAGAAAGGAATGGGAGAAGTTCCTGATGCCCCCAGGTGTGTGAACATAGCATCATTAACAGAGGTAAAGATCACAGGGGAAGAAGGCCTGGGGTTGGCATGGAGGAGTGTGATTTGGGGTTCAATTTTGAACATGTTGGGTTTGAAGTCTCTTACTGTATATCTAACATATATTTGGGGGAGGGGATTGGCTAGGAACTCAGAAGAGAGATGGGCGCTAAAGGTATGACTTTGGAAGTTGGTAGTCTGTACAAGCTAGTTGGACACCCCATGTGAGGGGATGCAATTTCTCAAAAGTGGGGCAAGGAGAGAAGAGGAGAGGAAAAAGACCAGAATCTTGGGGAACATTAATACTTGAGAAGATAAGAGTTGACAACTAGGGACACTGAGACTGAATGACCTGGGGACAGAAATAACAACTAAAATCAGTGATTTCATGGGAGGCAAGGAAGAAAACATTCAAGAAAAAATCAATAGAAACCAGCAACAGATATTGTAGAGAATTCAAGTAAGAAAGGGATTAGAGAACGTTAGTGAAATTTGCAACAAGGTCGTCATTGGGGACCTCAGTGACAGAGGTTCCTATAAATGAGGGCAAGAGTTGAAATGTGAAATTGGCTGAAGAGAGAAGAGGTGGAGGCATAGGGAAGCTAATGAGGGCCATATTGTGGCAATGTTGGCAAAACAAAGTGACAGTAGAGCCAGCGTGAATCCGGGACTTGCTGGGGAGGTGTGGCCATTCTTGGGAGGCCGGAGAGCTGGAACTGAAGAGGACAAAGGCCTGTCCATGCGAAGCCCCACTAGAACAGATAGAAGGGGGCTGGTCAGTCTCGGCCAACTCAGAGAGGCCACCATGTGCTGCAGTCCCAAAGCACTCAGGCTCAGGAAACTGACCCTGCGTTCTCTTCTGTTGTAGTTCCACCCCGATACTGCAGAGGGAGAGGGAGAGGGTGGAAACTATGCAGTTGGCTTCTATCTGTTCACTTTACTATATTCCTCACATTAAACTCTTAAAAAAAAAAAAAAAAAAAAAAAAGACTGCTGTTGCTTAGTCAATTCTACTTTTAATACTCAAAGGAGAGAGAGAGATGTGAGCTTATTTATGGAGGAGGATTTACATCAGATTCTACTCCAGGGCACATTTTTATTAGTTTATGCCACTGGGTCAAGAGATTGAAAATATTTTTTCTTGTTTTATTATTTCTTAGAGGTTTGGCAAGACTTGCATATATATATATACACAAAGAGAAAAATCCCTCCCTCCCCACAAGAGAACGAAGATTCTGGAGAGAAATGGGCTCTGAACAGGTGTGAGGTGTCAGGAACACTTCTGAGGGCTTGGGAGGTCAGGGAGGAGAAGCTCAGATGTGCTCAGTTGGAATTTGACTTCTTACTCATTGACCTCTAGTTTTCCATGTAGAAGAGATTTGTCTTGGGCCTATGTTGTGCTTCTGGCTAGGCTGAGGCATGCCTAGGCACAATGCATAATTTAAGAAACAGACCCTGTGGTGTGGTGAGTTATGTATGCCAGTTTCCAGGAAAGCTTTATCGTTTGGTGAAATGATGAAGAAGAAGGTTTTGGTTGTTCAGGGTGAGTGTGGGATTGGGGTGATGAAGGTAGGTTTGATAAAAAAGAGAAGACACATTAATTTCCAGCCCCTTTGAAGGGACTCCACAGGCAAAAGCTGAAGGATCTGTTTTTCTTGACACGTGGAGGCACCAGCTGGCATTAGGTAATAGTGTTGGATGGAACACAGTCCTACCTGTCACCTAGCGGACCCGGGCATTTTGGTTTTTTGTTCCGCAATGACAGAGGTCTTGGGACCAAAGGGATTCATGAAAAACAAGGAGGTCCTCTGACGATGCCCCATTGGAGATGTTTGTTGGCCTCCACATATCTCTCAGTTTGAGGTGGAAACTTCCTGAGGGTGTCCAGAAAATCAGGAGGCTGGGCTCCTGAGGGAGATGAAGGCAAGGGCTATGTTAATTCAGATTACATTTTCATGAAGAAGGAGGTTAGGTCTACAGAGAGAAATGAAGTGTGGGTCTTAAGAAGAGGAGTACAAGTAAATGGGGAAGAGGACAGAGTCCTGTCTTGGGATAATGAAAGATTGTTGAACAGTAGGGAGGGCCGTAGCTTCAGATAATGACGGCGAGTTGGTAGTGCTATCATTTATCAGTGTTTGGTAGCTTGAATATGGAATGGAAAAAAAAAAAGCAGACAGCTAGCTTAATCCATGGTTGAGATAGGTTCTAAAAAGAAAGTGAAGGGACAAGCTCACAATAAGACTCCAAAGGATTCTCAGAAAGAGTT
Source organism: Mustela nigripes (assembly GCF_022355385.1). Taxonomy (NCBI): domain Eukaryota; kingdom Metazoa; phylum Chordata; class Mammalia; order Carnivora; family Mustelidae; genus Mustela; species Mustela nigripes. Next base: position 127,265,952 of record NC_081558.1, on the reverse strand, counting down.
GGTGGGGAGATTATGTAGAATTCCCATGGGCTAAACAGGAGAACCCAGGTGGTTGTAAAAGTAGAAAAGTCCTGTTTTGTAAAAGGTTATTATGGCTCACGTGGCCCGAGGGAGATCTTTGTTATACTTCTAGTAAGGCAGCCTACAATAGCATTAACATTTTTGGCAACCACATCACACCGTTGGCTTATATTGAGTTTATAGTCAACCAAAATCCCTAAATCTTTCACACGTGCTGCTCTTAAGCAATGTTTCCGCCATCTTGCACTTGTGAAATTAATTACTGTTTGGGGCCTAAAAGTAGAGCTTTACATTTATGGTTATTAAATTTCATCTTATTACATTTAGGTCATTATGCCAGCTTTCCTAGAATACTTTATATCTTAGTTCAGGTTTTCCTACACATTTCCCCATAACTTTCAATAAGACAGAACCCAGAAGAATTTCTTATGCACATTCAAAAGTGACAGATTTACTCTACTGTCCTATTTCTTAATCCACATCTTCATTTTGTCTGAAAGAGGCTTTGTCATATTTCTTCCCAACACCCTGTTTTGCCAAACTGCATTGGTTAGAATGTTTTTGCATGCAAGGGTGGAACTCTAAATCAACCTGGAGTAAACAATAAGGACATTTATTAGTGCACAGAGGTAGGGAGGGCCCCCGGCATGTACAACTAGGACCGTGGCTCTATTCTGCTGTTTGTAGTTTGTTCTACCTTCTCCCGTGTGTTGTCTTTGGGCCAGCTTCCATTGTGGTTGTAAGATGGCTGCCAACAGCAGTAGGGACAACATGCTGCCTTGTTTGTGTCCAGAGCAGGGGAGAGAAGGGAAGAAAGTGTGAACAGAAGACTGTTTTTTTCAGTTTGGGACAACCTCCTAGATCGCCTCTAACATGACCAATAACCCTGATTTGCTCGGAAACGAGGGGTATCCTGGGATGTGCAATTTCAGCACCAAAACCAAGAAACCAAGAAAATCCTGAGCAAGCATGAACAACTGGTCACCCTGGCACTTAGACCTAGACCAGGAACCATTACCAGGATAAAATCTGATTCTGACGGGCTTAAACTGCAGCTCCCAACAAGGGGATGGGATCTCAAGTTTGGTTTCCAGACATGTTTCTGAAGTTCTGGAGTGTGGCTCTGGTCTACCTGTATTGATTCCCCTCAGAGAAGACTCCTGGACACCTAGACCAACTGATTTAGAATCTCTGAGCACCGAAATAAAGATTTTTTTTTTCTTTTTAGTTTCATTTATTCAAGGGATCTCTACACCCAACATGTGGCTCGAACTCCTGATCCCGAGGTCAAGAGTCATGTGTTCTTCCAACTGAGATAGGCAGGTGCTGCAAGAAATTGATCATTATCAAGTGTGCAGATGGTAGCTGTACAGACCGCTTGGAGAAACACTCATTTATACCTAACGGTCCTCACCCCTGACCGCCCAGGACACGCCATCAACACCCAACATGGCATGGCTGCTCTGTAGCGGGACAGGGCCCAGGAGGATGTCGGGGAGTCACACACACACCCCCACACCTACACCTACAATCATTTCCCTGATTGAAGTTCACATCATGCTGTCTCCCAGAGAGGAAGGAAGCTTGTTGGGAACTCCTTATTCCTAGAGAAACCATGCTGCTTCCTGGCAATGCCCAGGGGTGTCAGTGAGACTCCCTCACTAAGTGTTCACACACCCGGCTTAAAAGTCACCCTTGCCCTTTTACTGGAATCATTCAAGCTCTCAAGGGATTAGCTTACAGAATCCATGACCTTTCTTAAAGAAAATGTTTTGAAAGTCAGAGTAGTATTTCCTCATATTCAGTTTTTGGGGAAGCAGCATAGATTTGAGAGAACAGATTCAGCTCTGGTGAAGCAAACTAAACAAAGACTCTGAGCCCCGCTTTTGCATATATTGTTTTTGCATGTACTTCTTGACTTCCTGAAACTTATCATCTGCCAACCAGAATAATTATAGAAGTTACTTCATCGAGCTACTGAATTAAATGAGATGATGTTTCTAAAGGTTACCAAAGTGCTTATCTCATTATGCAGTCAGTAAATTTTGATCATTAATATCCTGCCTCTTCATTGATTCATTGTTCGAGGTATGCTGAGTACTCAGTAGGGCTAAGCACAGGGCTCGTCACTGAAGAACACAAAACTAAGGAGCAATCCCTGGTGTTAGGGAACTCATAGTATTGGCATTAAAAGACAACGCCCCTCTGAGAGATTTATATACAAGGTACCAAGACAGGACAGAGAAAAGAATGATCCATTTGGGGGATGATCTGGGCCTTGAAGAATGATGAGTTTTCTAGATGAATGAGAGAGGAGGTAGAAGGACATTGCAGGGGAGGGATGTAGCCTGAGCACTAATTAAAGCATGGGGCATGGAGGAGGAGGGTCCCTTTGTGGACGTCAGTGGTTTAGAAGATTGGAATGCAGGGTTCAGGTCAGGAGGAGTGGTGGATGATATTACAGGAGGCGAGGGCTGCCCATATGAGGAGGAAGGGCTTTCCAGTGAGTTTGGACTTGTATTCTAGAGACAGAACAGGGTTTAAACAGGAGTTAGTTGCATGGTCACACTTGTGTTGGGGAAAGACCAATCTGGGCATGGTGAGTGAGGAGCTGAGGGGCGTGGCAAGGCAGGAAAATGTGCTAAGAGTTCACAGCATTACTCCGAGTAGAGCTGACGGGGGCTAAACCAAGAGAAGGATATTAGGAACTGAGTGGAAAGGACGGAAACAGGAAATTGCAGAGTAGATCCAAAAGACAGGACCACGTGATTGATGAATCAGGAGGCCAGGAGAGGGCAGACTGGAGGGGAATTCCCATGTCTGTCTTGAATGGATGGTGATGTCATTGTCCTATTAAGGCCTATAAGGGGGCAGTGGTGGTGGTGGTAGAGGCAAGCTTTGGACTTACGGAATTTCAGCTCCCTGGGAGGTGGAGGTACACACTAGGTTGTCTTGTAGCTGGGGAATGAGTGCTGGTCTGGTGAGATGGCTGGGGGTCAGCAAGGAACAGCCTTCCCATCCTGGAATCTGTGGGTGATAATAAATCTGCCTGCGCTGATGCCTCACTGTACTAAGTAGCCCAGAAAGAGGACAAGATGCACCCCCCTCCCCCAAACAACAAAATTCCCCAAAGCTTGTGGATGACGATTTAGTGTTCTCCCAAGTCCAGGTCAGGAAAATTAAACATATTTAAGCTTTCATTTTTCCAGGGTCTTTCACACCTCTTTCTAGTTCCTCACTTATTCACCTTCAAGTAACTGAGATTTTTCTTTATTTTTCAGAGGGTGAAACTGCCAATGCTCAAAAATTTAAAGTTACTTTTTGAGAAGCTTGTTTCCTCAGTAAGTTTTCCTAAGCTGCTTCGGCATTTCTCATAGCTGTTTTCTCATGTTCTTGTCCAAAATTCAGACAGTTTTAAATAGAAAGCTTTAACAAATATATTTAAGTTAAAATAGAATATTACTTCTCATGGAGAAAGAGGGGTGGGGGACATAAAAATGAGATGGGCCTGAGATATATGTGCAGAAGGGGGGGACAATGCTGCAAAGTCTGAGTCCAAAGAACACGTTTAAGATAGCAAAACGGACGTGTTTTCCACAGCTGCTCTCGTATTTACATGAGCTGTAGCTAGATTCTTCAGTTTTTTTCCTCAGCAGTTACAGAGACAGCCTAGGAAAGATTATAGGGGGAAATCCAAGCAGTGTCGCATTAGAAGAAAAAGTTTAAGTCTCTAGTAAGGTACTCTGAAACATCTCTGCCAGCTGCAAACAGGGAACCATGCGTCCAGTGGGGAAGAAACATCCTGTTAACAATCCTGGAAGTAAAGATCTCCAGATAATGGACGCCACCTAGTGGGTAACTGGAGCATTTGGGGGAAAAAGTTGAAAGAATTTAAGGACTTGAAGATGGCTTAAAATAATTTTTATGAGTTTTATTTACTCTAGTAATAAACACTCACTGAGGACTTGCTACACGCGGAGAGCATTAGTTAAGAATTATTTGTAGTTGAGACTACAAACCGAGATACCCAAGAATTCTAACCTTACTTTCCTATAACATAATTACTATCTACATTAAACCTCTGCTTTGTTTGGTGATGAAGACTTGATCTCAGTCACTTTAGTGCCCCTGCGCCCCGTGCCTTGATTAGGTCTGAGCTCTGGGGTTTAGCTGGTGAGAGCCATCCCTATCCAGTGCTCCCAGTTGCTGTTCTTCCCCAGTCGTATGCTGACATGATTTTGTTTCTGTCAGTTTTTGGGACTTTGGCTCCCACAAGTCACTGCTGAATCTGCTCTCGTTTCCATGCACAGGATTTCTTCATGTCTGCCTCTCTCTCAGCTATTCCGTTGCCTTCCCAGACATCGTGCTGCTCCTGGAAGGACATGGACTGCCATATATGATTAGGCACATCGAACATTCATTTTTGTGCCAGTGTCTTGATGCTTGCTTTGGTTTTATCTAGGAACTGGGTCATAGGTCCCTTTGACCTCATATTCTCTAGATCTTCCTAGGGCTTCTTTTGTCTTTATTTTCTAGAAGCATGGGAGAGCTGGTTATGTTCAAATACCCCTGTGAGGCTAAATCACAGCCAGCATGTTGAATAGCAAAGGCAGATAGGACCAGTAGGGTAAACTGAGATCAGATAGTAAAGATTTTATTTGTTATGCTAAAGAATTTGTATAAAGGCATTGCAATCAGAAGGTTATTTTAGTCACAGACCTATACCCCTGGGGCTAAGAATACATTATATGTTAATTAAAAATTTTAAAAAATTTTAAAAAGAAGGCTATTTTAGGAGTTTGGGTAGGAGATGAAAAGATACTGGCTTGACTACTGGAGTTTTTCTGGACAATTTAAAAAACTGGTCAATTCAAGAGACAATAGGTGGTAGAACCTACTATACTTGGAAACCCCAAACTTCTTTGGCCTGAACAGCACCTCTGTGAAAGTTAGACAAAAGCATTTCCTACAGGAAGAGGCAAGGCATGGGTTGAGTTGATAGTTTAGAAGAATAGTGGGGTTTAGATTTGATCCTCTCCTTTGTCTGGGTGCCTCTGTGCAGTAAACAGGCTTGTCCAACCATGTGTGGTGACCTTGAGTGTGGAAGTGGAGAGTGGAAGGAAGGGCCAAGTCTGTGCCTGGAAGAGACATGTCTGGAAGTAAGTTTCAATGCACTAGTTTTTTTTTGCCCTCGTGTGTTTTAGGGAATGACTCTGTAGGGTAATAAACGGCAATCTAATGTACCATGTGAACTTCTTATCTGGTTTTCTCCATTAGAATTATGAAACAGTCCACAGAGATAAAAGGCCATAAAAAGAAACTACATGTATTAGGTGACTTTTTAAAAAAGATTTTATTTATTCATTTGAGAGAGATTGAGAGAGAGAGACACAGAGAGCACAAGCAGGGGAAGAGGCAGAGGAAGAAGCAGACTCTCCCTTGAGCTGGGAGCCAGCCATGGGCTCCAGAACCTGGAGATCATGACCTGAGCCCAAGGCAGGTTCTTAACCATTTCCCATGCGCTACCCAGGCGCCCCTGGGTGATTCTTAGAAAAGTTACCTCCCTGATGAAAACTTCTGAAAAGGTTTCCCTGGGGAAGTCCAAAAAACTGTCACAGCAAAGAAAAGCCTTAGGAGATTTGACAAATATATGTAATGTGGATATCCTGGATGGGATCCTTGAGCAGTGAAAAGGTATTAAGCTAAAATTAAGAAATCTGAAAAAACTATGGGCTTTAGTTAATAAGAATGTATCAATATTGGTTGATTAGTTCGTTTTTTTTTTTTTTAAGAAGATTTTTTAAATAAAGATTTTATTTATTTATTTGACAGAGGGGCAGTGAGAGAGGAAATATAAGCAGGAGACTGTGAGAGGGAGAAGCAGGCTTCCTGTGCAATGTGGAGCTCAATCCCAGGACCCTGGATTCATGCACGACCTAAGCCCTGAAGGCCGACGCTTAATTCAGGACCTGAGCCAAAGGCAAACACTTAACTGAGCTTCCCGGGTACCTCTGGTTGATCAGTTCTAACAAGTGTACCATACTAATTTAAAATGTTATAATAGAGTAAGTTGGGTAAGGGTATAGTAGAACTACATATACAATCTTCTTAATTTTTCTGTAAATCTAAATCTCCTAAAAAAGATCTCTCTTTAAAAAAAAATAAATGGAAGATGAGTACATATGAAAACAAACAAACAAACAAACAAGCAAAATGTTTCCTTGGTTACAGTAATCAGATTGCACCTTGAGCATGAAACAGATGAACTTATTCTTTCAAGCATCATGGGGCATACTGAGCCTACAACCTAGGTGGGGAGATGTGCCAGATATATGTGTATGAATGGATCACAAATACATGCTATATATGAAATTCCAAATAGGTGAAACATTGCAAGAAATCTTGGAATTTAGAGGAGTAAGAAGTCAGTTTGGTGGAAAGAAAAGAGGGTTGGTTAGTGGCAGGGGAAGAAATCAGCAAGACTCTCATGTAAAAGGTGGGAATTCAATTGGATTTGAAGAAAGAGTGGGGCTTGAACCACTTTAGTTTAATTCCCCAAATATACATTAAATGAGTATCGACTGTATGCAAAACACTGTAATATGGACGGATCGCTAACTTTATTCCTTAGATTTTAATAAGCAGACATTTGAATTCAAAGAAGCCTCATTCAAGAGTCACTCTATTATCTTGTTCAGTCTGGTGTTTTTTCTTAATACCTCTTTCTCACTGATATGAATTTTTTTGAAGATGTAAAATTCACTATTCAACAGCTTTCTTTCTTTTTTTTAAAATCGAGCACAATGACAGTCTTAACCATTCTATTTTACTCAACTATTACACAAATATTCATGTATACATTATTTCAATTTACAAAAGCAGTGTTTTTAATAATCTCACATTTAATGTATCCTGGGCTTTTTTTTTTTTTCATTTTATTTTATTTTGTTTCTTTTTGGTGTTCCCAAATTCGTTGTTTATGCAGCACACCCAGAGCTCCATGAAATACATGCTCTCCATAATACCCACAACCAGGCTCACCCAAATGTGAAAACTATAGTTGCTGGCATTGTATGCAATCACAACTACTACTTCCTCTGAGTACCTTATTCAGATCATTGACACACAGTTTTCACTGCAAAGAAAAAATCACTGGGAAATGAAATGAGATCCTACCTGGAAGGGAGATTTCTAGATCATGTGGTGTTGTTTAATTTGATAAGAAACTGATAAACTGTTTTCAAAAGTGATGCACAATTTTGCATTCTCATCGGCAATGTATGAATATTTCAGTTGCTCTACATCTTTGGCAGAATTTCATATCGTGAACCATTTTTAATTTAGCCATTCCTTGGAGTGTGTAATGGTCCCTCGTTGTGGTTTTATTTTGCATTTCAATGATGCATTATGTTGTAGAACTGACCAGGTGTTATCTTCTTTGGTTAAGCCTTCATCCTCTTTGTCCATTTTATAATGGAGTTTGTTATTTTCCATTATCACAATTTTGAAATACATTTTAGATACATCTCTTATCAGATATTGCTTTGGAAATATTGTCGCACTATCCATGACTTGCTTTTCTATTCCCCACCTCCCCCCCAGCATTCCCTCTCTCTTATTTAACCTGCAAAGAGATGGCTCTATCCCCAACTTTATTTCAAACCGTGACTTGAAATTAGTCCCCCCACCCTTTTCTCCTCTCTTTTCTTACTGTACGTATTTTTGTGTGCGTATGCGTGTATGTGTGTGTATGTGTGTGTGATAACTCTATAATGTTTAGTTCTTTTATGTCTAGGTTTGGATATCTACCATAGTTAAGATCAGAGCACTTCAGGTACCTGGGTGCCTTAGTCGGTTAAGTATCTGCCTTCAGCTCTGGTCATGATCTCAGGGTCCTGGGATCGAGTCCAGCATCAGGCTCCCTGCTGGGTTGGCTCCCTGCTGGGTTGTGAGTCTGCTTCTCCCTTTACCCTTCCCACCTGCTTGTCTTCTCTCTTTCTGTCTCTCAGATATATCAGTAAAATCTTAAAAAAAAAGATCAGAGTACTTCTGTCACCATAAAGATTGCTGGTGTTGCTCTTTTATAAGACGTCCCTGCCCTTACCCATCCCCCCTAGTCCCTGACAGCTACTAACATTGGTCATTTCAAAATGTTATATGAATGGATTTATACGATATGTTACCTTTCGAGATTTATTTTTCACTCATCATAATTCTCTAAAAGATCGGCATATATCAATAATTTGTTTCTTTTAAATGCTGAGTTTTTTTCCCATAAAATGCTTATACCTTAGTTATTTTAACCATTCACCCATTGAAGGACACTTTAGAATAAGTTTTTGGTTATTAGAAATAAATCTGAGGGACGCCTGTGTAGCTCAGTCAGTTAAGTGTCTGCCTTCAGCTCAGGTCATAATCCCAGTCAAAGAAAAAAAAAAAAGAAAGCTGATTTGAACATTTCTGTACAGATTTTTGTATGAATATAGTTTTCATTTCTCTAGGATAAACACCAAAAGTGTAATTGCTGGGTTATATGGTAATTGCATGTTTAGTCTTATGAGAAACGGTCAGGTTACTTTCCAGAATGGTTGGACCACCTTACATTCTTGCCAGTGCATGGGTGGGGTGATCTGGTTTCTCTACATTCTCACCAGCATGTGGTTTTGTCACTATTTTTTATTTTAGTAATCCTGATAGGTGTGTGGTGATATAGTTTTAATTTGCACTTTCCTGGGAGATAATAATGTTGAACACCTTTTCATGTGTTAATTGTCATCTGTACATTCTCTTCAATGAAATGTCTGTTCATGTCATTTGCTTACTTTCTAGTTGGGTTGTTGATTTACTGCTAAATTTGTAGTTTTTTATGTATTCTAGATGCCAGTCACATCTTGGATATGTGGTTTGCAAATATTTTTTTCCTGTTGTGTAGCATGTCTGTTCTTTCTCTTCACTTAGTCTTTCTGAAGGCAAAAGTTTTAAATTTTCTTCAAGTTTAATTTATGGATTTTTCCTTTTATGGATTGTGGTCCTTGGTGTCAAGCCTAAGAACACTATGCCTCATGCTAGATTCCAAATATTTTCTCTTTATTTTCTAAAAGTTTTATAGTTTTATGTTTTACATTTAAGTCAATGATCCATTTTGAGTTAATTTTTGTATGGCTATGTGGCTTAGTTTGAGATTTTTTTTTTCTTTTGCCTGTGGATGCCTAATTGTTGAAAAGTTTATCCTTCCTCCATTTAGTTGTTTTGGTGTTTTTGCCAAAAATCAGTAAAGCATGTTTGAGTGGGTCTACTTTTGGGTTCTCTATTGTGTTCTGTTGACCTATGGCCTATCTCTCCACCAATACCACATTGTCTTGATTACTGTAGATAATTGGTAAACCTACATATTGAATAGAATGATTCCTCTCACTATTTTTCTCTGTCAAAATTGCTTTAGCAATTCCAGGGCCTGTGCCTTTCCATATAAGTTTTAGAATAACTTTGTCTGTGACTACAGAAAAATGTGCTAGTATTAATAGGAATTGCATCAAATCTATAGATCACTTTGAGGATAATTGAAACTACACTCTATTGAGACATCCAATTCATGAACACAATATATTATTTAGGTCTTTGATTTCTTTCATCACCATTTTGTAATTTTCAACACACAGATCCTGTATATATTTTTTTTTTAAAGATTTTATTTATTTATTTGACAGATAGATCACATGTAGGCAGAGAGGCAGGCAGAGAGAGGAAGGGAAGCAGGCTTCCTGCTGAGCAGAGAGCCCAATGAGGGGCTTGATCCCAGGACCATGGGATCATGACCTGAGCCGAAGGCAGAGGCTTTAACCCACTGAGCCACCAAGCACCCCTCCTGTATATGTTTTAAATATATACCTAGGTGTTTCATTTTCTTTGAAGCAACAATAAAGGGTATTGTGGTACAGTTTTTGCATGTTCAATGTTAAATATGTATTTGTGTGTGTGTGTGTGTGTGTGTGTATCTCGCATCCTAGAACCTTGATTAACTCACTTATTAGTTCTAGATAGTCATGTTATTTGCAAATAGAGATAGTTTAATGTCTCATGTTCCATTCTGTTTGTCTTTCATTTCCTCTTTTTGTCTTCTTTCAGTGACTAGAACTTCTAGTAGTACAATGAGTAAGAGCAGTAAGAGCAGATGTCATAGCCTTGTCTGCAAGTGCTGTTTTTTTACCATTAAGTAAGCTGTTAGCTGTCGGTTATTAAAAAACATAGATTTACTTATTTATTTGAGAGAAAGAGGAAGAGTGTGAGCTGGGGGAGGGGGAAAAAATTCTTAAAAAGACTCCCTCCCTGCCCAGCATGGAACCTGACTCAGGGCTCAACCTCATGACCTCGCTGAGATCATGACCTGAGCTGAAATCAAAAGTAGGAAGTTCAACCAACTGAGCCACCCAGTCACCCCTAGCTATTGATTTTTTTGTAGATGCTTTCAATCAGGTTGAGATAATTCTCCTTTACCTGTAACTTGATAATTAAGAAGAATAGTAAGTAAAGATACTTACTGTTGATATGATGAATTACATCAGTTGATTTCTGAATATTGAACCAGGCTTGAATACCTGAAATAAATTTCATTTAGTCATGGCATATAATTCTCTTTCATACATTGTTGTATTTGGTTTGTTAATTTTTTTGGTGAGGATTTTTTTTTTTTTTTTTTAAGAACAACACTTGCAGACAAGGCTATGACATCTGCTTCTTCTTTGATCATAGTTGGTTTCTTTTTTTGCACTCTTTGTCTGGCTTTGGTAGTAGGACTGAGCCTATAAAATAGGCTGGAAGGTGTTTCCTATTCTTCTCTGTTCGGGAAGAAATCATGTAAAATTGGTGTTAATTCTTTAAATGTTTGGTAGAATTCTTTGGTGAAACCATCTGAGCTTGGAGAGTTCTTTTCTTGAAAGCCTTTTAATTACAAATACATTACCCTAACGATTAAAAAATAAATTAAGCTATTTCATCTAGGTTGAGTTTTGGTAGTTTATTAAATTTGAGAAATTCGTCCATTTCTTTCTTTTTTTTTTTTTAAGATTTTATTTATTTATTTGAGAGAGAGACAGTGAGAGAGAGCACGAGCGAGGAGAAGGTCAGAGAGCGAAGCAGACTCCCCATGGAGCTGGGAGCCTGATGCGGGACTCGATCCCGAGACTCCGGGATCATGACCCGAGCCGAAGGCAGTCGTCCAACCAACTGAGCCACCCAGGCGTCCCGAAATTCGTCCATTTCTTTTAAGTTTTTGAGTATATGAATATGTGAATAGAAGAGTTGCTTGCAGTATTGCCTTCCTATGCTTTGTAATAGCTTCAAGACCTGTAGTGGAATGCTTGTTTCATTCCTGAGACTGAGACTGGCTTTTTGTGTTTTCTCTTTTGATTCTTGTCAGTCTTGCTAGAAGTTTATCAATTTTATTGAATTTTTTTTAAAGAACTCTGTTTGTTTCATTGATTTTTCTCTACCCATTTCCTATGGCCAATTCTATTGATTTCTAGTCATGCTTTAATATTCCCATCCTTTTGGCTTTGGGTTTATTTTGATTTCATTTTTCTAGTTTGTTTAGATAGGAATTTAGATGATTAATTTGAATCCTTTTCCTATTTCTAATGTAAACATTGAGTGGAACAAATTTCCTTCTTGTCACTGCTTTAGCTGCATTCTACATACTTGATATGCTGCATTTTCACTCAATTCTCTGTATTTTTAAAATTTCCTTTGAGATTTTTCTCTCAGCAGGCTTTGGGTTTAGAATCCATATCACAGGCTACTTTTGTGGGCTGTGGTTCCAATAACAGTTCAATTTTCAGGCACTCCGTGGTGTTATTTTGTTCTTTCTGGTTTATCTGGGACTCGCATTGGTCTCTACTGGTGCTGAGGGGGTGAAAGTGTTTCCCCAGGCTGATATCTCCTGGTAGGAAAAGGGCATCTCAGGTTGGCAAGACAAAGAGGCTTCCAGGCCCAGACAGTTTGTTGTGGCAGGTTCTTCTTGCTGAGGCTCTTTGCTACTCTGACTTACCTAGTTGTAGAAGAGAAGTTTTGGGCCTGGAGGGGAAGAAGGGTGCTTCTTCCTTGACCAATTATTATGAACAGTGCTCTGGAATCTATCCTCCTCATCAGTAGTATCAGGCTCATCTAGACTTCATTTCAGTGTTGGTTTGGGAAAGGCTCACCTGGGCTGTCTTCTCTTGCAAGGCTGGGAGTTGGGAAACACCAGATCTTGATTGCCTTCTTCTGTTGGTTAGGAAGAGAGGTAAAATGCCCTTCCCCTGCATCATTCTCCAGTCCTGGGATCCCAAACTGGTTTCCCTTACTGTCTTCCAGGTTTCTCCTTTGGTTGACTCTTGTGTAATTTTAATGTTTATAGTTGTAATGTGTATGGTTTATAGTTGAGGAGTAGTGAGAAAGGAGTCTACGCTATTTTGTCTGGACAAGAAGCTTGTCCGATGTCTTTTTTTTATTTTAATTTTTGAAAGATCTTATTTACTTACTTATTTGAATGAAAGAGAGAGAGAGAGAGAGAGAGAGACAGTGGTGTGAGGAGGGAGAGATGGAAAGGGAAAAAAGAGACTCTCAGGTAGACTCTGCACTGAGCATGAAGCCTGATGTGGGGCTCAGTCTCACAACACTGAGATCATGACTTGAGCTGAAACCAAGTCGGGTCCCTGACTGAGCCAACCAGGCACCTCACCAATTCTTAAGAAGCAAAGGTTTTAAAAATTTTGATGAAGTTGAAATTACTGATTTTTAAAAATCTTTTATAGTTTGTGTTTTTCAAATCTTAAGTAGGAAATCTTTGCCTAAACCAATGCTGCACAGATTTTCTCTTATGTTTTCTTTTGGAAGTGTGATAGTTTCAGCTTTTATGTTTTAGTTTATGATACATTTCACAATAAGTTTTGTATAGGCTGTTAAGTAGCAATCAAGTTTTTTTTTTGTTTGTTTGTTTGTTTGTTTTTTGCATATGGCTATCCAGTTGTTCCAGCACCATTTGTTGAAAATTTTTTCTCAGTCTCTTGAGTTTTCTCCAAATATTTGGCAAAAATCAATTGTTCATATGTGTGTGAGCCCATATATGGACTCTGTCTGTTCTGTTTTTTTCTGTATGTTTGCCTTTATACCAGCAAAAGCCCTCCAACTTTATTCTTCATTTTATTGCCATATTAGTTTTAAAATCAGCTTGTCAATTTCAACAACAAAAGCCTGCTAGGATTTTAAGATTCAATCTACAGATAAATTTAGGGGAACTTGAGGGGCGCCTGGGTGGCTCAGTGGGTTAAGCTGCTGCCTTCGGCTGAGGTCATGATCTCAGGGTCCTGGGATCGAGTCCCACATCGGGCTCTCTGCTCAGCAGGGAGCCTGCTTCTCTCTCTCTCTCTCTGCCTGCCTCTCCATCTACTTGTGATCTCTCTCTGTCAAATAAATAAATAAAATCTTAAAAAAAAAATTTAGGGGAACTTGACACCTTAACAAAATTAAACTTTCTGATCCATGGATATAGTATATCTCTCCATTTACTTGGGTATTCATTTCTTTTTATTAACAATGGTTTATAGATTTCAGTGTGACTTGCTTTGCGTATTATTATTAAGTTTACCCCTAAGTTTTCATGGTGTTTGGAGTTATTGCATATGTTATTAAAATTAAATATTCATTTTCAAGTGCTCTTTGCTAATGTATAGATTATAATTGATTTTTTAATTAACCTTGTGTCCTCCAACCTTGCTAAATTCATTTATTAGTTCTAACACCTCTTTTGCAGATAGTTCAAGATTTTTTAGGCAATCATAGTGTCTGTGAATAATGACAGTTTTATTTCTTCATTTCCAATTTATGGGCCATTTAGTTCTTTTTCTCACCTTATTGCACTGCTTAGGACTTTGAGTATAGTGTTGATTATAAGAGTGAAAGTACATACAGTTGCCTTGTTGGAATCCTAGGGGCGAAATATTCAATTTTTCACCATTGAGCATTATGCTACATTAAGAAATTTCCTTCAATTCTTTGGTGAGAATTGTAAATCAGAAATAGGTTTGCATTTTATAAAATCCTTTTTTTGTATTTATTAAGATGATCATGTGATTTTTAAAAAAATATTGTTTCTTAATATTGTACATTCCTGGGATAGACGCCAACTGTCAAATTATATTGTCTTTATATATATTGCTGAATTTTATTTGCTAATATTATGTTAAAGATTTTTACATCTATTTTCATGAAGGACATTGGTGTGTAGTTTTCTTATCATCTGTTTGTTTGGTTTTACGATTAGGATAATTCTGGTCTTATAAAATGAGTCAAGAAATATTTCCTCCTGTTTTATATTCTGAGAGTTTGTATAGAACTAGTTTTACCTATCCCTTAAATACTAAGTAGAATTCATCTGTGAAGGAATCTGAACCTGGAAGGTTCTTGGGGGATCACGGTGTGAGAGAGGTAGGGGAAGTAAGGGAGACTTTTTTTTGCTTCTTTTCTTTGTAATGCCTCATATTTATGGTCTTCCAAATACTTCTACACTCAATTTTGTCTTTAAATAAGTCTGGTTTTCCTGTGGCTGGGAAACCATTAAGATCCAAAAAGAAGTTCCACTTGACAGTTGACTTTTCTCTCCATGACAATGTGGGTGACTAGGTTTCATCACCTTTCACTTTAACCACAGGGCAGTTGAAATATTTTATTGCAGCACATGGAAGAGCTTTTGAGACTCATCTATTCTGGTAAGTGAATTTAATTTCTTGGTCAGTTGAATGCTGACCTTTTTCTTCTTACTCTTCCTTCACTGTTGACCCCTTCCAACTTTCTCTTTCACTGTTTTGCTTTTTCTGCCCTTTTCATTTTAAGTAAAAATTAGAACACAGACTGTTTCAAGATTTTATCACCTTGGCTATAAAGGTACTTAAAAAAATAAATGCATTTGAATCACAGAAAATTCTTTTCTCCACACTAAATTTGAACTGTCTTCCTTATTTATTTTTTCATTCCCACACCTTTTTTTCTTCCCCTTTCATACTCATAATACCTAAAAACTCCAAATAAAGCTGGAAACTATGGACTAATGCCAGTGACAGATAAATCAAAGTAAAGCACAGTCATTTTTTGAGAAGTGAAGTTAAGCACAATGAAAAAAACTTAAGGTCTTAGAAGTTGCTGGAAATTCATATCAGAGCCCTTATATAAAAACTATCTGACAACACAAAATCCTTAAGTAAGACCTCTCTTCCTTAGCTACCAGCATTTGAGACACATAAAAAGTAATTGATTATTAATGTACATTATTTTTTTTGTTTTATTACAAGAGTTGTAACAGCATTTCTCTCCTCTAGCATTAATTCTAAGTCTGCACTTTCAGCATTTTAATATGGACTAAATAAGTGCTGTAGGCTGACCTCTAATGTAGCATATTTTTTTCTATGTAAAATTGCATTTGAAACAATAATGTCTCTTGATTCAAAACCAGGTTTCTTAAGAATCCAGTCTATATTTATTACTATTAGATAATTCACTTTCCATTCCCTCTGCAACTCATCGCAATTTAATTTCCACACCAATCCCTCCGTAGAATCTACTCCTTTCAATTCTCATTCTCCTTGACCTGTCTTTACTCTTGACAGTTTAGATTGTTTATTCCTCTTAAGAGTTTCTTTTTGTTTCCATGATATTACGCCTTCAGTCCTCTTAATACCCTGACCATTTCCTATTGTGTTTTTGACTATCCTTTTCCCTTTTCTGCCTCTTCCAGGCTAGATTATTGATTTCCTTATCTCTGAGTATGTGCTTGTGTCACCTGTACATCATCTATTTCGTTGGTCTCTTATGAATTCAACTCTCTAGTATTTCAACCCTTATTGTTTTTCCAAGTTCCAGTCTCATATTTCCAATTCTGAAGTATAATTTATCCTTTTTTTCCTCTCTCTATCTCTCCCTCTCAGTTAGTGGCCTCATTCTGTGTCAACCCAGCCTCTCCTGGCTACCTAGATATTACCTAGGGCATTTCAAAATTGAATTTATAAGTGACTATGATTAGTCCTAGGGCTGCTAGAAGTTCACATGATATCTTTTCATAAATTAGACAAAGTCATTCCCTTACATGAGATGTTCTACTTCTCTAAACTATGTATAATAATTTAAGTTTTGTAATTATTTATTTATAATGAAACATTTTATACCAATCTGTAGTGACTAGGATGTAAATGGCACTCCCTTAGATGTCATGCTGTCTTTTGTCAAGCAGTGTATAACCTATAGAACAGCAGAATAATATTTCATGTCTTTATGGCTAAGAAAGAAATAGTCAAGATGGTATTCATCATTCCTATGGGGCTTGGCCAAAATTTAAGAGATGCTCTAAGAAATTTTAATGAGTCTTGCTGCCTTCCAGTGGTTCATGGAGAAAATGATTAGGGTTGTGAATTAATGGGAAGAATAAGTTTAGATAGATGATATAATTATATTAGCAATATCTTGCAAGCATGTGAATAAATATCTTGGTGATATAATCTCAATATTGCTCCTTGAATGCAACCCTCATGGGTCCCCTCCCTCTTTGGGAGCTTTGTACTACAGCTCAATAAACTTTATTGTTCAATTTAACTGCCCCCCCCCAAAAAAAACAACATTGCTCCTTGAATGATGCCATAAAATATGTAAGATGCTCAGTGTCCACACAGGTAGTAAGCACACATCCTGAGAAAATATAGGTCATAATTTTGCTGGCATGCCCTGTAACAAATGTTTGAGAGTTCAAAACATTTTGGGGACTTAGTGATTTACAACAGCTTTCAGTAGGTTGAACTATAGGTTCCGGAAAATCAACAAATTATCATGAAAATAATACATGAAAAGCATCTAGAATATTTAGGAAAAAGTAGAACTTATTATCCATTGGAGCTGTTGTAAGCTTGTAAGCTTTCTTTTCTTTGAACATTATATAGTCACTTGAGAATAGTGTCTGAAGAAAGGCAGGGGTGGCAGTTTCTGGCAAAAGAGTGCAATGCTTAGTAGGGCAGCCCTAAAGAAAACATTGTGATTGTAGAGTGGTGGTAAAAGTAGCACATTCCTGTGTATATCCATAATGCTTTCAGAAATACCCATGGAAAGTTTTCTAGGGGGCCAGATGATTAAAAAAAAAAACTTGAATTCCCTGAACATATATAAGGACTTGAATATACAAATAACCCTTGGACAATGCAGAGGTTGCAGGTACTGCATAGTTGAAAATCCATGTATAACTTTTGACTCCCCTTGAAACTTAACTACTGATAGCCCATTGTTAACCAGAAGCCTTGCTGATGACATAAACAGTCAATTTGCACATATTTTTATGTTACTTAAATTATAAGCTGTATTCTTATAATAAAGTAAACTAGAGAAAAGAAAATGTTATTAAGAAAAATCACAAGGATCTCTGATGAATATGGATGCCAAGATTCTCAACACGATCCTACCTAATAGGATCCAACAGTACATTAAAAAGATTATCCACCATGACCAGGTGGGATTTATCCCTGGGTTGCAAGGGTGGTTCAACATTTGCAAATCAATCAATGTGATAGAACAAATCAATAAGAGAAGAGAGAAGAACCACATGATCCTCTCAATTGATACAGAAAAAGCATTCGACAAGATACAGCATCTGTTCCCAATTAAAATGCTTCAAAGTATAGAGATAGAGGGAACATTCCTCAACTTCATAAAATCTATCTATGAAAAACCCACAGTGAATATCATCCTCAATGGGGAAAAGCTGACAGCCTTCCCTTTGAGATCAAGTACATGACAAGAATGCCCAATCTTACCACTCTTGTTCAACATAGTATTAGAAGTCCTAGCGCAGCTATCAGACAACAAAAAGAAATAAAAGATATTCAAATTGGCAAAGAAGAAGTCAAACTCTCTCTCTTTGCAGATGACATGATACTTTCTATGGAAAACCCAAGAGTCCACCCCCAAACTACTAGAACTCCTACAGCAATTCAGTAATGTGGCAGGATACAAAATAAATGCACAGAAGTCTGTTGCTTTCTTATACACTAACAATGAAAATACAGAAAGGGAAATTAGAGAATTGATGCTATTTACTAGAGCACCAATAACCACAAGATACCTGGAAATAAACCCTAACCAGAAGTAAAAGATCTGTACTCGAGGAACTACAGAAGACTCATGAAAGAAATTGAAGATACAGAAAGATGGAAAAGCATTCCAAGCTCATGGATCAGAAGAATAAACATTGTTAAAATGTTTATACTGCCTAGAGCAATCTGTACTTTTGATGCCATCCTGATCAAAATTTCACCGGCATTTTTCAAAGTGCTGGAACAAACAATTTTAAAATTTGTATGGAACCAGAATAGACCCTGAATTGCTAAGGAAATATTGAAAACGAAAAACAAAACTGGGGGCATCACATTGCCTGATTTCAAGCTTTACTACAAAGCTTTGATCACCAAGAGACAGCATGGTACTGGCACGAAAACAGACACATAGACCAGTGGAACAGAGTAGGGAGCCCAGATATGGACCCGCAGCTCTATGGTCAAATAATCTTCGACAAAGCAGGAAAAAAATACTACATTGGAAAAAAGACAGTCTCTTCAATAAATGGTGCTGGGGAAAATTGTGTAGTTATATATAAAAAAATGAAGCTTGACCATTCTCTTACACCATGTATAAAGATAAACTTGAAATGGATAAAAGACCTCAATGTGAGGCAAAAATCTATCAAAATCCTAGAGGAGAACATAGGCAGTAATCTCTTCAATATCAGCCACAGCAACTTCTTTAGACATGTCTCCAAAGGCAGAGGAAACAAAAGTGAAAATGAACTTTTGGGACTTAACAAGGTCAAAAGCTTCAACACAGCAAAGGAAATGGTCAACAAAACAAAGAGGTGAGCCACGGAATAGGAGAAGATATTTGCAAAACACCCTATAGACAAAGAGCTGATATCCAAGATCTATAAAGAACTCCTCAAACTCAACACTCAAAAAACAGATTAATCATGTCAAAAAATGGACAGAAGACATGAACAGACATTTCTCCAAAGAAGACATACAAATGGCTAACAGACACATGAAAAAATGTTCATCATCATTGGCCATCAGGGAACTTATAATCAAAATCACATTGAGATACCACCTTACACCAGTCGGAACAGCCAAAATCAACAAGACAAGAAACAAGTATTGGAGATGTGGAGAAAGGGGAACCCTCTTACACTGTTGGTGGCAATGCAAGTTGGTGCAGCCGCTTTGAAAAACAGTGTGGAGATTCCTATAGAAATTACAAATAGAGCTACTCTGTGACCCTGCAATTGCACCACTGGGTATTAACCCCAAAGATACAGATGTAGGGAAAAGAAGGACCATCTGTACCTCAATGTTCATAGCAGCAATGGCCACAGTCGCCAAACTGTAGAAAGAGCCAAGATGTTCTTCAACAGACAAACGGATAAAGAAGATATGGTCCATATATACAATGGAATATTATGCCTCCATCAGAAAGGATGAATACCCAACTTTTGTATCAACATCGATGGGACTGGAGGGGATTATGCTTAGTGAAATAAGTCAAGCAGAGAGAGTCAATTATCAAATGGTTTCCCTTAGTTGTGGGGCATAAGGAATAACATGGAGGACATTGGGAGAAGAAGAGGAGAAGGGAGTTGGGGGAAATCAGAGGGGGAGACAAACCATGAGAGACAGACTCTGAGGAACAAACCGAGGGTTTTTTTGGGGGGGTGAGGGGTTGTGTGAGCCTTGTGGTGGGTATTAAAGAGGGCACATATTGCACGGAGCACTGGGTGTGGTGCATAAACAACGAATCTTGGAACACTGAAAAAATAAAATACAGTTAAAAAAAAGAAAATCATAAGGAAGAAAAATATATTTATAGTTCTGTTAAGTATTTATTGAAAAATATCCACGTGCCCAATGGACCTGAACAGTTCAAACCTGTGTTACTCAAGGGTCAACTGCATATTTCAGAAATATACTTAAGTTACTTGAATTCGGAAATATATAGATATGTATTTTGAAATACTTGGGCACAGCTTTGCAGGAGGTTGGATAACCCAGTAAAAAATGTATATGAATATATATATTCTTTAGATCTACAGACTAATGAAGCACGGACAAGTTATTTAACATATCTATGTAACACACATCACTTATATGTGTTAAATATACTTTAGAAATTAGATCATACTTGATGCACTTGCATTTTTTTAAAGATTTTATTTATTTATTTGACAGAGATCCCAAGTAGAGAGGCAGAGAAAGAAAAGGGGAAGCAGGCTCCTCGCTGAGCAGAGAGCCTGATGTGGGGCTCAATCCCAGGACCCTGAGATCATGACCTGAGCCGGAGGCAAAGGCTTAACCCACTGAGCCACCTAGGTGCCCCTTTTGTCTTTATTTTTCACTTGTATTATCATGAGCATTTGCCCATGTCAATGTGTATTTTTCAAAATCAATATTTAAAAGTCTGTGTCGCAGTTCATTACATGATGTAACATGACTTGTAATTCTATTTTTACTATGCTTGCATTTTTACCTTTCTAAATAATACAGAACTCAAAAATAGAAAAAAATTTATAAATAATCTCAAATCCAGAAAAAGACTTACGTACAAAAAGCTGAATTATTTCCTTGACATATATTCCTGAAGGGAAACTTTATAAGATGCCTGAGTAAGAGCATTTTTGTGAACCTTAGTAGGTACTTCTAAATTGTTTTCTGGAAAGGTTATATACTTTTTTGACAGAGTAATTTGACCGCTCTCTAAGGGGAAAATTGTAGGCACAATATAAGTGGACTTAAGCAAGGATTTGGAAAAGACTTATTTCGTTCTGGTGGAAAAGTCTGAGAAATGGAGAGGGATAATATTTCAATAAAGTAAATTTAATGTACTCATGGGTGCTTATTAAAATAAAGATATCAGCCTTTATTTTTTCAAGATTTTATTTAAATTCCAATTAGTTAATGTACAGTAAAACACTTGTTTAAGATGTAGAATTCAGTGATTCATCACACACATACAACACCCAGTTTTCATCACCACAAGTGTCTCCTTAATCCCCATCACCTACTCCCCACAACTTCTCCCCTGGTAACCAGCACTTTGTTCTCTGTAATTAAGAATTAAGAGTTTCTTGGTTTGCCTCTCTCTCTCTCTCTCTTTTTTTTCTCTCTCCAATGTTCACTTGTTTTGTTTCTTAAATTCCACATGTAAGTGAAATCATATGGTATTTGTCTTTCTCTGCCTGCATTATTTTGCTTAGTGTAAAATTCTGTAGCTCCATCCATGTCATTGCAAATGGCAAGATTTCATTCTTTTTTATGGCTGAGTAATATTTCACTCTATATGTATGTATCTTATAGCTTCTTTACGCATTCATTAATTGATGGACATTTGGGCTCTTTCCATACTTTGGCTTGTTGATAATGCTGCATAAGCACTGGGGTGTGTGTATCCCTTCTAATCAGTATTTTTATATCCTTTGGGTAATACCTCATAGTGCAATTGCTGGAATGTATGGTATTTCTGTTTTGAACTTTGTAAGGCATACCCATACTGTTTTCCAGACAGTACAGTACTCACACAAAGACAGACATGTAGATCAATGGAACAGAAGAGAAAACCCAGAAATAGACCACCAACAATATGGTCAATTAATCTTTAACAAAGCAAGAAAGAATATCCTATGGAAAAAAGACAGTCTCTTCAACAAATGATATTGGGGAAACTGGACAGCAACACGCAGAAGAATGAAACTGGACCACCTTCTAACACTGTATGCAAAAGTGAATTCAGAATGAAAGACCTAAACGTGAGACAGGAAACCATAAAAATCCTAGAGGAGAATTGCTAACCTCTTTGACATTGACACAGCAACTTCTTCCATGACATCAACCTTTAAAAACGTTTCTCAGAGCTTGCCACTGGGCTCTCTCTTTCTAAAATGATGTAAATGAAAATATAGAAAGTCTGCTTAGAAAACTTGATGATCAAGAAAATCAACATTTGGGAAGCAACTGGTTGTTTACACTTTGGAGGCACCAGAGCATCATAGTTAAATGAAGATTGGGTTTTAAAGATCGGCTTCATCACCTGCTGGCTCTGAAACTTTTGTCAAGTTACCTAACCTCTCTCAAACTCATTTTCCTTTATTGGTTCGTTTGTTTGTTTTTAGTCAAAAGGACTTTATTTTTTGGAGCAGTTTTAGAGTCACAGCAAAACCGAGAAGAAGGTGCAGAGATTGCCCATATACCCTTGTCTCCACACATGCACTGCTTCCCCCATTATCAACAACCCCCACCAGAGTGGTACGTTTGTTACAATTGATGACCCCATGTTACACATCATTATCACCCAAAGACTACAGTTTACATTGGTGTTCACTTTTGTTGTTGTAGAGTTTAGACAAATGTGAAGTGATATATTTCCATCACTATAATGTCATATGGAGTATTTTCACTGCTCTAAAAGTCCTCTGTGTTCCACCTATTCATCCTTCCCTCCAACCTCCACCCCTGGTAACCACTTTTCTTTTTATTATTTCCATAGTTCTGCCTTTTCCAGAATGTCATATACTTGGAATCATATAGTATGTAGCCTTTTCAGATGGGCTTCTTTCACTTAACAATGTGCTTTTAAATTTCTTCCATGTCTTTGCAGGGCTTGTAGTTTATTATTAGCAGTATTTTTTTTAGTGCTGAATAATTTTCCATCGTCTGTGTATATCACTATTTATCCATTCACCTGCTGAAGAACATCTTGCTTGATTCTATATTTTGGCAATTATGAATAAAGCTGCTAGCAACATCAATGTGCAGGTTTTTGTGTGGATATAAATTTTCAGCTCCTTTGGATGAATATCAAAGAGCACAATTGCTAGGTTCTATGGTAAGAATATGTTTGTAGTTTTGTAAGAAATTGCCACCCTGTCTTCTGAAGTGGCTGTACCATTTTTCATTCCTACCAGTGATGAATGAGAGTTCCTGTTTCTCTACATTCTCATCAGCATTTGCTGTTGTCAGGGTTCTAAATTTTGGCCCTTCTAATAGGCATGGAGTGGTATCTCATTGTTGTTTTAATTTGCATTTCCCTGATGACACATGACGGCAATGGTTTTTCCATATGCCTACCTGTCATGTGTATATCTTTGATGAGGTTGTCTGTTATGGTCTTTGGCCCATTTTTTAAACCATGTTGTTTTCTGATTATTGAGTTTTAAGAGTTCTTCGTATATTTTGGATAATAATTCTTTATCAGATGTGTCTTTCGTAAATATTTTCTGCCAGTGTGGGACTTGTCTTCCACTTTTCTTGACATTGTCTTTCACAGAGCAGAAGTTTTACAATTTAATGAAGTCCAGATTATCAATTATTTCTTTAACAGATTGTTCTTTTGGTATCTCATCCTTTTTTTTTTTTTTTTTAAAGATTTATTTATTTAGGAGGAGGAGTCAAGATGGCGGAGAAGTAGCAGGCTGAGACTACTTCAGCTAGCCGGAGATCAGCTAGATAGCTTATCTAAAGATTGCAAACACCTGAAAATCCATCAGCAGATCGAAGAGAAGAAGAACAGCAATTCTGGAAACAGAAAAACAACCACTTTCTGAAAGGTAGGACCGGCAGAGAAGTGAATCCAAAGCGACGGGAAGATAGACCCGGGGGGAGGGGCCGGCTCCCGGCAAGCAGCGGAGCAACAGAGCACAAAATCAGGAATTTTAAAAGTCTGTTCCGCTGAGGGACATCGCTCCAGAGGCTAAACTGGGGCGAAGCCCATGCGGGGTCAGCGTGGAATCAGGTCCCGCAGGATCACAGATGGATCGGGGGTGTTTGAGTGTCGCAGAGCTTGCGGGTATTGGAACGAGAAAGCCGGCTACAGAGACAGAGCCGACAGTAAGCTCACAGCTCGGGGTTACCTTGAACCGGTCCCAGGCTCAGTGAGCTCGGAGCGCGGCCGGAGGTCAGGCAGACGGGAGTAACTGGGCGCTGTTCTCTGAGGGCGCACTGAGGAGTGGGGCCCTGGGCTCTCAGCTCCTCCGGGCCGGAGACCAGGAGGCTGCCATTTGTATTCCCGTCC
>NC_081558.1:127160423-127236820 GCF_022355385.1 Mustela nigripes | reverse complement strand
GATTGGGAAGGAGACAAACCATAAGTGACTCTTAATCTCACAAAACAAACTGAGGGTTGCTGGGGGAGGGGGTTTGGGAGAAGGGGGTGGTATTATGGACATTGGGGAGGGTATGTGCTTTGGTGAGTGCTGTGAAGTGTGTAAACCTGGTGATTCACAGACCTGTACCCCTGGGGATAAAAATATATGTTTATAAAAAATAAAAAATTAAAAACAAAAACAAAAACAACAAAAAAAGTTTTATTTATTTACTTATTTGTCATAGAGAGAGAAGTGAGAGCAAGCACAGGCAGACAGAGTGGCAGGCAGAGGCAGAGGGAGAAGCAGGCTCCCCGCCAAGCAAGGAGCCTGATGTGGGACTCAATCCCAGGCCGCTGGGATCATGACCTGAGCCGAAGGCAGATGCTTAACCAACTGAGCCACCCAGGCGTCCCGTATCTCATCCTTTTAGTTATGAGCTTCCTCCATGCTCTTGTTGTTATCCATTTACATGTAACATAGACACACACATTTTTCACGCAAAATTTTTAGTTGTTGTTATTGTTGTTGTTTTTTAATTTATACACTGCTATTTGTAGAATTCTATCCTGGTAGGATTGCTATTCACCTCCACTAAGAAGATTAACTTCAATCAAAAGATTTAGGCTTTTCCTTACAAGGGTGAGGGGGAAGTGGGTGGAGGAAGCTGGGGACAGATAAACATATTTCTCATTGAATATTTGTGAAAATAAAGTAACATAACAGACATAAAATACTTACCATGTTTCTAGCACACAGGAATTATATAACTAATTATTACTAATCTAAAGGTATCTTGGTAAACTTGAAAAATGAATAAATTAATACAATCAGATGTGGTAGTTGTAAATATAAGTTTATATACCTAAATTCAAAAAGTGATAGGATAACTGAGCTGTCATATCAGTTTAATGATAAAAACATGACTGATTTATTAAATGTAAGGTCATTAGTAAGATGTGTCTATTAAAAAAAACCCAAATATGGCCTGTGGCTTCATTAGTAGAAACATCATATTTGTAATAGGGGAGGTGACAGTACTTTCTTACTCTGTGCTGATCATACCATCCTGAAGCACTGTGTTCAGTTCTTGACACAAGGTTTTAAGAAGTCTGGGGTCAGGGCTTGAGATTAAATTCTATTTTTAAAAATTTGTTTGTTTAGATGGTTGGGATTTTTCTCCCCCAGCAAAATGATTTTGAAGAAAGAATTAATAGGTACATTTCATGTGGAAAGGAAGTTTAGAGGGATATGATAACTATCCTTAAGTATTTGAAAAGTTACCATCTGGACAAGTTGTTAATTTCCTTTGGATACAGGTGATAGAAATTAGGAAAGGATGGGGAATTCACAGGAACTAAGGAGGTTGTGGACCACGAGTGAGCCAGGAATCAGGGCAGCTCTGATGCTTATGCTCAGTAGTGGAGCTTGAACCTCCTTTTTCTGGGTGCTAGTCTTGGTACATCTGAACACCAACATCCCAGGGCCTTCCCAGTTCTCTGGAGACAGAATCTGATACTCTAACCCATATCAGGTCCGCTCTTGGACCAAGCAGGTTCAGTCAGGTAGTAAAGTCAGCTTCAAATATCAGCTACTAGGAGTCAGACCTGTGAATGGACACCCTTCGTGTGGTCACAGCTCAGATTGCCTCCCTCCACCTGCATTTTCTGCCTTCTCTGAAGTCCATGCTGTTGGAAAGACTTTTTTTTTTTTTTTTAAGATTTTATTTATTTATTTGACAGACAGAGATCACAAGTAGGCAGAGAGGCAGGCAGAGAGAGAGAGAGAGTAGGAAGCAGGCTCCCCGCCAAGCAGAGAACCCGATGCGGGCTCAATCCCAGGACCCTGAGATCATGACCTGAGCCAAAGGCAGAGGCTTTAACCCACTGAGCCACCCAGGCACCCTTGGAAAGACTTATAAAGAAGCTTTATTGACATCCATGTCCTTTTCTTGCAATGCATTGCCCTGAATCCATTACATGATAGTTGCTGTTGATCTGGATGTAAGACAGAGCAGAAGGAAATATCCTTTATCGAGAGATTGCTTTTCCTTTGAAATTAATGATTACTGTGATGCACCCTAAATCGTAGAAGACTATGTTTACAAATCTTTGTGTAAAAGATGGCTGTTAGGTAATGGATTTATTTTAGATCAGGGCCTTGCAGGCAGTTCCTTTTTAGATTTGTAAGTTAGGAAAGTGGGAGTATATCATACTTAATTCATACAAGAGATGAGCTTTGGCTAACCAAAGTTGGCAATGCAACTTAACTCAGCTAATCTATTACTATGGCAATACAAACACAAATTTGATGCAAAAATATCACATCCATTTTGATAAAGATAAGCATTTTAATCAATATCAATGCCTTTTAATAACTAAAAACAGTTGTATTTTTAAAAAACTCACCAAGCCAGTGAATTTTTAAAAATCTTTTAGATGCTGTAACATTGTATGTAACTCTGGATTTGGCAAACTTTTCCCTTCCGGCCATACAATCTCTGTTGCAACTACTCAATCCTTCACTTGTAACTGACAAACAGCTATAGACAATATAGAAGCAAATGAGCATGGCTGTGTTCCAGTGAAACTGTTTACAAAACCAGGTGGCAGATGGGATTTGGCCCAAGGGCCATAGTTTGCCACCCCCGTTGTGACTAATTACGCATTTGTGTTTATTTTGGCTGTTAGAAAGCTTATCAGCAACTTTGCGGTCCACTCCCAGCATGACCACACAGCCTGCAGACTATACACCATGATATCCACGATGTCTTTTCTTTATGCCAATGTGCTCAGTCACATTTAAAAGATTCTGTTGTGTTGTGTCTTAAGCCATTGTGTGAATTTATTTTTGACAGAGAATTAAAATAATTAAATTGAATTAAACATAGCTTTTATTTTATTTTTAAACTCTAAAGATTTATATTTATTTGAGAGAGGGAGCACAAGCAGGGTGAGGCACAGAAGGAGAAGCAGACTCCCCACCCAGCAGGGAGCCCCAGACTCTGGGATCATGACCTGAACCAAAGGCATATGCTTAACCCACTGAGCCACCCAGGTGCCCCTAAACATAGCTTTTAATTGGGATTGATTTTGTATTACTGTAGGTACAGTTCTCAATTTATAAGGTGTAAATGTGTCAAGCAAATACCAAAATGTCTGTATTTCACATGGGTTGCTGACTTTTATTACATCTCTTCCTAGCTCATATTTAAAATCGTCACAGTTGGACTGATGTTTTCTGATTGTTTCTATTATTCATCTTCATTTCGGATATTGGATAAATGATATCTTTTTCTGTTTATTATTTGTTAGACTATTTTATAGGACTTAAAAATTTAAATACACAAAGGTAAAAATTAAAATCCAGACACACACACCCCACCAAATCCAATTTCTGACAGGTCTCAGAAAGTCAATTCACATGCCCAGTGCCTCCTAGGATTAGATGTATTTCAATTTAAAAAGCTATCTGCCTTTTTAACTGAAATGAATGAATGTTTCACAAACCAGTCATTCATATACAAGCTTCGTAATTTTTGGCATGTTTCATGAAACTTCACCATTTTTTAAAAACATTTTTAAATTTAAATTCAATTAATTAACATATAATGTGTTATTGGTTTCAGTGGTACAGGGCTGTGATTCATCAGTCTTTTTTTGTTTTTAAGTAGTTTTTATTTTCTTTAAAGATTTTATTTATTTGTCAGAGAAAGAGAAAGGAAGAGAGAGAGTCAGGCAGAGGGAGAAGCAGACTCCCTGTTGAGCAAGGAACCCAATGCAGGACTCAGTCTGGGATCCTGGGGTAATAACCTGAGCCAAAGGCAGGTGATTAACTGAGCCACCCAGGTATTCCTCATCAGTCTTATATAATACCCAGTGTTCATTATATCACAAACTTTTCCACTTTTTTAAATTAAAAGTTTTTTCATTTGACTAAATAAATAAATAAATCATATGTTGTCAATATAAATAGAAAGTCAGTATAAATTATCATAGAAAATATAATTTAAAATATTAATATATCATATATACATAACCTAAATTCATCTGTTAAACACTAGTAGTAACTACTGTATTTGGAAATACTAGTTTAAATAATCTCTGCCTCCTGCTCGCCTGCTACATCATAGCTTAATCAATCAGAAACTAGGACCTCACTCTCCACAATTTTGTTTCTACCCCTGTTGAATCAATAGCTTTATTAATTTCTCGAGTCTCAGGAACTAACAAAAACTGGCTATCTTAAGTTCCCTGCTTCCTAAAATTACTGGGTCCAAATCTGTTCTGTAGATCCACATCCTTCTTGTCAACATTACACCTACTTCCACCCAAGTCAAGGATCACTGAAAACCCTAAGAAAAAGATTTAACATGGCAAACCCATGCATCTCAAAGTGTCAGACTTTATTTTCTTTTCTTGGGTAGACTGAGTTCTAAAAATCAGACTTTTTTCCTCTTAACTAATTCAAGTCAGTTGTTTAAGTAAAAAGACATTTAACTTCTGGAAATGAAGTTAGACTTTTATCATTAATGTACACAGAGCTAGGGGCACCTGGGTGGCTCAGTGGGTTAAGCCGTTGCCTTCGGCTCAGGTCATGATCTCAGGGTCCTGGGATCAAGTCCCGCATCGGGCTCTCTGCTCAGCAGGGAGCCTGCTTCCTTCTCTCTCTCTCTCTCTGCCTGCCTCTCTGCCTACTTGTGATCTCTCTCTGTCAAATAAATAAATAAAATCTTTAAAAAAAAATGTACACAGAGCTAATCAGAAAATAGAATTTTAAGGAGCTAAATAAAGATGCTCGTACTCCTTATTTCACATTATACAGAACACATTGCATCTCAAAAACATGGAGATTATTTAAGATTATATAACAGCTAAGACTTGGGGTCATATCTTTAAATCTTTATTTATGATGCAAAATTCATTTTAAATAGACCAAAACGTTGTTTGGATTATGGAGGTATTGGTATAATTCCCTATTGGTCTTAAATGCTTAGAAAATTACCAAAGATATTTGAAAAAGTTAAATCTAAA
This sequence comes from Mustela nigripes, assembly GCF_022355385.1. Classification (NCBI taxonomy): domain Eukaryota; kingdom Metazoa; phylum Chordata; class Mammalia; order Carnivora; family Mustelidae; genus Mustela; species Mustela nigripes. The sequence continues at coordinate 127,231,769 of NC_081558.1, read as the reverse complement.
TTCTGTCAAATCAACAGGTGCCCCTGAATTTTCACCCTCTGTTTGGCAGAGGACTTTATGGAAGAGGCACAAAAATTTGACCTACTTAGTCTGACACAGAAATTGTCCTTCTCAATTTGAGATCTCTCCAGTTGGCAGTGTGACACTGACAGGCTTAATCCCTCCACTAACTGCCATTTCCACAGCTAAAAAGGATTACAGGGGGTCACACTATCCATCTGTCATCCTTTCCAATGAGTAAAATTATTTAGATTCAATTTAAAAGTCCGTGACCATTCCTCTAAACTAGTGGTAAAGCTGCTTTGGATACTTTTGTAAGACACACCTCTCGCCTTCTATCTAGGGTCCACTAAACCCTTTGAGGCTCTGCTCTACCAGTTTGTGGTATTCCACCTGCACCAGCAAGGAACAGAAAGACAGGCCAGAGAGCAAATAACTTTCCTAGGAGTTTTATTTTTTTTTTTTAAGATTTTTTCTTTATTTATCTGACAGAGATCACAAGTAGGCAGAGAGGCAGGCAGGGGGAGAGGAGGAAGCAGGCTCCCTGCAGAGCAGAGAGCCCGATGTGGGGCTCGATCCCAGGACCCTGGGATCATGACCTGAGCCGAAGGCAACGGCTTAACCCACTGAGCCACCCAGGTCCCCCTTTCCTAGGAGTTTTGACTTAAACTTCTGAAAACAAAAACAAGAACAAAAAATAACTCTGTTGATACCAGTCTCACTATTATAATAATTCACACTTAATAATTTTTATTTTGTGCCAGGTATTATATAAAGAATATCTATAATCCTAACACCAATCCAGCACAATGGGTAATTATACTCATTTTCGGATGGAGAACCTGAGAATAAAATGTTAAGCATCAAAGCAAAGCTGTCTTTCAAGCTGAGTTCCAATGGGCATCATCTCTACCATTATTCTATTTTACTCCATAACTTTCTTTTCTCTTCTTTTTTTAAATTTTCCATGTTTTTTTAAGTCTGCAGTCTACTTTATTGCCACTTTTGGAGTTCTTTTTTCTATTCTTTACTCTCTAGGACTTTCTACACACTGGGCTTAGCTTTCTTATTGAAACCATGATTTTAACAGGTTCTCTCTACAGGATTCCTGTGTCCTTGACTGGATTTATGAATATAGTGACCTAGTTCAATTCCTTGTCTTCCTAGAAAACATCTTGTCAGGTCCCTTCTTTTAATTAAATTCTACCTATAGCCTCTTCTGTCTTTTCATATCAGAATATTAATAATATCAGCTATTAATTAGTGGCTGGTTGGCCATACCCACCCTAATATGTTACTCTAACCCAGTATTGTTGTTCACTGTTTCTTTTAGCATTTTGACCACATTTAAAATGGAGTGATTTCAGAAGCCAGACACAAAAGACCACATATTGTGTAATTTCATTCACATGAACTGCCCAGAATAGGTAAACCCATACAAACAGAAAGTAGATTGGTGACTTTTAGTTGCTGGAAGGAAGGAGGAGTGGGAAGAGCTGTGTAATTTTATTCTGGAATGATGGAAATGGTTTGGAACTAGATAGAGGTGCTGATTGCATAACACAGTGAGTGTACTGAATGCTACTGAATATTTCACCTTAAAATGCTTAATTTTATTCTATGTGACTTCCACACAAATGAAATGAATGGAGTGATTTCAGATTATCTACCTTTCTTAGGAAACTGTTCTCTTATTCTCACCATGCAACCATCAGCTAGAACTGAGTGGACACTATTCCTTCAGATGAGAAGATGTGTTCTAAGGACCACTATTACCAGAACTGGTATTTGATTTAAGTCTGAGAAGAAGAGTTGGGGCCAAGTTTCTACATGCTCTGGCTATTAATTTTACTGTAGCAGAGAACCATTTCTCTGCATGCTCCATCAACATCAGGAAAAGAAAAGATTTGCTGAAAGATCTATACCTTTAAAGAAAAAACCAAATGGGGTTCAGCGGAGAAGTAAGGAAACAGATTTCCTTTCTGGAAAAAAAGGATAGTCTTTTATGTGTAATGTGCAAACAGAGCATATCAATGTTGAAATAGCACCCCATCCCCTATTCTGACCTTCAACCTTGGCTCCTTGGGGGTAAACACTAAGCCTTTGGAATGACAGGTCAGAAAGGAGTGCCTTTGTTTTCCTGAGCGTTGGTTCACCAGATGGTCTAACAATATGTTGCAGAAGCCGGCCACACCAGACAACCCGGCAATGTCATGTAGGATCATGCTGGGTCAGACAACCTGGAGACTGACTTCAAAGAGGTGGGCGATGAGCCTGTCAATCATACCTACATGATAGAGGCCCAAAAAACTTTGAGAACTGAGGCATGGGTGAATTTCCTTTGTTGGCAATATTCCTTGTATATTGTTACACACATATATATTGTTACACAAGTGTCCTAACACTCTAGGCAGGAGGACAATGGGAACCCTGTGTCTGGTACTTCCCTAGACTCTGCCCTATGTACTTCCTTTATCAGGCGATTTTCATTTGTATCCTTTCCCTGAAATAAACTGTAACCGTGAGTATAACAGCTTTCAGGGAGTTCTGAGTCCTAGAAAATGTTCAAATCTGAAATTGGCTTTGGGATCCCCACAAACTTACAGTTGGTGTCAGAAGTGAGAGCAGTCTTGACTATGTGTTTGCTAATTTTGAAGTTGGCTAAATCTCTTCACAAAGTCCCACCCTTTATTTAATTTTTTAAAATACACACATGCATGTGTGTGCACACACACAGACACACACACTTCATATTTTGATTACTTCATGGGAGTAGAGTTCATGGTTTCACCTCTTATTTCACACCTCTTATAAGTTTCACCTCTTATTTTACCCACTCTATGCTGTTTTGAGTTTTCTAAGTATACATTGTTTTTAAAATAAAAACATTTAAAAATTTAGAATCTCATCTTTTTGCCCTTACTCCTTTGTCAAGCAAGAAATACCATGAAGAAGAAAGATGGTTTACAAAGAAAACGGAAATGGTAGAAACTGAAAACCAGTCATAGAAATACATAATTAAGGTGAAATTACAGAGTATACATGATTATTTTAATCCTTTGGAATATTTTAAAGAAGTCTATTGAATTGGTATATGAAGTGTTTTTTTTGAATAGCAATTAAGTCATTTAAACTATAATTAGAATTTTAAAGAATTCATCATAATTTATCTAAAAATGCATATTGAGTCATAATATTGCTATATCAAAGATTTTTTAAATATCATTTTAATAAAACTTGGGAAGTTTCATGAATTTATGTCTATGCATGTATTGGACAAAATAGAGATCAGTTGGGGAAAAAAACCAAACCAAACCTGAACTCTAAGAGTCAAATTTGGGGGTCAAATGAAATAAGTATTTGGAAATAGTATTGAGAGATAGTAGATTTTAAGAAGCATAAAAAATATTACAATAAAATAAAGTAATAAATAAATAAACAAAAAAATTTGCTGATTTCTCCCTCTTCTCTTCCCTCTCCATTTCAGGAGCTGGGGAAAGGGAGGGCCCAGTATTTAGGCCAAATGTGATGTCAAAGACAAAATGAGCAAAGGTCGCTTCTCCCTGAACCGGGCAAGGGAACCCATCTGTCAGCAGGTTTGTTTTAGCAGGGTTTCTAAGGTGGTGGAAAGTAGAGTACGTTTGTAGTGTACAAAGAGGAAACATGGTCCTTGATTGGCAAACATCCTATTTAGGTGGGATTTTTTGGAAGTGGGGGAGAATTTCTATTTGAACTTTAGGAACACAGCATTCCTTGGTTGGCCTCAGGAGCAAGTGAACCACTCAGGGAGGTTTCAAAAAAGGCCAATTGTTCAATGCTAGGGGTGGGGCTGTACCATAGCTGGCCATTTCCTGGAACAAGTAGGGGGTCCACGGAATCCTTTTTTTGATGTCATACCATCATAATGGTCCTTCGGGGGTAGACGGGAATGGCTACCATGGCAGGCAGTTGCTCAATGAAGATAGGGTTGGCCAACTATCAAATATCATTCTAGGTGGGGTCACAGGCCTTTTCCCTTCCTTTCTACCTTTTCTCCTGCCACACTCTCCTTCATGCAGTCTGACTTTCCTTTGAGCCTTACTTTGGCATTCTTCCTTGCTTTGACCTTACTTCTGATCCTTAAACACATGACAACTGTTTCTGCCTCGGGGTCTCCTGTCTCTCTCTTTCCTCTCCCTGGAACATTCTCCTCCTGGATCTGCACATGGCTGTCTTCCTGCTACTCAGGCCTCACTTTACCACCCCAGTTAAACCAGTCTTTTAAAGGAAGGGAAGAGAAAGAATCTATATTCAAATTTGCTTCTGTATGAAGAGTGATACTCTGAAAGTTACATGAGAATCGAACAACAATGTTTACTTCTGGAAATGAGCAATAAGGACCATCTGAGAATATGGGTGTGAGTGCCAGATATATCTTTCTATGTATTCTGATTTTTGAAGCATGGGAATGAATTACTTATTCAAAATATTTTTAAAAACTGAAAATACATGAACATAAACATCAGCCCCTTAGCCAGCCACCATCATGATACCTTGTGTATGCCTGTGTGTTTTCTGAAAATGACTTTTTCCATTTTCATGGTTAGTTAATGTATCTGAGTACAGAAGGTAAGTGGAAGATAATTTCAGCACAGAATTTTGAATTCAAATTTTTTCTTCCCTGTTATCTAACATCCGGGGTTCCTGATCAGAAGCTGAATATTTTTGTTTTGTTTTGTTTGTGGGTGACCTGTCTTTTGTTTTTTTTCCTCCTCTTTATGGAAACTGTAGAACCATCCCTTTATCTCTAGTATTTTTTCCCCCAATTTAAAACATTGTGGTAAAATACGAATAGCCTGAAATTGACCATTTTAGTCACTTTTAAGTGTATAGTTCAGTGGTAGTAAACACATTCAGATTGTGTACCCATCACCACCATTCACTTCCAGAAACTCTTCATTTTGTTAAACTTACACTCTGTACCCGCTAAATAATGACTCACTATTCCCTCCTTGGCAACCACCATTTTCTTTCTGTCTTTATAAATTTGACTACTCCATGTACTTCATATGAATGGAATCATACAGTTGTGTTGTTTTTTTTAATATCTTGTGTTTTTAAATCACTTTTCAACATTTCTTTCTTTATTCATGTGCTTATTGTTTGTCACCTCCATTGCATTTTAAGTTCCATGGGAACACGGACAGTGCTTCCCTGATGATCCTTGTAACCTCAGAATCAATAGCGGTACTTACAACAGAGTCGGAAGTGAGTGGGTGAATGTTGAATGATACCAAACATGGCAGTTCCTCCTTGGGGAGGAATGCTTTACATCACTTTCCCAGAAGAGCTGTGATCCTGGTAGGTATTTAACACATCACCAACAGTCTGGGATATGGGGTGAGCTTTGGTTTGGTCTCCATTGCCTGAATTTCTGACTCACTCTCTGTCTACTATCATAATGGAATAACCCAAATAAGTTCCCATTTAGTATAATTAGGGTCCAACTACCACTATAAAACAATTTGGGAAAATTCTTATGATGAGAAATCCTTAAGTTATTTGCCTTAGCGGGCAAATAACTGGTCTTTCTATCTTTCCTTTTTATTTTTTTCTCTCGTCTTGAAGCAGAAGATTATTCTACAGTCATCAGATAAATACCAGCTTATCCTTTGCTTAATAGAACCTTGCCTATAATCTTGTTAGTGTACCAATCTTCTGTTCTTTCTGGAATAGATTTAGGCTAGGCTAGACGGGATTGGGGGGTCATGTCAGCAATATTATCTTTAAGGGTTAGATACTTAGGCTTTGTGAGCCATATGATTTCTGTCCTAACTATTGGACTCTGCCATTGTAGCACAAAAGCAGCCAAGAAAATGGACAACATGTAAGGGAATGAATATGGTTGTGTTCCAATAACACTTTTTTAAATAGATGCTGAACTTTTAATCTCACATAATTTTCACATGTCACAAAATACAATTCTTCTTTAGATTTTTTTTTTTCTCAACCCATTTAATCAAAACCATTCTTGGTTCATAGGCCATATGAAAACTGACAATAAGCTCAATTTGGCCCATGGGCAGGTGTTTACCTACTTCTGGGCTAGACTATTATCACTTTGAAGGAAGAATTACCTGTGAAAGGTAAAACATAAATCCAAGCCGTGCAGGGCACACAGAAGACAATATATAGGAGTTCACATTTCATTGAGTATGAATGTTCTTGAAACCAACAGGAAAAAAAAAGCTTTGTTAACTCGCTTGTAGCAATAGCCACCATGTGTATAATAAACACACAGGTAAGCTAAAACGTGCTACTTCAGTTTCACTCCTAAAAGAAATTATTGTAAGACTAAATTTAGACAGTAACCGAAAAGGTTACATTGAGCCAAGCTGAATAAACTATTACCTTCTTACTCGAAAGGAAAAATATCATGTCAAATTGGTTGTAGCAAGAGTTCATGCGCATGTATGAATTCTTCCGCTAGGTCTCATTATTGTCCTTTCTGTTCTTTATTTGTAATGACTCAGCTTAAGGAGAAATTGGCAGCATTTTACGAGAGTTTTTGTGTATATACCACTGAGTTTAAAGTAGGAAAATTGAGGCACAGAGTCATTGGGAGACTTGCCTGAAGTCACAGAGCTACCACAAGCAGACCGAGGCAGTATGACCCTAGAACTTGCTCTTTTCACTGCTCTGCTATTTTAAAATCATCACACCTTTTAATTTCCATGCTAATAATATTCTTCCTCTCCAAGGAAAATTATCCCCTCAGTAAAGAGAGAGTGAGAGTTAAAAATATTTCACCCACTTCAGCAAATAAACTGTGATATATAAATATTCAAGTCTTAAGTACAGACTATAATAATAGTCTCATCAGCCTGGCAAAGTATACTACCCAAGCCCTACTCAGGGAAACCACCTGGGTTATATACATTAAACCAAAATAGCCTTTTTGGAAAGAAGCAGAGGATTTTGTGCATGTGTGTGTAAAAAAATAGGATAAGAATACATTTGTCTGTAGAAATGCTCACTTTGCCAGGTTTCAGTATATATGCAAAGTGTAATTGAATAAAAACAATTTCAAATTGGTGCTAGTAAAATACCTATAGATGGAAGCGTTTCATCAATATAAAAAACTAAGCAAAGTCCTTGTTACTTAAAGATACTAACTGCAGTATATACACTGCAGGCATCATTGTCTCTTTTGAAGGAAGGCTTTTGGTCAAAATCTCTTCAGAATGCTACATATTGGGTCTGGGGAAAATCTTATGGTGGTGTAGGTGATTTTTCTCTTCATCAAATTTACCTGGGAAGACAAATGATAGAGATATGAGACCCTCTGATGATAATAGTTCCTTTTTTCTCAGCAGTTAATATATTTTAATCTCATAATTGATCATTGCTGTTGATAAGTTAAATTTTAAAAATGTTGTAGTTTGACCCTTAAGTAATAAGGATAAAATTAGACAGAAAGTGCCACTTTTTGATGAGGCAGTTAGTCAGTGTTCTTTGTTTAAAACTATATCCTATATCTTCAAACCCTTCTGTCCCAAAAAAGAAATAAAAATATCTTGAACTTAATTGCATCACGTAATTTTTTAAAAAAAGATTTATTGGGGGAGGTGGGGAAGCATGAGTAGGGGATGGGGCAGAGGAAGAGGGAGAGAGAGAATCTCAAGTAGTTTCCATACCCAGCAAGGAGCCCCATGTGGGGGGCTGATCTCACCACCCTGAGATCATGACCTGTAGCCAGAATCAAGAGTGGACTCCTAACCAACTGAGCTACCCACATGCTCCTGCATCATGTAATTTTGAAGTATTTTCACATATACAAACTGAGTTTATCTGTACAACACTGATAAGTGTTCCTACTCCTTTTTACAGATGAGGAAATTGAGAAAGGTTAGATGAACTTGTTAGGATAACTCTCTTTCTATCCTCTTGTTTTTTTGAAATGAATCATTTTATTACCCAAGGTCACATAAGAAGACATTGTGGAGAAATGAGACAATGATGAGTATTCTATAATTCTTCCTGGTAAGTGGTTAAAGATATTTAACTCTTGGTGGGATAAGAGAAAAACTGCTATTTGTCCTTTGACTTACTTTTCTTAATAATATTAGGCACCATCTGCTGAGTTTTTACTCTATGGTGGGCTGTATAACAGGCATTAACATTTTAATCATCACAATACCTTAAGTGGTGGGTACATACAGATGTGGAATCTGAGATTCAGAGATACTAATTTAGCCAAGATTATACAGCCAATAAATGGTTAAACAGGGTTCAACCCAAGTCAGCTGATCACAAATCCCAAGCTGTTCTATGCTCTTTACTAATTCTTTAGAATTATAATATATAATAATATATTCTGTATTTTGCTTAGCTGCATCATTTCATGGCCCTTGTATGGAACTAAGTTTCCTGTATCTTATAAAAAAATTAAATAAATTGAAAAAATATGAGGTTGGCTGGTTTTTTTTTTTCTAATTTTGTTTTTGATAACATTCTATACTATGGAGTTTGGAGAGATGAGTCAATGAAAAGTCACAGAAGCTTCTTCTACTTGTTGCTGTCCGTTCTGGGACATAGACCTGGGGTGACAGCGCCCACAGTGGTCTGTCTGGGTACTCCTTATACCTGTTGTGGGTTCTGCAGGGGCAGTCGTAGCGCAGACAGGTGCCCAAGTTCTTCAGCCACAAGGGGAATTTCTCAAACCTTTGATCACAGTAGACGATTTCCCCTAAAGACTTCTTCATCTTCTTCTGAAGTGGGACTTGGTGACAACATGATTCAATAAAAAGATTTGCATGTGGTGTGTATAGGGGGGGTGCTGCATTTGGGGGTATGGGGAAGGCGCCACACCACCTTGGGGTACTGTCGCAGTGTGGCAGGGTGCCCATGGCCTTCGCAGCACGCTCTCGGCTCTCACAGTCACCCATGAGACGCCCAAGTTTCCTAAACATGTGTTTGAAAGTAGAACATCACTTTAAAACAACCAGTACCAACGGAGGCAAATCACAGGGGGTACATTTACAGATTAACATTATTACTGCTACCTGCCGTCGGCAGCCCCGCTTTCCTGGATCCTAGGCACTCAGGACCCACCAACTTCCTTTTCTGAGTAAGAGGGCTGTGCTCTGCCACCCTTCCTTCCAGTGTCTGCCTTGTCAGGCACTTTGGTTTATCTGGCTCAGCTAGTTGTACACGATGGGCAGGCAACTCAGGCACAGTTAGTTTTGAAGGGCTGGTAGCTAGCGTTACCTGCCTAGCCATGCTCTACAGTAAAGGGAGAACTCTGATGTTTGATTAGCAATCCCTCTGCCCACAGAAAAGAATTCTAGGTGGGATTACCATTGTGGTTTTGGGTTTAGAGTGAGAAATGGAGTATGGAGAAGGGAGAAATCATTTTTTCCAACGTGATTCATCTTCGGGCTGGAATTGGCAGAACTAGATTTGAACCGAGGCTGTGCAATCCCTTAGGCTGTGTGTTCTTGTACAAGTGATTTAACTTCTCTAATTCCTAGCTTCTCAACCTGTAGAATGGGACGAGTAATGAAATCTGTCTTAAAGGGTTGTTGTGTGTGATAAGGTGAGGCTGATTAAGTACTTCAGATGATTAAACAATGTACACATCCAGCCCTCAAAAATGCAGCCACAGCCAAGGGTGTGCCTTGAGGCTAATGGCTCAAAGGTTTTGTGTGTGTGTGTGTGTGTGCGCGTGCGCGCGCGTGTGTTGAATCCTCAGGATCTTACATTTCTGATTTCATTTCATCCCCCAAGGAAATATAAGAATAAAGCATCTTCCTATCTCTTACTCAAAAGTCATAATGCCATGACCCTTCTCTGCACCTCCCTGGAGTGTTTTAAAGGCACCAGCAAGGCCTGGGGTTTAGGGATATGTTGTGAATTGAACCACGAGTTAAAAGCTTTTAACTCCTAGTTCAATAACTGTGTTACTTGCAACAGGTCACTTCACCTTTGTGAGCTTTGATTGCACTTTTATAAAACTTGGGTTGTAAGAATTGATGAGAGAATATTTAAAACACATGCAAAATATTTAGCAATCGATGGCTAAACCCTGGATGCTGTTGCTGCTATTATCTACCATTGGATTCCCTGAGCCCCGCTGGCCAGCCGGTCCAATGTCTACGGTAAGGGATCCCAGCTTCCAAACAGCAAATGAAGTCTGAAAATATAATGGCTCCAGCATTTGTTCTTATAAGCTACCTATGATTCAATCCTTGAAGTATTTTGTCCTGTGGAAAAAGCGAAAAAGCTAGAAGGAAGGTGGTTTGGAAAGCTGACAGTAGATCACTTTGCTGAGCTACACTAGTAGGAAAAGCCAGCATTAAAGAGAATTCTTGGAGAAGCAGTCTATAATTAACTGTGAGGGCAACAAATCCTTTCAAACATCTTCATTTTACAGAGTGTGCCTTGATTTCGGCACTTCCCTGCTCTCCTTTGCTCTTTCTTGGGTCTAGATGTACACACGTTGAATTACATTGAACAGTTAGCCAAAGAGCATGGACATGTCTTTTCTTGATAAGTTGGGAGCATTGTTAACCAGAGGAAATCCCAGGTTACTGAATTTATCCAGCTCACTTTTCAGAAGCCTTTGTTACTTTATGTAGGTTTGAACCTATACAGATGGCACATCTGGGATAAAGCGACAGCTTTCTAAAGATTCCCTTTTAAATAATGTTCTAGGGCCCAGAGAACTAATTACTTAGCCAGCAATCAAAGACGTCATTCTCGGTTGTATACTTTGCAACTCCAAAGGATAACAGTTGGCAAACTTCTTAGTGCATGTGAATCTAGATGCAATTAAAATTCCTAGAACAAATTCTTGTTTGTGTTTAGGCATGGATGCTGAACTTTACTATTTTTGTGCTAATCTACTCGGGAATTGTCAAACCACTTGATTCAATAAATATTTATCAAAGGCCTACTTGGTTCATTGTGGAATGTTGAATATAGCCATTACATCTCAGGGGGAGCAGGTGTGCATTTCAGACAACCAACTCCGGTGTACAAGAATGGAAATATATTTTCTTTACTAGGGAGAAGTAGCAAATCAAATTTGGAGGGTCCCCCTGCCGCTGAATTTTTTCTTCCTGTCATCCAGAAAGGTAGCTTGTTTTGCTTAATCCCTTACAGGGAGGATTATGACACTTTACAAAGAAGAAGTCACAGCAAACCTTCCTGGATTTAGTCTGCAAAAACCCAAGTCAAGGTTAACAAATCCAAATGCTTAGAAGGGTCTGGCAGATAAAATGATGGGAGGGGTGCGCTAGAAGGGTCTGTGGTGAGCTGGAGGGCATGTGGTTTGGATAAAGAAGACAGCTGCTACACTGTCCCAGCTTTTGTTCTGTGGGATGTGTGCCCAGAAGGGCCAAACTTCCAATTTTTTAAAGGGAAACTGAAAATCCAACTTTTTTTAATACAAAGAAAGTCCAGCCCCAGCCTTCTGGGGAGAAGAGAATTAGACAAAGAGGTTCTCCAAGACTAAAAATGGAATTTCCTGGGTTCAGAAAGATATATAATTTTGTGACTTCCACAGAAATAAAGACCTTTAGCCAGAGCCCCGTGGCAGCCCCTCCATGGATTGAGAAGCAGCCCCAGGCATTGGGATTTCCAGGGAAGCCTCGGAAAATTTCAGCAAAGCAATAAAGTGAGTTTTTGGTGTAGAATCCCATTTTAAGGAAAGAAAGGAAACGATGGATATAAAACATTAACTTAAAATGTTTAATGTGACTGCACAAGATAATATTATTGCTATGAGTTTAACTACTTATAGCAGAGTAGTTTAACATAACCTGGGTTCAAAGACAGAGTTCAAATCTTGAGTCTCAAATTTACTTGCTGAGTGAGCACCTTGAGGAAACATATGTAAGCTCTCAATGTATCAGTTTCCTCAGCTTATTATTATTATATTTAAATTATTAAAACTTATTTTAATAATTTAAAATAAATTTTTTTAATTAAAATTATTTATTTAATTTATTTGAGAGACAGCAAGAGAGAGCACAATAGCAGGAGGGGAGACGGTGAGGGAGAGAGAATCCCAAACAGACTCCACACTGAGCTGGAGCCTGATATGGGGCTCCATCTCAGGACCCTGAGATCAGGACCTGAGCCAAAGCCAAGAGTCAGATGTTTAACTGAGTGAGCCACTCAGGCACTCCTCAGTTTCCTCAACTTCAAAGATTTTTATTTATTTATTTGACAGAAAGAGACACAGCGAGAGAGGGAACACAAGCAGGAGGAATGGGGGAGGGAGAAGGAGACTTCCCGCCGAGTAGGGAACCCGATGCGAGGCTCGATCCCAGGACCCCAGGGTCATGACCGGAGTCAAAGGCAGATACTTAACAACTGAGCCAACCACGTACCCCAGTTTCCTCAACTTTAAAATGGAAATTATGCTTAATAATACTAGGCTTACCCTCACAGTATTATGAGAATTAAGGTAGATAATAGTGTATATCTGATATGTTAAACAAGCAAGATTCGAAATATAATCAGAAATCACCTTTATTTTAAACTCCCGTTGTCCTTCTAAAATTTATTTGGCAGGAAAGTCCTTCCTCGGCTGCTGGTTGAAAGCACAGATTGATCAGTTAATTTTCTGCTTCATTTTAGAGATTAAGACATTTTTCAGATATTCAAAGTCACAAGTACTATTTCAATTCTGAAAATGGTCTGATCCCAAATAAAAGTAAAAGGTCCAAATCTGATTTAAAGTCGGATCTTCTCCCTCATCTGGGAGCATGGGAAGGGGAAAGGAAAGCTCTTGGTCGTTTGGCACTGCTGGGAGATGGCATTGTGCCATGAGGCCTGCAGGCAGCTGAACATGGACTGTTTCTTGGTCATTTTTGTATGTCCCTCAGGGGCCTCCATTGAGAGAATCTCCTAGAGATGCAGGCAATGTTCTCTCCTCCAGCCAAGCACTTCCTTACTGTCCTTGTTTTGTTTTCTTTCTTCTCCTACTCCTTCTCCTTCTTCTTCTTCTTTCTTCTTTCTTCTTTCTTTTTCTTTTTCTTTTTCTTTTTCTTCTTCTTCTTCTTCTTCTTCTTCTTTTTCTTCTTCTTCTTCTTCTTCTTCTTCTTCTTCTTCTTCTTCTTCTTCTGGTGGCCCATGGGGCAGACTCTACTTCTTGCTGTCCTACTACTTCCCCTCCACAGTCCTCTGAGGTAGGTTTTACAATAGTCCCATGATGGTCCAGGGGAAGGGTTTTAAAAACGCCATTATTATTACTATGTTTGGAAAGAACAGTTTAAAAGAATTGCACAGAAAGAAAAGTTTATCTAGTTGCAAAGTAGGCACCTTTTATTATAGGTACATTTTAGGTATTTTTCAAATAAAAATTTACCAGTTGGGTGTTTCCCCCATGTACCTGTTGTAAGTGCCATGCAAGAGTTTACAAGGTGTGAATGGGCCAACACAGGATACTTTTTACGAAAGGGGCATGAGAGACTCTCTGAAAGGGGCAGCCTCTGAGTTAGGCCTTTGAGGGTGAAGAGGGTTTTGGCATGATGGACCCAGGTAGCCAGAAGGGGAAGAAGAGAGCAAACGGAAGCAAATGAACTGTGTCTACAGCTGAAGCCCATGGGTGACAGCATGTTACAGGAGAATTCAGTTATGAGTGATGGTAAAAGCTAGTGTTGATGAAAAATTTACTGAGTGCTTCACTTGGGCTACCTGATTTCTTCTCAACCCTGTAAGGTAAGTACTGTATTATCTCCCTCTTGTGCAGAAGGAAATGGAGTCACAGTGAGGTGAAGGTAGTTGCCTCAGATCTCCCAGCTGGGGTTGGAGCTCGGGCCTTCTGATCTGAGCAGCACCATGATAATTACTACACTACTCAGGACCCTTAGTTTTTAGGGACCACAGGAGGGCATTCACACAATATATACTAGATCATAAAGAAGGTTTTAAGAAAAAATTTTAGTTATATACTTAAATATTAGAAAAACTTTTAGTTTTTACTATAGTAATCATTTTTATAACTTCTAGCCATTCCTTCTTCTTTTCCTTCTTCCCTCCCTTCTTTCTTCCCTTATCAAATATGTGTTAATTCAGAGATGGTGCTAGTCCTAGGATACACAATGGTGAATCAAAATAAACAGTCTTTGCCCCACGGGAATTATATTCTAATGGTGGAGATAGATATTCAAATAATTTCTAAAAGTAAAATTGCAGGCATTATTTTTATCCAAATAAGAGGAATTTGGAGCTATTAGAACTTAACATGAAGGACTTTGATTTGATTCAACCTGGGTTGATTCAATGACCTAGAACTAAGTTCTGAAAGATAAGTTAACTAGATGAGGGTGGAAGTGAGGAGTGCCCAGGTGGTAGGAGCAGCATATGCAAAGGTCCTGTGGTAGGAAGAAGAATGGGCAGGGAAGAAAGCCTGAGTGGTTAGAGCTGAGCTGTGTGCAGAGTAGACAGTACAGTAGAAGCCTGGTCATGCAGAGTTTTGCAGTTTACATTACAGTTTAATCTTTATCCTAAAAGCAAAGCATTCTGATTGTAGTATTATAAGCAAGCAAGGGCGGCATCACGATCCACTTACATTTTGAAAATACAGCTGTAGGCACGCCTGGGTGGCTCAGTCAGTTAAGCGCCTTCCATCTGCCTTTGGCTGAGGTCATGATCCCGGTCCTACATGTCACTCTCTGTTTAGCGAGGAGCCTACTTCTCCCTCTTCCTGTTACTTCTCCTGTTTGTGCACTCTCTCTCTCATTCTCTCTCTTTTTCCTCTCGGACAAATATATAAATAAATACTAATTTTTGAAAATACAGTCCTAACTGCACTGTGGAAAGAACATTGGAAGTGAGAGAAGCAAAGAGAGGTAAAGGGTGAGGAGGTCATCAGTCAACCAGGTGAGAGAGTAGTTGCTTGAACCAAATGGTGGGAGTGAGGAAGAGATGGGCAGATTCAAGAGATGCACAGAGGGTGAAGTCAACAGAACTTTCCAATTGACTGCATATGGGGGCAGCATCAAGCAGACTCCGTATTTCTGACTTGGACACTGGATGGTTTGGCATCATTGAAAAGGGTAAACTAGAAACAGGTTTTGTTTCATTTGTATTTTTTTAAGGATTGAGTTGAGAATGGCAGGGGGAAGCATGCATTTTGAGTTAAGACACCTCTGAGACCTCAAAGATTTTTGGTAATGAAGTTTTTTTTATTATCTTTTAGAGATTTTATTTATTTATTTGTCAGAGAGAAAAAGAAAGGAGAGAGAGCAAAAGCAGGGGGAGCAGCAGACGCTCCGCTGAGCAAGAAGCCTGATGCAAGACTCGATCCCAGAATGCTGGGATAGGGACCTTAGCCAAAGGCAGACGCTTAGCCAACTGAGCCACCCAGGAATCCCAGTAATGAAATTTTAGCTTTGACTTTTCAAGTCAGTTCCTGCCAACGCCTACCTCTGATTTTCCCATTCATGATTCAGTTCTTATTGCATAGGAGAGCTTGATCTTCACAGACCATCAAGGTTGCTGCCTAGCACCATTTACTAGATATGCCTTTGAGCCTCTCAGATGTGACCCCTCCCTCCTGTAGACCCAATAACTAACTAACCATTATGTTGCTGATGATGTATGTAGTTTAAGAAACGTTGACCTTTTTTTCCTTAAGCATTATTTCGATGACTTAAAAGAAAACTACACGCCTTATAGATGGACATTTTTACTGGGCGATCAAGTATGCATTGATAAAAATTCATGTAAGGAAGTAGCTAAAAGAGGTGGTCTTTCCGATTTGGAGATCTGGGTTCCTAAGTGATGGCTTGCAGATACTAACAATTCCTCCCTTCTTCTGGCCCTTTCTTACATCCTTCCTCAGAACATAGCCATAAAGATTTCAGTGAAGCTGCTAAACTGTCAATTATCCACCAGATGGCACCAAAACATTATATTCCAAGTATGAAGCCCTCTTCACACCTTTCAGGGAAGAGCGCCCAAACCATCTAGAAACTCCGGGATGATGAGATGATGAAGCACAGCCCCAAGGTGCACGTTCAACAGAATTAAAAGGTCTTACTCCAACTTCTCGGAATATTTGGTGTTGGATTTTATCAGGAGAGGGAAAGAGAGAACGAGACTTTCTCAGAAAAGATCATTACTTCTTAGTTTTTCCTCTTTATATTCTGGCCAACAGGCTGTGATGGACATTGTACAAGGAGCATGAATATTCCCAGGGACCCTGTCATTTTCACTCACTGTTTGCTTCACTATTCCTTCCCCAGTGCTAAAACTCGCTTGTTACAGAACCGAGTGTCTCAAAGAATAGAAATATGATGCCTCCCTCTTATCAAAATAACATTTGAGATAAGTGAAAACCAGTCTATGCATCCAGTAACCCAGCTAGCCAGAAGAGAAAAACTAACCATTTCCTCCAGTTTTAAGAAGTTATTAATCATCTTTCTTCAATTTCGAAATTTAATTATCATTGACAAAGCAAAATAGTGTGGGTGACCATTTAGATTATTAAGACAATAAAATTAAAATATATCACCCTGGTATTATGTTCTAAGTGTGGAGTAGTTGTTTCTTAAAGCAACATAATTGCCGATGATATAAGCAGTTTAAGAAACTTTGTGGGGTCTTTTTCCATAAACATTATTTCAGTGCCTTAAAAAACATCACACACCTTATAACACTTTTTACTGGGTGATCAGGTGTCCATTTGGCAAAATTTCACGTGAAGAAGTAGCTAAAAGGAATTGTTCTTTCCGATTTGGAGATCTGGGTACTAAGTGATGAAAGATGTTGCCAGAGTAATTAAAAATGGATAAAAGGGCAGTAGATATTAATTTTTTATTATTTTTCTTCTTCTTTGGGGAAAGGGAAGAAATGAGTAAATACACAGGATGAAGTGAATTTTAAGAAGGAAATCATGTTTAAAAGCAATTTGATGTTATTAGTTTTATGTGTGCACTTTCATAATATTTTACCTGTGTACTCTTCTATAAAATTTTGCCAGCAATGGTAACATGCACATATGTATACATAGAGTACATAAATACTCATTGTTTTACAAAGGTGTGTGTGCACCCGGGTGAGTGCTGTGTTTCTGCACTGTGCAGAGAAGAATGTGTCTCACTCGAGATCTTGGATGAGTGTTTGACTGTTTCCCTACCCTGGGGAGTCACCTCAATGTCCACAGTTCCTAAAGTGCTTTGGGATCACTTAGGCTAAAAGATGCTATTTATTGTGGAGCGATCTTTATTCCCAAGGGAATTTCATCATTTTTGTATTTGTGAAAACTGTCAATGCGTCTTTCTCAAAATGCAATTATCTGCAAGAAGCAAACCAGCACAGAGTGGACCCCTTGTCTTCAAAGTCATTTTATTAAGAGTAAATTAGACTGGAAAAATGATAGTCTAAAATGCATTTTCAATAGATTGCTGTCTAAAATACATTTTCAATAGATTGCTGTCAGGCTCGGTACCTGTCAGACAGAGAGGCCTGAAGCTTCATAGTGACATACGGATTAGCCCAGTCTTCCCTGCAGCGTGAAAACAAAAGACAATTGGTGATGCATGGGGCAAACTCATCTTAAAACAGAGATATCAACAAAGGAATATGACAGCATGAAAAGACAGAGTGCAGTCTGCTGTCCACATTTGCAAAGAGATTCCGTCTGAATCCATAACTTCAATACGCTATGAGACAGAAAAAGAGAAAATACACATTACATGTAATTGTTCATAGGGTGCTTCGTTTTATCAAATACCGAGTTTCATTCTCCAGCATGAAGAACACGTGGGAACAATGGATAAAATAGCTGCTGTTATAAAAAGCCATTAAGAGCCATATGGAATTAGAATTATTTGATTTTTAGAGATCATCCATCATAGAGACTTTAAATGAATGTTCAAATTTCTCTTCTGCTAATCAACTGAAAATAAAGCCTGAAGTCACAGAAGAATCTCAAGAGCAAAAACTCTTTCCCCAGTTAGAGCTTTTAACTAGACTGGTGAGGTCACTTAGTTCAGAATTGGTTTGGAAAAGAAGGGCATATCAAAGTTAAAGAAAACCATACAGATCTGCTTAGGTTTGGGAAAATACAGTATAGATTGTTTTAGCATCCCATGTGAACAATTACACTGCACACTTGTCTGACCAGTGGCTTTCAATTAAATAGAAATGAAAGTTTCTCTTATAGCCATTTTAATCCATATATCCTAAGGGACTCTGCAAACAAGTGTAATAACACGATGCAAAAGTTAGTGAAGGAAAATGGTGCATTGAATTATAGAAGCTGCTGAGTTTCTAAGCTTGAGATCAAGCGCTAAGAAAACAAAGCAAGATAGTTTCCCAGTTAGAGTGCCCACCAGAGAACCATGCTGAGCTCACTAGGAAAAGTTCAGGAAAGGGCATCTTTGGGGTGTCCTGAGGAGTCTGTCTCGAGCACAAGGGTCAGTGATGCCTGCTGTTTTGTCAAGCTATCATCTGTATGATGGCCTCTTTTTCTGGTGACAGGGCTGGCTCTGCAAGTGAGAATGAGCAGATCCCTACAGCGGGTCATTTAAGGGAAGCTGGAAGCCTCGTTGGGGTACCATGGTATCTGAGACTCTTGTGATTAGCCGTGTCTTAATGGCCTACCAGAAGCATGTGTGTTAAGGGTTCACAGATATTTCATGTAAGCGGGAGAAGGGCATGATTTCTGGTTAACACATTAGGGTACTTTAGCATATCCATTCCCTTTCTGGCAAAGTGTAGGGTCCAGAGGTTTGAAGAATTAGGCAGATAAGCTTTGGTTGTTATCCTTTGCTGAGTCAGAGGACACACATAAAAGGCACGAAGTTGGAAGTCATGAGAGGCACCTGGGTGGTTCAGTTGGTTAAGCCTCTGACTGGTGATTGTGGCTCAGGTTATGATCTCATGGATAATGGGATCCAACCCTGTGTCAGGCTCCAGGCTCAGGGCTAGTCTGCTTGAGATTCTCTCCCTCTGCCCCTCCCCCAACTCGTGCATGCACTCTCTCTCTCAAATGAATGAATGAATGAATGAATGAATAAACAAACAAACAAATAAATAAATAAATCTTTAATAAAAAAGAAATCATGAGGTTTTGGAGGGGGCTGAGAATATGAGAAGTTGGTAGGGAAGTGCAAAAAATTAGGGGTACCAGTGAAAGCATTTTTGAAATTCATAATTTTGTCTTTATAGAGCTCTGTCCGGATAATTTAGCTTATTGATATTTGCTTTAGTAATATGTAGGGTTAAACCATGTGTAGAAAAATTACATATGAGTAAAATAAACATGTTCGTTGTTCATTTTACATCACTTTTTACACTTGTGTTTTCATTTAGCATCTCTTTGTTTTCTCTATTGATTGTATCTCTTGTCAATAAATGTCTCTCTCTCTCTTTTTTTTTTCTCAAGCCCATAGGAGCTGGCTTTGATTTCTAATTTTTGGAGCATAAACTCACATCCTCGAAACCATGGTGTGTACTCCTCTGATGTAATTGCTGTTGATTTTGTTGCTGTTAGATGTGTTTTCCTGTTGTTTTTCCTGTTGTTTTTCCTGTGTTTTTCCTGTTACCGTGTCATTACACTGATAGCTGGGCATTAGCACACTATGTCAGATAAGACTGCTTTCCACTGCATAAAACAAATCACAGTCGTTATCCAAATAAGGGTTTATTTTTCTTGTGCAGAAAATAGACCAGGGTTCAGTCCTCCAGGACTGTTATGGTGGCTCTTGTTGACAGCGGAGCCCAGGTGCTTTCTCCACAGTTCCTCCATTTTTGGCCTGTGACTTACCCACATGTTCACCTCAAGAATCTCAGACGTTTGATCTCCAGCCTTCCCTGGGCATTGCAGGTGGAAGAAGAAGAACTCTACAAGGTGAAAGAAGAGTCGTGTTCTTCCTTATCAGGAAACCAAAACTCCCGCAGGTAGCCCCAGTCACCTTACGTACATCTTGTTAGCCTGATGGCGGCCGATGATCTCCCGTACTCTGAGAAATAGTATTGAAGTGGCGCACGAAACCAATGTTCTATTTTTTAGAAGGAGAGGCTTAGATACTGGCGGGTAACTAGCAGACTCAGTCCCACACTGATCTCTCACAGAATGTGTGTAGAGTAGAATAGGATAATGCATTTTTTAAGAAAAAAAATTAAATATTTAATTGCTTAGGGTATAGTGGAAATATACTGGAGGGACATGCAGACCAATGGAAGCATGGTTGGAAATTCTACTTAGGGACATAAAGAGGTTGGTGCATGGCCCAGGTACATCAAGAAAGTTATTTTTTATTTTAAAAGGATTTGAGGTTGACTTGTGTGGAATGAAGGAAAAGGAACAGCAAAGAATACTCAAGTAAAGAAATATAAAAAGACAGCTGTCTTATTCCTTCGTGATGTTTGGAAACCAAAGATGGGCCGATGAATTTTACCTATCTGCACTGTATCTGGGAGTGTAATGATGAAGAGTGAGGGCAGGTTAAAGCCACTAGTTCTGGCTTCTTGACTCTTTGCTACCTGGGTGACTTGGCCAAGTTATCCCGCCTCCATCCCCTCGTCTGTGAAGTGGAGGAAATGGCTATTCCTATCCCATTGGTTTGCAAATGTTATATGCCCAAAATATAGCAATCTATCACAAGAGGCTAAACAGCATCATCATTAATTTTGTGACTACAGGATGGGAATTACTTCATTGATTCTGGCCTAATCTTCATATAGCTGTTCTATGTAATCTTGGACAAGTGATATGTCCCTGGGCTCAGATTTTTTTCTTCAATAAAATCAATAAAGTAACCCCAATCTCGTGGGCTGTGCCTGTAACAAGCAAATACCAGAATCATGTAAAAATCCTTCAAATAGGAAAGTGTTATATCCAAGCGGGAGATGGTATTAGTGTTACCGTATTGTCTGTATTTCCTGCCTGGCCCCATTTCTATCTGTTCCTTCTCTTCTTTCCTACTCTCTACTCACTCTTTCAGATGGAACTGGCAGAGGGTGGAGTAGATAGTATTGGGGATCTTTCTAAAAATCAGAGTTGACAAGTATGGATGGTATTCCTTCAGTCTGTAGCTCCAAGTGCTCAAATATTTACCTATAAAAAACTGAGCCATGGTCTAAAATTTTCCTTGTGATTTTTTAACTCAAATGGAAAAATTGTGTTTTCAAGCTGTGCATGCCAGAGACCCACATACTGTTCTGACATGTTACAACTTCTAATTGCTTCCTTTCAGCTTTGAAAAGTATTAAAATCATCTACCTTTATAATAAACAATTCCCATTAAAAAAAAATCTCAGCTTGAGAGAGTCCCCAGAGGAGAACAGGGCAGATTACCTGCCCCCGAGCCTGGGTCACCAGGATCTTCTTTACATTGGCCTCAGGCCGGGGCAATTCCATATGCAGTTGGCCTTAAAGGCACCAAGGTTCCCACATAGATTGTCGCTGTAGTCACTTTAAGTGGTCTCTGGTAAGTAGTAAAGAAATGGTTTCAGTAGGATATTCTTAATTTTTAGAGCCTAGGTAGATTCCAACATGTTCCTTTTATGACTCCTACATAATTTTCTATTTGTGCAATATATTGAGTTTCTATTCCAATTTTCCATAATTTTACTTAAGGGACACTTAGTACTTGGTAACAGCTTTTTCCAAATTGATGCATTAGAACTTTTGCTTTTTTGCCATTAACACTAAAACCTTTGAAATGAGACTGAGGAAGAGCTGGCATTTTTCCTTTTTGTGGATGCTGCCTTCCCCCACACCTGCCCCTCTGTCCCTCCCTCCCTTGTTTTCCTTTAGTTCCTCTGGTTCTGTTTGCTCACTGGCCGCTGTGTTCATCCCGGGGCGGGGGTCCCCTAGAAGAGGGGGGCTTTTTCTTCCATCCCTTGGGGGCACAGGGTACCTGTGCCCTTCCCAGGGGCAGCGTCTCCTGCCTGAGCCCGCACACACAGGAGCCTGGCTAGGAGCACACCCTTGGCCCCTCCTTGTGTTGCCAATTTATTAACAACAAATTTAATATATTAAATTTATTAACAACCGATTAAGTGGAGACTATTAAAGAACTTTATTTAAAAAAAAATAAAATGGGCACCTGGGTGGCTCAGTGAGTTAAAGCCTCTGCCTTCAGCTCAGGTCATGGTCCCAGAGTGCTGGGATCGAGCCCCACATCGGACTCTCTGCTCAGCAGGGAGCCTGCTTCCTTTCCTCTCTCTCTGCCTGCCTCTCTGCCTACTTGTGATCTCTCTCTGTCCAATAAATAAATAAAATCTTCAGGAGAAAAAAAAAAAAAAGAGGAGTTCTTTGTATCTGGCTTTGGTCCTCCTTTAGTTTATCCTTCTTTTGTCCTAATCTTTCATACCCTTCTTAAAGACACGGTAGTCCAAGATGCCACCTAGCACTGAGGCAAATCCGGTGGGTGCCATGGTCTTCCTACGGTCCCTGTGGTTTGGATCGTGTTCTCAAGGATACAGGACTAGGGAGCTCATCTCATTAGAATGCATGATGACAAATTGGTTTATAATTAGGAGACTCACCACAAACTTATTTATAAATAAGAAAGCCAATACAGTAATTTATAATAGAAAATCCTTCTTTTTTTTTTTTTTAAAGATTTTATTTATATATTTGAGAGAGAGAGTGAGCATGAGAAGAGGGAGAGTCAGAGGGAGAAGCAGATACCCTGCCAAGCAGGGAGCCCGATGCAGGGCTGGATCCTGGGACTCCAGGATCATGACCTAAGCCGAAGGCAGTCACTTAACCAACTGAGCCAGTGCCCTCAAAAATATTTCTTATCATGACTAGCATATTTATAACTAACCATCCCTGGTATTAGCAGGCCCACCCCTAAATTGTGTGGGGGCCTGGGGCAAGAAGACAGATTAAGGCCCATATCTAAGTGTTTATAAATAATTAACTAATATGTTATTAATTATAATGTGGTCTGTCTTCCTACTTTGATAAATATACATTCATTATGATCTAGAAGGCCAAAATGGGATTAGGATTCTTCACTTTCTTGTGGGAAGGAGTCAGCTTCATGGCTCCCAACCCCCATCCTATGTTCTTCACCCCTGACTCTGTCCCCGACTTGTTAAGGGTCTCACATCCATGCTGGGAACACCTCTGCTGACACGGAGTTCCATCCCCCCACCAGCAATCAGTCACCCGTTGGTTGTTTCTCTGCCTGTCCTTGGGGCATGAGACTCAAGGAGAACTGGAACAGGCTCTGGAGGCAAACTTGGAGCCCTTTGGGTAGGTGACTCTAGGGTGGGCTCTTAGAACATGATGCTCCGGCTAGCCCGGTTGCCCAGAATAGATTTCAGTTGGCTCAGATGCCTTAGGATTGGAACTTGCCTTCAAACCACAGTGTGTGACTCCTCCCGGCCCTGATTAGGGTCTTGGGCTACTCTGTCCTTGTTTCAGCCTTTGCTGGTTTGGCTGCATCACCACCTGCTTTCTCCCTCCCCAGTCGTAACTGCCACCTCCCCTTCACCTCCTTACCAGGATTCCAGCTTCCCACACTCTGCCCCTTCACCCTGCCTAGAAGTCTTCACATACACAGTAACATTTTGTTTCTAAAAAGGACAAAATTGATTAAATTGAATCAAACAAATGGTAAGACTGCAATCTTGAAATTGCCGAGTCACCTCGTCTGAATTTGGGGTGGGTTTCTCAACTCCTTAGTCACCGGCTTTTAGGAATTTTCGGGGTTTATATATCTATTATTAATCTCACTTATTATGTATGCTTCTTTAACCATTATCAGAAATCATTAACAGATATTCCACTAGTTATCAATATACTTTTAATATAATCACCTTCCATATTCTTAAGTAAATACAGCATAAATTCCTCCTCATTATTAAATAAACACCTCAAGTTCATCACAAGAACCAATAGTTCTCAAACTCTAGCAAGCATCAGAGTCATCTGGAAGCCTTACGAAAACCCAGACAGCTGGGGGAGGGGGGATATGTGTGTATGTGTGAGAATTTGCATTTCTAACAAATTCCCAGGTCATGTTAATGTTGCTCATCCAGGGGACACACTTTAAGAACCAGAGCTCTCCATGTGCGCGGCTCACTTCCTCTCCTCGTTCATCCTTCATGTGGCACAATCCATCTTCCAATCTCGCTGTCCACTGGCATTGCTCTGACCAGAACCACCAATGCTCTCCTATGGCTAAATCCAATGGCTAAATCTGAAGAACGCTTTTCATTGTCCATCAGTTTCTTAGAGAATTTCTGATACATTTGATGGGACTACTCCCTCTATATTCCCTCTTTTTTGAGTTTTATTTCACAACTTTCTGGTTCTTCTACTTCTCTGGATGCTATAGTTCTCTTGCTGTACTCTCTGCTTAGACGCCTCTCCCCACCTGTCTTTTTAGATTAGGGTCTGGGGTCACTTCTTCAAAGAAGCCATTTCTTTTCTTGCCCCAAAACATGGATGACTTTTTCCCCCACCCCCACATTCTAATCTACTTGGGCTTCTATCATTCCATCTCTAACACCTTTAAAGGAATATATTTATTAGTCTCCTTGCTCAGGGAGAATTTTGACCAGATTTTATTGTTGTTGTTCTTTAAGTATTGCTAAATAACAGATGTGAACATTTTTTATGGTCTATTGCAACCCTGCTAGGTATCCGTGCCGATCTCATTCTTTGGGATGTAGCAAAGGTGTTTCTGTGAGGCACATCAGAAGGGTAAAAGCCAAGTCTCTGGGTTGGGACCAATGTCAGCTGCTGGGTATCGCTTGACAAAGAGCTCATTGCTCAGAAAGGGAAACCTTCATGGATACAGGGGCCAGTGGCAGTGTTTTGCAGGCCTGGTAGTCTGAGGATGTCAAATCAGCCCCCACTCATCTCTTGTGTGCCTGAGCAATGTCATGGCTGTCTTTCACTGAAAATAGTTTTCAGTTTACGTGGCCTTCACGGAGTTGGCATTCTCTTCCTTTTCTCATTAAACTCTCTGCCCTCATCCTTTCGTGCTTTCATCTCTCCTTCCTGCTCCAGAAAAGAAGAATCTGTCTCTGTATCTTCAGAAAAGAAGCACGTGTTTTATCCGTTATAGGAGTTCTCTGTGTCCTCTAGGCTTAAATCTTTGGAAGCGAAGTCAGGAAGAAGAAAGGCTTTTTTTTTCTTTGCTTTTTTCACCCAATTATGTCGCTTTCCTGAGTAATGTGCCAGGTGCTCCTTTGTAGGATGACGTGCAGGTGAGAAGTACTGTCTGCAAAAAGGAAATATGTTGGTTATTATGCTGGGAGATAAGGATTACGCTGGTAGCCTATGATTCAATTCATCATGCTGCTAGAGGGCTCGACTACAAGCCCTCTGTGACCAGGAACTCGGTGCTCTTCACCCTTATGGCCATCCAGCCTGTCCCAGCTGTCACGCTGTTCTTGTTTACTAGGAAATCAGGAGACATCATCATCCTACACAAAAGGATAGCCTCTTGCCACATCTTTAGAATTTCAAAGAGTATACAGTTACCCCTAACATTAATGCACTCTTGGGGATTTTAGGTCCACAGGTCTGAAAAGAGCCCCTTGAATAATGATCCCCTCCCTACGCCACAGTCCCGTTTCTCCATAGATTCCAGGGTCAGTTGCAGCAGTCGGAAAGCCAGCAGCAGTCACATATGTGTAAGTCAAGCTTCTCTCCATCTGCTTCCTCCTTAGGGAAAATCGGAACGCTAAAATGACTTTCTAAGGGGAGGAAGCACAGCTGTTGTCACCACCATCTCTACAGAGTTGTGGGATAAAAAAACCTGCTTCCTCTCCCCCTAAGCCCCGCTTTCTTTTGGACACGTTCTGAATGGCAGCGGTGATTCACTCTGCTGCTGGCTCCGGCATGCAGCACCTCCCTCGCAGCTCTGGCCTCCACCCATTCGTCTTCTGGCCCTGGGAGCCAGGAAGACAGGACTATTTCTATCTCAGGCATCTGTGTTTCTGATCAGCTGGCGTTGTAGGCCAATCGAAGTGTGAGGAGGAACTGGAACTACCTCACATTTCTCCGGAGTCGTGCTTTCATTCAGGCGAGGGGCAGAGAAGGGTGTGCTGCTCCCAAAATGCCAGAGTCATGGGGAGGGAATTTAGAGGTAAGGCCACTGCCGTCTTTGGGAATTCTGCTGAAGTGCAGGACACTTACAATGTGGGCTCTGGAGGGCAACTTTGGACAAACCTGGCAAAGTCTTCATGTTTCTCATCAAAAAATGAAACCGTCTAAACAGAATCACTTCTGATTTCTCTGGCCCTGAAAATAAGATTGCCAGCCTGAGGAAAGGATCTCAGGTTTGTACTCTAGTTAACCCCTCCATGTTGAAGTCCTGATTTTCCAGAAGGGCTCTAACTTTAAATATCAAAATTTTATATTAACAACTCTTAGCTTCTTTCATTTTTTTTCCCATGTAATGTCATTCTTCTCAAGAAGGAACATTTACTGTGATGTAGTGGGTTTAAACATAGGACCTGGGCATCTGTATTGTTTCAGCTCTCCCCCAGGTGATTCTATTGTATAGCAAAGGCAGAGAACCACTGATTGAAGATCTCTAAGATTATCTCACTCTAAAATGTTATTTCATGAGTCAAAGATTTACTAATAACATACTGATATAATTTATTGATTGATTTCTTGCTCCATACCGTAACAGTACACAGTCGACATCTTTTAACTCCATAATTGGTTTTCGGTACAGAAGTATATTGCAACTGGAATATGGGGCAACATGGATCGTTTCCTTTGTGACTTAATAATAAAACTACAATATCTTACTTTTTATTGTCACTTACATTTTTATCAACAGCTTTTATGCAATCTCATCTTCTTCTCAAAACAATTCCAAATGGTCAGTATGCTGACATTTGTAATGGGATAGGAAAAATATTTCTATAATTCTTCATGGGAAATATTATCAGAAAAGTAGCCTTTCGGGCGCCTGGGTGGCTCAGTGGGTTAAGCCGCTGCCTTCGGCTCAGGTCATGATCTCAGGGTCCTGGGATCGAGTCCCGCATCGGGCTCTCTGCTCAGCAGGGAGCCTGCTTCCTCCTCTCTCTCTGCCTGCCTCTCTGCCTACCTGTGATCTCTCTCTATCAAATAAATAAATAAAGTCTTTAAAAAAAAAAAAAGAAAAGTAGCCTTTCTTTGCACACTCAATCTACCTTAGGGTCCCACAAAGAGGTCAAAGTCAGGGATGTGAAATAAGCAAAACACGTGACAAACAAAAAGAAATATAAATCTTGCCCCTTCCACTCCACGTAGGAGTAAGAAGGAGGAAAGGCTGAGAGATGAGGGAAGGCAATCAGTGGGACATGATTGCACATCTTCCTTTCTCTGGGTTGGAAACCCAAGAGGGCATCTGGGAGAGTGGTAGTCAGTTTGAGAGGAAACCTAAAGACAGAGCTGGACACTGGCCTCTACTGAGACATAGGGATGGAATAAAAGTGAAAGCAAGACATAATTATGCAGAGTTCCATGAACATGGGAAAAAAATGAAGGTGTTCTCTTGGCCCCCACATAGAAGCCACATGGAAGGTTGAGAGTCAGGTTGAGAGTCATGGGCTTGTTTTGAGGCTATGAGGTGGAGACAGTAGATAAGATTCAAAGAGCTTTGCAGAATCAGTAAGTGCCCCCCAGTAGGGCCAACTCATTGGGGAGAGCAACTCCATATTGAGTTTAGTTGTTCCTTAAACTCATGGAAACTGTTGCAGACTCCTGGATCATCTAATTGCTCTCTCCTCATGAAAACTTACCTAATTGTGTCTCTTCTGTGTGGACACTGGTAGCTGAATGATTTAAGATTGCTGAGTCAAGGGGCGCCTGGGTGGCTCAGTGGGTTAAAGCCTCTGCCTTTGGCTCAGGTCATGATCCCGGGGTCCTGGGATGGAGCCCCACATCGGGCTCTCTGCTCAGCAGAGAGCCTGCTCCCCCCACCCCAACATCTCTACCTGCCTCTGCCTACTTGTGATCTCTCTCTCTGTCAAATAAATAAATTAAAAACTTAAAAAAAAAAAAAAAAAAAAAGATTGCTGAGTCAGATAGAGAGCCGTGGAATAAAAAGACAGTGTGGTCAGACAGACCTAGTCCAGCTTGAACACTTTCTAGTCTGTTCTCTTTAAATTTCTCAGCTGAGAATTCTTGTCAGTGTCAGATGCATACATCTAACTCTTAGAGTCATGGGAAGCTTTTAGCTACAAGTAGCAGAAATCCTAACTCAAGTTCTCTTC
Organism: Mustela nigripes; assembly: GCF_022355385.1. NCBI lineage: Eukaryota > Metazoa > Chordata > Mammalia > Carnivora > Mustelidae > Mustela > Mustela nigripes. Next base: position 127,203,581 of record NC_081558.1, on the reverse strand, counting down.
AAAATGAAGAAATATATTGGGTAACATAATTGATAAAGTCCAGAGGACTGACAATGATCATGTATGTTTGAATCGATGGCCTTGTTTCTTTGTGATTCTCTAACTTTGCCTTCCTGCCTGTGGTGACTCCTTTCTCATACCAGTGTTCAGATGGTTGCAAGAGTTCTAGACCTTATAATGCACAAGTAAAATTCAGAGAAAAAGAGGCCATTATTGGCAACTCTCTCTTTGTTGTGAGGAAATGTCTCTCCCAGAACTGCCATCAAACTGCTCTTCAAGTCTCATTTGGCGAAATGGTACCAAATGCTTATTTGTGAGGCGAAGTTTTAATTAATGCTTATCACCAAATGGCTCAATGGATTATGCTTAGAATGGTCAGTCCTAATAATCTTAGAACAATCTGAAGCTAGCAGTAGGGTCAGCTCTGCCTGAAGCACATGATTTATGTGTGGGAGGGTGGCTACTTGCACCCAAATTAGAGTAGTTTTTAAAAAGAGAAAATGGTGGGACGCCTGGGTGGCTCAGTTGGTTAAGTGGCTGCCTTCAGCTCAGGTCATGATTCCAGGGTCCTGGGATCGAGTCCCATATCGGGCTCCTTTCTCAGCAGGGAGCCTGCTTCTCTCTCTGCCTCTGCCTGCCTCTCTGTCTGCCTGTGCTCACTCTCTCTGACAAATAAATAAATAAAATCTTTAAAAAAGAAAGAAAAGAGAAAATGGGTGGTCATGAGACAACCAGTCATTAATAATTACCACAATTATGTAAGCCACAGCCACCATATTTGACATGCAGTGAGCTTTCAATCAATGCTGCCTCTATTTCTCTTGTAAGCAGTACAAGATTTAAAGAAAGTAAACAGATTTTAAGTGGTGGACAGTAAATTGTTCAATGGGATTGGGGAAAAAATAGAGAGTATATCCATTAGTGTCCCAAGAGCAAACACATAAGACACTAAATTGAGACAATTGAGGAGAATTTTAGTAAAAGCTATTTACAAAAGCAAAGGAACCAGTGATGGAGACACACCCACTGTGGTGTTAGCAATGAGGGGTATGTCATTACCCCTGGCCAAAAGGGGTACTGAAGGCCAAATGGGGGGAACTATTTTTTTCCCCACTTTTTAAAAATTAAAAAAAAATTTTTATTAACATATAACGTATTATTAGCCCCAGGGGTACAGGTCTATGAATCGCCAGGTTTACATACTTCACAGCACTCACCATAGCTCCTACCTTTCCCAATGTCCATAACCCAACTACCCTCTCCTTACTCCCCTCCCCCCTGGCAACCCTCAGTTTGTTTTGTGAGATTAAGAGTCTCTTATGGTTTGTCTCCCTCCCAGTCTCATCTTGTTTTATTTTTACCTTCCCTACTCCCAAAATCTCCTACTTTTTCTCTCAACTTCCTCCTATCAGGGAGAACATATGATAATTGTCTTTCTCTGATTGACTTATTCTGCTCAGCATAATACTCTCTAGTTCCATTTACATCATCGCAAATGGCAAGATTTCATTTCTTTTGATGACTGCATAGTATTCCATTGTATATATATACCACATCTTCTTTATCCATTCATCTGTTGATGGACATCTAGGTTCTTTCCATAGTTTGGCTATTGTGGACATTGCTGCTATAAACATTTGGTTGCATGTGCCCCTTCGGATCACTACATTTATATCTTTAGGGTAAATACCCAGTAGTGCAATTGCTGGGTCATAGGGTAGATCTATTTTCAACTTTTTGGGGAACCTCCATGCTGTTTTCCAGAGTGGCTGCACCAGCTTGTATTCCCACCAATAGTGTAGAAGGGTTCAAAAGGGGGAACACTTAACAAAACCTGGAGAGAGTAGCTGTCAGTTGTTCTCAATGGTTCTCCTTGGGGGACATTTGACAACATCTGGAAACATTTTGGATTGATTGAGGGGATGGTATTGGCATCTAGTGAATAGAGGCCAGGGGTGCTGTTAAACAGATGCATACAGCAAAGTGTTATATCTGGCCCAAGATATCAGTAACGTTAAGGTTGAAAAGCTCTGTATTAGAGAAAGCATTGTGAAAACAGGACTGTGGGAGTGTGGCCTTTGTGTATAACTGAAAGCAATCTGAGACAGGGAGAGAGCTGGGGCAAGAGATATTTCTCCCTTCATCCTACCTGCCCATTTTTCAGTGGCTGCCATTGGGCAAACCCAACCTGAAACTAGAAAGTGAGGAATTTCATCCATGCGGACCATAAATGTCAACCCCACAGGACGCAGAGTTAGGTGGAGAAGGATGGAGAGTACACCTGGAGGAGCAGATGAAAAATATCTAATGCAGAGGACAAGAGTTGGAATGTGGGTCAGAAACATCAAAAACGGATAATTTCATATGTTTCAACCTAACAGAATCCGATGGCAGGAGGCAAGATGCAAGTATAACTGGAGGAAAAGTTTAAGCTCCTGATTCTGCATTCTAAATTGTACTCACAAATTTTTGTAATTTCTGAAAACATAGGCTGAATAAGTGTTTTTCCCAAAGTGGTTTCAGGGAAATGCTAGATCTCTGAAATGTTTTTAGGTGTTGTGGGCAGGGCATGGAATGGCTTTTTATCTAAATAATTTAGGAAGTGCTGCATTATATAAGGTGAAGAAAAACTAACTAATTTGATATTCTAATATTAACATAAATTTTCCAGACAGGGACAGACTTTAAATTGTTTCCCAGACCTATTTGACTCAGTTAAGAACCTGTACCTGATTTATTTCATAAAGCCAGTGTTCCAAGGGTCACACAGTGAGAAATATAAGCATATATCTTGCTGGAAAAAAATGGATTTTGCTAAAATGTGTCTGAAAGAGAAAACAGAGAAAGGCACCAGTAAAGAAACACAAAGTAACGTGCAAATATTTATTTCAATAACTGCAAGGAGTATCACAAATACTCAATGAGTAATGGACTCTTTTCCTTAAGCACAGCCATTGTTTAACTGTTTTTTTTGTGTGTGGTCTTTGAAAGCCTATCAGGGGGTTGAAGACCAAGTCTATTATAGAAAGATTCATCATATGACTTTATCTTCTTTAGTTTTAGATAGGGAGTAATAGCTTACTTTTTTTTTTTTTTTTAAGATTTTATTTATGTAGGGGCACCTGGGTGGCTCAGTTGGTTAAGCAGCTGCCTTCGGCTCAGGTCATGATCCCAGCGTCCTGGGATCGAGTCCCACATCGGGCTTCTTGCTTAGCAGGGAGCCTGCTTCTCCCTCTGCCTCTGCCTGCCATTCTGTCTGCCTGTGCTAGCTCCCTCCCTCTCTCTCTCTGATAAATAAACAAAATCTTTAAAAAAAAAAAAGATTTTATTTATTTATTTGACAGAGATGGAGAGCACAAATGGGCAGAGCAGCAGGCAGAGGGAGAAGCAGGCTCCCCACTGAGCAGGGAGCCCTATGCGGGCCTGGATCCCAGGACTGGGATCATTACCCGAGCCAAAGGCAGATGCCCAACTGACTGAGCCACCCAGGTGTCCCAATAGCTTACTTTCATTAGTAAAACACACACTTGATGCAGGCTTTTCCTCCAACTAATGGAGACCTTGTTTTTTGTAGTGACAGATGAACGGGATAGGTGATACATTTCGTCTGTTCTGTTATTACCAAATATTCATGGATTACAACAGGTTTGAAACACTCTATAGGGTGTGTGTAAATATTAATGGTAAGGACTTTTTCCATTTCTACTGACCAGAAAGTCACCTAAAACAGACATAAGTGTAAAAGGAATTCACTGGATGACACAATAGAAAAGTTTATATGTTGGGGATAAAAATACATTATATGTTTATTTTAAAAAAAGTTTATATGTTGTTTTGGCTTTGGGTGAAGTTTGATTCAGGGGATCAACTGATGCTGTTAGTACTCAGTTTGTTCCTTTTTCTTTGCCCAGTTTTCTGCCTAGTGGCTTTATAATCTAGTTCTATAGTCCCCGTCTTATATCATCTCTAGAATTGTTTGTCCCAACCGTCCGAAGTATCATTGTATCTATCTTTGGCTTTGACAGATTGTATGACAATGGCTGGAGGAATTCAATGCCCCAATTGGCCAGGGTTGACCCTATACTAACATGGAAACCATAGGTAGAGTCCGTTCCATCCAAAACACATAGAAGATTGAAAGAAGGAAGGAAAACCCTACATATATGGAAGCTCGGAGACAAATACAACAGAGGAGCACTTGAACAAATAACTTTCCTAAGGATAGCTCATTACATCTTAGAGTAAGAGAGGACCACAGGGCTTATGGATTCTAACCTGTTATTACACAGATAAGACAACTAAGAGGTAAAGAAGTTAGATGGTTTTTCTAAGCCCACAAAGCTGTTGACGAAAGGTAGGTTAAGAATCCCAGATTCCTAATTTTTAGTTCTAACTCCATTCTATCCATCACTATATTCATCCACATGAAGTGTGCTCATTGTGTGCAAGGCACCGTGAGCAAATGGGATAGGGGCATCACATTTGCAAACATGTGGCAAAGGAGTTGTTATGAAGCTAGCAATAGCCCAGATGTAGGTGCCTTTCCAGTTCTCTTACTCTAAGTTTACAACGGCCCTATTTCCTCACCCTTATATATTTGGCAACATTGCTCTTCATGCTGATAATGCTTGAGACATGGATCAGGTAGCTTGATTAGCATCAGGATATGTATGCCATTAAATTAGGTCTTATGTTGTTAATCAATTAGAATGCATGCCTGTGTAAACTAATTACAGTAGAGGCCATATAGATACACTGCCCACTTTATGCAGCAAGATCAGTATTTCTTTTTGCCCTTCGAATTACCACAGAGTGCTCATGCTTATATGAGCTTCCTTTAAAACCTTTCATAGTTAAAGCTTAATAGCCAGCTTTGGTCCATCTCCCAGGGAGAAAAGAACCCTGATATGATCTTTCATTAGTATAGTACTGAGTTTCCAGGTAAAAATGACGAGGACTGGAAGTAGACTTCTCTCTTGGAAAAACTGTAAAGAGAAGAGTATTTTGCGATCACTTATCTTTCATCTCTCTTGATTCTGTATCTTCCTTCTTCACCTCTTGGGTGACAGTCTTCAATGTCATCTGCATTTGCCGGGCTATCTCTCAAAGCTGAATTTTTTTAAAACTCTGTCTGAAGTCAAGTGAGCTTTTGAGACGAAGGAGGGCCTATTTCTAATTTACTGTGACAAAACTTACAATTTGATTCTTTCAGGTGAATATGAGTCACCTTTTGGAGATTCAGATGTGCTAAGTGCAATACTGATAACTGTTGGATGAGCTATTTTAAGCCTAATTTCCTTTGGCCAAAGGAAGAGTCTCTCTTTTCAAATTTTATTCTCATCAAAACCTTGGGTCTCTTCTAATATTTGGCAATTTAGAAAAGGAGGAAAGCCCTGAAGTTATCTTAAATTAGGGATGTAGACCCAAGGCATGCCCTAAGAATTTGCTATGATTGCATCTTGCAGATTCTTTGCAGATACGGGTAATAAACACTGGTGGGTAAAGCTTAATCATAAATGTCAATCGATCTCCTCAAATAAATGAAATTAAGAGAACAAATTATGTCACAGCCGTCATCTCTAAAACACATGTGTTTTCTCTAAAATCTTACATGGTCCTCCAAGGTTACTAGAAATCAACTTCTCTGTGTCATGTCTAACCAGATTCATCTACTTATCTCTGTCCTAGGCAAGGAAAGGAAAGACTTCTCTTCACTAATTTTTGCCTCTCTGGCTTCTGAGCAGTGGGTAAAAGAATTAGATTTTTTTTCCTTCTGATAGAATTTTTTTGCCATTAAGCAGGTATGGAATAGCCTTTCTCATATTTTATTACAGTTATTGCCTGCCCTTATTATTTAACAATAAACAATGAAAAAGTATAAATGGAAAATATTTGCAATGTGTACTCCTTTCTTACATTATGCTTTTTTTGAAGGTGTTCACCTTGTTATACAAGATATTCCACTTCAGGATATTTCACTTAGAGGACAACTTGAAAGAAAATGCTCTAAAACTTAAGCAAATTAAGGTAGTTCAAGACCTTGTGGCTTTTGGGTAAGTAGTAAAGCAATGCCAGATAGAATTACCTAGGACTGGGCAATGTTAACAGGTTCAGGGCTCTTTTGAGTGAGATTCAAGATAAAAGCATACTTATGAGTTAAGAAACCTTATTTCATGCTTCTGATATTTAGCTTCTTTGCTTCTTTTTGGAGTTTTTACTGCTAGATTTATTCATTTATTATTTTTTTTGCAGTACATGAACAAAGTCATCTAATATATTGAAAACAAATATGGACATATTTATCAAATTGTCTTTGTGGAATGTCTTGGAGATTTGTAATTATTTTACCTTCAAACTCAAACAAAAACAACTACTTAGTTCATGCTATCCTAATAAGCCAGTGACAGCATTGAACAGAAGCCCCAGTCTAGAGGAGACCCTTAAAACTCATTTAGGATGTCCCATTATACGTGCAGAATTATGGGAACCACACATGTAACTCCATGGAAGTAAAGAAATGCATAGACAGAAATGTCCTGAACCTGGAAATAACTCCGCAGGAGAACAAATCTGGAAGACTTGTAGCAATTTTTTTTTTTTTTTTTGGTTACTTCACTTGAATTTCTGTTGTAGTTTTTTTTTTCTTTAAGCAAAATGAATAATAAGTTATTAACTACAGACCACTAAACATCAAGGAAGTATGCAGAGTTCATTTAGCCTGCTGCTTATTGCTCATCTGAAGAAGTGTAGTCTTTGTTTTGCTTTTGATATTGCAGGGATTTGAAATTAAGATTTCTATATCAAAAAGAAGCTATAATTTCAGGAGATAAACAAGTAACCAAAGCTGCTAAAATCCCAAGAGATAAAAAATGTTCTTTTTAAATTTCATTAGTGCCCCTCTGTTTCCACCTTCCCTGCTGTCCAACAACAACAAAATCCTTGAGAAAGTAGGTACATGTAAAAACCAAACATAATGGGCCACACTTTTTTTTCCCCTAAAGATAATATACTAAAAATAGTGTTGGAGGTTTTTAAAGAAGGGAGACAGATTGTAACAACCTTGATGACTTTCAGTGAAAATTCAGGGATGGGTTTAGCAAAGAGTCTCCTACAGGGTGCCCACATGAGCCACCCAAGGTGTTTGGTTGGAGGACATTACTTTGTGGACATGGATACCAAGCTTTTATCCCTACTCCCTCCCAACCTCTTGCAATGGGAACATTCTTTGGGACAACCACATACACTCAGCCTTCACTCCAGGGTTTTTCAATGAAGTATCTCATGAGTTTTAGTCTCAGACACTCCCCCCACACCCTGTAACTCCAGGCCAATACCTCTGGTGGCACTGTATGACACTCCAATGACTTTCCTACATGCCTATGAATGTATAAACCATCGGTAATAGATGGTCTTTTTGAGTGGGGATGTTGCTAGGTACTTCAAGTTGTCTAAGGTTATTTTGTGATGAATGAGCTGGTACGTTTCTGCTATTACTCTTCTCTTTGGCCAATCTCCTTTCAACATGTCTTCTAGCTCCCATGGCACATCCCATCATCTTATCTCTTAATCATGCATGGTGGTTCAACAGTTTAATCTCTGAAGATACATATTAAAGCAGATTTATCTTCTATTGAAATGTGCTCTTCTGACTCATTTTTATGGACTGGGAATCCTTGAAGTGGTAGTCCTGGAAAGCAAGGTATGAATCACAGTTCCTATGATGTATCTGCTATCCCTCTAGACCATATAAAACTGCTCGTTTTAAAAGTGGCAGATTCCTTAAGATTGTGGTTCCTTTCCTAGGGAATTCTGTATTCCACGTTCAGGTTCTATCCGGCGCTGTATATGGCTCTGTGGAACGTGGAGCTTAGGGAACTGACACAAATATGCTGATACTCCTGCTATTGCTTTTGTTCTGAGTACTAAAGTTCTCTGTCTCTGACAGAGTCTTGTGTCTTTGGTTAACATTTATGGACCCGTGGAAGGCAACTTATTAGCTGGTATAGTTTGGTGCTTGTTTCCAGCCTTTCTTCACTCTGTCAAATTTCAAGTAGAGAAAAATTTTCCATAGTTGTGAGCCTGTACATCTGCCCAAAGTTATAGACATTTCTTTCCTCCTTTCCTTCTTTCCTTGTTTCTTAACTTCTTACCAGTATTATCTATCTATCTGTCATCCATCTATCGTCTGTCATCCATCTATTTCTCACTACTGATCTGCTATTTTACCATTTTTTAAATTTATTCAACAAAAATTGAGTGCCTTCTATATGTCAGGCACTGTTCGAGGTTCTGCAAATGCAGTAGCAAGTGAACAAAACAAGCTGGTATCTCTCACTTTTGTCTATATCTTCATTTGAAAAAAAAATTAGAAACAGCTTTCAAGGAATATACACAACTAGCATAATCCTATAAGAAGTAAGTAAAGAGGGGTGCCTGGGTGGCTCAGTGGGTTAAGCCTCTGCCTTCGGTTCAAGTCATGGTCTCGGGGTCCTGGGATCGAGCCCCGTGTCAGGCTGTCTGCTCAGCGGGGAGCCTGTTCTCCCCTCTTTCTGTCTGCCTCTCTGCCTACTTGTGATCTCTATCAAATAAATAAATAAAATCTTAAAAAAAAAGAAATAAGTAAAGAACAGATGAAATATTAGGAGGGAGAGGGTAAAGAAATAAAATAGTGCTTAGGGATGAGATTAAGGCCAAAATACAAAAAGAGAAAACATTTTGTTTTTGCTGCAAATTTGGCACAAAGATTTATGCTGAAATATTCTAAGTTCTATTGATATGAAAAGGTCCCTAGAATGGTCATATATTTTAATAAGGCCAGGCACATAAATAGCTTTCCTTGATAATGCTTCACAATTGAAAGTGCTTTACTATTCTATGGGAGCATCTAATCATGAGGACCACATCTAGAAACCACAGAGTAAGAGCCCATCTAAGCCATGTCCATTTCTGGGCTTTGGTTCCTCATTCACAAACTGCTTCATTGTAAATCTACAGCTTGTGTCTCTCCATGAGTGGAGTATTGTATGTGTTATAATATACAAATTCAGAGACATATAAAGATGAAAATTGATTATGATTCTAATATGGGACATAAAATATGACCCTTCAGATAAGCTGTGCATGTAGAAAATTCATATTTATTTCTTCACTTGTCCTTCATTGTATCCAAGTTCTGGCATTTCAGCTCCTTAAGATTCTAACTTGGTCTTTCAGATATCTCCCATATATTACACTCTTGCAATAATGGTTGCTCAGCATGTTACTTGTTAATAAAGGACATCTGCATTTGTTTTAGTGCTTATTTAAAAAGAAATTGGGATTTAGTGCTTGTCGGCACTAATGGAATCAATGGTACTTTAATATGTGTTAATGGCACTTCAGTTCTCTTAACAGCAGAAAACAGTAAGGTTATTAACCAAACACACGGTTGCTCCAAATAAAAGAGAAAGTATATGGAATCTAGAAAAGGCAAAGATGGCACATGATTTTGCTAGCATAAGGTCATTTAAACCCAAATGAAATGTATACATTTTTCTTCTTTCCTGTATTTTAATTCAAAGGGCAAACAACATCATAACAGTAGGTGTTGGTAAATCTATCATGCATCTTAACAAAACTGAAGGAAAATGAACATGACCTGTGCTCCTTCTTATGAAATTTCAGTGAGCTACAAACTGTCACTTGCTAGTTTTAGGAAGGGATTTTTCCTCCCTGTTGATAGAAATATCTTCAAAAGACCAACTGATTAAGAAGGAAGTAAGGGAAGATGTGTTCTGAAGGAAGAGAAAAGGGGGATACATTGAGTTAGGACTTAAGTCATTGTATTAAACTCAATAAAACAGGAAGGCAAATTAGTGGTGAGAGCTTTGACTTGTAAACCCTGCATTTGGACCACCAAGACTACCTTACACCGTAACTATACAGAGTTTCTTTCTTTCTTTTCTTTTCTTTCTTTCTTTCTTTTTTTTTTTTTTATAGATTTTATTTATTTATTTGACAGAGAAAGAGAGATCACAAGTGGGCAGAGAGGCAGGCAGAGAGAAGGAGGAAGCAGGCTCCCTGCCGAGCAGAGAACCTGATGTGGGACTTGATCCCAGGACCCTGGAATCATGACCTGAGCCCAAGGCAGAGGCTTTAACCCACTGAGCCACCCAGGTGCCCCCAGAGTATTTTTAATGTTCACTCGTGGGTGCATTCATTACATCTGGGGGAAAATTTTGTAATTGAGGCACTATAGCCTGTCAAGTGAGAGACTAGAAATAAGATTATAAGAAAGTAAGCCATAATTACCCTCCAAAAGAAGGAAACTATTCATCCATTTGATATCTTTATCAAAATGATCCTAAATATTTCCTAAAATGGCCAATCCTTAGCTTTTTAAAAGACCGGTGAATATTTTCTGCAGTTTAAAGATTCGTCAACCAAGTGCCTGGGTGGCTCAGTTGTTAAGCGTCTGCCTTCAGCTCAGGTCATGATCCCAGGATCCTGGGATCGAGCCCTGCATTGAGTTCCAGTCCGGCTTTGGGTTCCAGCCCTGCATCGGGTTCCAGCCCTGCATCGGGCTCCCTGCTCTGCGGGAAGCCTGTCTTTCCCTCTCCCACTCCCCTTGCTTGTGTTCCCTCTCTCCCTCCATCTCTCTCTGTCAAATAATTAAATAAAATCTTTAAAAAAATAGAAGATTAGTCAACCATTTTGAATTAGTAAAGATATGCTTAACTTTGGGAATATTTTCTGTAGTTACTGGAAAATATCTATTTTATGGATCTTTTCTTACTGTTCACTTTATTCTTCTTTAGGTTGAAATAATAGACTTAAATCCTTAGCTAAAAGAAAGTCACTTGAATTCTCACACAATTGATTTTTAAACGTTTACTTAATGGTTTAGAGACTCTAAAAGAATCTTCTCTGAAATATAACCTTTCTCCAATCTTGTATAGAATGAATAATTTTTGGCATTTTTGGAAACTGGAAGGATGACTAATGATTAAACGTTTGAAATACTAGATTAAGAATCAACAAACTTACGGTATTATCTCAGCTCAGCACATTGTGGTCTCAGACACCGTACGTTCCTGAGTTGTTATAAAACCCAATTAGACAACTTTAAGGAAGTACTTTTTACTTTTTGGAAGAAAGGTTTTACATCAATATAAAGCATTAATACAAGTTGGCTTGGAGTGCCGTTGTCTGGTATCTGGGAGTTCACAACGTATTCTCTCTTGCTAGTGTCTAGTTACATAAAACACTCTAGGATTATGCTGTCAATTTAATAACCATGCAGGGTTTTTGTTAATGCACACTCTAAAAGGCGACACTAAACAGTCAAATCAATGAACTGTTAGAAATCACTCTGTGTTTGGGCAACATTGCTTCCTGTATCATTTCTACTAGTTTCCTAAAGGGATGTTTTCCTATCCTTGAATTTCAACAGGTTGTATTTACTTTCACATCACAAAGTAAAACGTATTGTTTAAATTTTCTCCCTTTTGAAAAACAATAACAAATAAATGGACAAATAAACATCAGTGGTCTTGAATGTGTCACAAAAGAGGGCAATAATTCTATTGTGAATCTACAGCAGATTGCTGGACATGAGTCCAACGGCAATGAATTAAGTCAATAATAATACTGCAGCTTCAATCCAGAAAGAATGGACTGCCTAGAAGGCAAGTTTATATATAGCACAATTTCTGCCACAAGACTGTAGCTATTTTCAAATCTTTTAAAATGTATTTCAGGTAGCATTCTTAGCACTTTAATGTGGGGCCATTTTCTTCAATGTTCTCTTCGGGGTGAATAGCTATCATCCTACAAAATAAGAATGCAGGCCACATGTCAAACTTTCAAGGAGGTGCACTGGGAGGTGATAATGCCCAAAAGATAAATTGGAAAGATACCGTGGGTATTAGCTTGTGTAAATGCTGCTTTCAATTTGTGTAGCAGCCACTGTAGTGCTTTCAGAACAAGATAATGAATTAAATGTAATTCTTGGCTGTCCCCTCAAGTCCTAATAAGGACCAAATAGCTGGATTCAAACTGATTTGAAACCTATGCTGGAATCATGCCATGGACACCTCACTTTCAGTCCATAATTGGGCCAAGACAAGCTTTACCACAGCTTAATGTTTACCGTCTTTAAAGCACTGAGAGAATGGCTCTTGAATTCTAGCAAAGCCTCATGTGTTTTCTTGCTTATGAAGGACTCACCAAAATGCCAAGACTTTTGTCCTTGGTTCTTATTTCTGAAGTAACATAGTGTTTCTATTTTAGCCAAAGAAGCAGTGCTGCTATCTATGCTTCCCTTTCCTTTCCCCTGTTAACCCAGGTCATAATGACAATACATATCAGCTCTTTTGTTACATGGTGTTCTAGGAGGCCTTAAAAGAAGCTTAGTTTTAACTAAGGCACTTCATTCAACATGACCTCACCCAATACAGTTCAGTCGTGTGAACAATACAAATAAGTATAAAGCATTTTTCCCAGCTTACAGAGCTCAAAATAAATTTGGATGGAGGAAGTGGACAGTAAAATCAAAACACTTGTATATTAATTTGAAACAATCAACTCAGATTCTGTCGTATGAAATTCATTTTAAGTGGACAGATAATGTAGATATTATTTTTGTTGGGCCTTTTGCTGCTAGTAATTTCTAGTAGTATACTTAAAAAGGGTTTGCCATAAGGAAGAACTGTGAGGGCAAGTTAAGAAGAACTTATCTCCTTTGGAATATGCAAGCTGATATTTTCTAAACTCAATTTGTATTTTAATTCATGCTTTGCAGGGTTTTTCCAAAATTGGTTCAGCCAACCAGTAAATCAAAAAGGATTCATTAAAGCATTTCCCTATAAGGCACTGTTTATAAAAAATTAAGCAGATAGCATCATTTAGGTTTGAATGCTATACAGGGCAAATGAACCTATGGTGTCAAGGTTTTCCAGAGGAAGAAGCAGGATGACTCAGTGTTCCTTTGTCCACAGCCAAGTGGTTAGAGCAACTTCTCTCCCGTGAAAGCATCCTGGTTATGCCCTGCCCTTACTTGAAGCTCTCACTGACCTGAGGATCTCATACTTCTCTGACAGATTTCATACATCAAACTACTTTGAAACTTATCTTCTTAAATGCATCTCTGCAAGACTCCAGGTTCTACCTGATTCTGTCTTGTGGACCCGTTTCTAGGGTTGTTCCAGTTAATGAACGACCCAGGCTTCCATTAGGATTTCCATAATGGAAATCTCTGAACAAAAAGTTTTCTTTACATTATGGTATAGCATTGTTTACCTTCAAACCCTTGGTAAATTGCATTCTTCAAAGTACAAGGGGGACCTTTGAGACTTACAAAGTTTAGACTCAGCATTGTGATCTCTAATGGGTGAGTCTCCTGAGTGGGTGGCCTCAAGTGAGTCAAGCTGAACCATTACCAACCAGGCAGAGGGGGTCTGGGTCTTGTCTCTTTTCATAGGGGGAAGGAAAGCTGTGTCTGCCTCATTCACCAGAGGGCCTGGAGTACTCTTGTTTGTGTAGTTTCTGTGAAATTAATTTAAATCAGATAGCATTCTTCCTATGGAGGCTCTTACAACCACATACTCTGACAACCCAGAACTTTTCTGAATTTAGAGAAAAGGAGTAATCTTAAGAAGAAAGAAAATTCTTGCCTCTGGAAAAGCAGGGTAAAAAAAACCAAAAAGGCAATGAGATCTGAACAGTAGTGAATTTATTATTTTACTCAACAAGAGGGAAGATAAAGAGTTCTTACATACCTAAAAATTTCCCCCAAACCTAGATTTTTTTTAATAAAAAAAAAAATTGTACTTAGTCTCTACTTGTGGTTTGAGACATTTTGTTTTAAAAATATGTTAAATAAAATGTTCCCTGTTTAAAAAAAGAAGAACGCCTTTGCACTAACAAAAGGCATGCTGCAGAAAAGAACTTGGCAGAGACAGAGTGGAGTCCAGGCAACAGCAGAGTTGGTTAGGAGAAATTGGGGTCAAAATATCTGATTTTTGCATATGGTCTTGAAAGAGGGGCCGCATGAGACAGTAAGTGGAAAATCACACAAGGAAGCACCAAGAGTCCTAGAGGGAGATTCTGGATACTAAAATCAAGGGCCAGAGCTGAGCTAACAACCACATGGGAATTCGGGTATCATGAAAAGGAATAGGGCTATCAGGCAATATCTCCTAAAGTTTTGCTGAACAGATTTCTTCAGTAGCAGCCAGCTTTTACTGGTCCAATCTAATTTATAAACAGATAAACCAGTGGTGTCTTCAGGGTAGCTCAGGCTTCCGACACAATCACGGTGACAAAATTTCATTATGTGAAGATACTAAGAGAAATATGCACATAAAATCCAGCCAAATAAGTCTGTATATCTAAAAGACCTTCTACGTTTCTCATAATCTATTCATCACATGTGTGAGAAAGAATCCTTTCAACAAGAAAAAATTATCTTAAATTGGATATCCACTCCAAAGTACAAACACCCTATATCTTTTATGCCTTCCTCTTGCATTACCCATCAAATAGCAAATAAAGCCATGTGCAAAGGTTTGGGGAGAGTCCCCAGTGAGGGCTACTGTGAAGACAAATGGTTAATGTCTGCTCTCCCAGCTGCTCAGTTAATTACTGTAATAGAAAACATCTTGAGGGAAAACACTGCATACAGTTATTAGCAATTAACCCACAACTCTAAAAATCACAATTCTTACTAATAATAGAACATTGCCCAGCCAGCCTAATTATAATTTCTACACAAGAGTCTTGTATTTTCAGAAAATGTGAAATCTTGTAGGTTACTACTGTTGAAAATGTGAATAGGAAACTGGGATGATGATTATACTGAGAAATGCAAAATGGAGTAGAATAGATAGAAACAGAGGGGGCATGATTTATGTGGTAATAGACGAATTCCCAGACATGCAGAAGACTCAGATATATTAGCCAGAAGAACTTTTCTCTGAGTGTTTACTACAGTACAGGGCCCTGTGGTGGTAGTGGTTGATGGTACTAAAGTGGTGGAGAAAGCAGGATAGAATCATGCAGGGCAGGATAAATCCATGAAATAAAATAAACGGATGTGGTATTGCTTTGCTTTTCTTTGAATCATATAATCTTCTTAGATACAGCACAATCTTGAAGCTCAAATGATTCTCTCCCATTTGGAAATGTCTCTTCTACTGCTCCCAGTATGCTGACTTTGCCCAGTGCTTACTGGTCTTCTTGCCTTTCTAGAACACACTAAGTTTAGCGTTGCCTCAAAATCTTAACACTTACTACTTTTGCCTAGAGAATTGGTCTGCCAAATATGGCATGACTAGATCCTTCTCAGAATTCGGATACCTGCTCAGAAAAAGCCTGATCACACTACAAAACAGACTGCCTCTCCTTTCTTTCTATTCTAGGACATTCTTTTTTATTTTTCCATACATACACCACCATCTGATAGATTAACCTATTCCGTTTTTATTTGTTTTTGTTTTTTTAAGATTTATTTATTTTGGGGGGTGGCAGAAGGAGAGCAAGAGAATATCAAGCAGAATCCCCACTGAGCACAGAGCCCAACATGGACCTCGACTCCATGACTCTGAGATCATAACCTAAGCTGAAACCAAGAGTCAGACTCTTAACCCACTGAGCCATCCAGGTGCCCCAATTCTGTTAATTCTTAATTTATTATATCAGGCTGTGTTTACTGACTTCCATATTATTTTGGATCTTTTAACCCCCTACTGTCCCAACCTTCCTTTCCTTTATGCTCTCAGTAGTTTATCACAAATATGCATGAATACTAATATTGTTTTATATGTGGCATATTGTTTACAGCTACACCAAATAACATCTTAAGATATTTCCTTTCTCATTTGAGCTTTGGTTTTTGCTGTTGTCATTTTACGATTTTACAGGTAATCATTTTCTTGTGTAGCTTTTTCTCATTTATTGGTAGTTAATTTTCTCCCCAAATGCTCTAATACCTAGAAATAAAATCCAGGGATGTCTGGATGGCTCAGTTGGTTGGGCAGCTGCCTTTGGCTCAGGTCATGATCCCAGCGTCCTGGGATCGAGTCCCATGTTGGGCTCCTTGCTCAGCAGGGAGCCTGCTTCTCCCTCTGCCTCTGCCTGCCACTCTGTCTGCCTGTGCTCACTCTCTCTGACAAATAAATAAATAAAATCTTTAAAAAAAAAAAAAGAAGAAGAAAAGAAATAAAATCTGTATCTCCCAAATGTGTAAAATGACCCCTCCCTTTTATTTTCCAGAGATTTTCACCCTATGCCCCCTATTTATTCCCAGCTGGTAGGATGCTTTTTTAGTTCTGACTCACAGCTTGGGTTATAAAAATTTCTTTTGTTGGGTGCCTGGATGGCTCAGGTGGTTAAGCGTCCAAATCTTGATTTGGCTCAGGTCATGATCTCAGGGTTGTGAGACCAAGTGCCCTGTCGGGCGGACTCCATGTTCAGCAGGGAGTCTGCTTAGAATTCTCTCTCTCTCACTCTCACTCCATGTGTGTGCTCTCTCTCTTTCTCTCAAAATAAATAAATAAATAATCTTAACAAAAATACCCTCTGTCAATTTCCTGGAGATTCTCTTTGTCTCATAAGTGCCAAAGCCTGTATTTTCTGATTTCCTTATCTTTCTTCTTATTTCTTTCCTTCTTTTCTCACTTCCTCATTTTGCTGAGACATTTCTTCCAGTCGCTTCCTAAGCAAGGGTATAAAAGTGGGTGAATTTTCCGAGTTTCTGTGTGTCTGAAATTGTCTTTCTTTTAAGCTTGATTGATAGTTTAGTTGAGTGTGTAACTCTAGGTTGAAAGCATTTCATAATGTTATAATTGTCATATCACTATGTTGTATACCTGAAACTAATATAATATTGTATATCAACTATATTGCAATTGTAAATCACTGTAAAAGACAATTTCTCATTTTATGAGTGTTTCTTTTTAATAGCAAAACATTTTTTAATGCATGTGAATGTGGTATATTCTCTTTCTGAAATTATTAATTATAATTTTAGGGGAAGCAGACAGTTTTAGCTCCTTTTTTCAGTTTCCTTTTATCTACTTTTTTCCCTATAGGTCTCTACGTCCTGGAAGCTTTCTTCACACTTTGGTGATCCTCAGCTGATTATGTTTAAGCATAAACATACAAAGATTGTTGAAAGGAAGCTTTGTTTTTGTAAGTGGGAATAGTGAAGTGGTAGAATTCACTGGAAGGTTATCAATCATTGGCCTTTTTATTGGGGTCTCCAGAGAACAATCTTCCAACCTCCACATGGTGCATGATATACACTTGGGTACAGGTTTTCTGGGGACTTCAGGTGAGAAGGGCCATGAAGGACCTCCTTTTCACCCTGTAAACTTTTACTTAATGTTCCTAACCGTTCCAGAAATAGTTGTGGTTTCCTCTCCCATTTGTCTTGATGGATAATATCTTGAAACATTTTTTTTATTCTTCATTTAGTGAGGTTTTCTGAGGAAGAAGGGATAAAATAGTGCTAAATAAAACACACTCTTAACCTTTTTTGCAAGACTCAATATATATTTTTAAAGTTATTTTCTGTATTTATCTAAAATAGTGGTTTTCAAACTTTAGTGTATATCAGAAACACTCGAGGGGCTCGTTAAAACAGATTGCTGTGCCCCCCAGATTGTCTGATTCCTTACTTAGGGTATGGGCCTGAGAATTATTTCTAACAAGTTCCCAAGCAATGCTGGTGCTTCTGTTCTGGGAACCTACCTTGACAATGGCCTTTTAGTTTAATTAACTCTGGTTGTGTTCTTCCATATTCCAAGATGTGTGCCTGTTAAAAACCTACTCATGCTTTATGATCCCTCTCATATGTCTCCTCTAGATTTTTTTTTGACTATATAGAAAGCATGTCCTGTCCCAAAGTAACCACTCCATCCTCTACTATTTTATTGTTACTTCTCTTGCTGTACTCATCACACTGGGCAAGTCACATGTTTAACTTCCCAGAGTAAGTTCTTTAAGTACACAGCACCTACCTTATTATTTTAGATTCTTCTCCTTCCTCCTCCACTTTCCCTTCTACATTTCTCATCCTCCTGCCCTCCTCCTCCTTAAATTCTGTTACCTCATCCATTGCCTGATAGAGGCATGATGAACTGAACTGAAGTTATGTTACTATGTACAATCTAACGTAAGACATAAGTTTGGAATGGTTGCTCTCTGAAACTGTGAATGTCTTAATTCATTTATCAGTGTGTCATGTAAGCAAGTCAGGCATGCAGATTACAGCGGCTTTATTCAAAGTAGCTGCTCTGTGAACTCTTCATTACCTGTCCCAAGGATGATAAGGAGCTTACTTTAGAAGGAGAATCAATGGACTGCTTACTTCATTGAGAAAGTCTTGCCATTGGAAAAAAAAAAAAAAGTCAGCTGAACTAAATAGAGTGCTTCCTGATGTAGTCTGCTTTCATCATGGCATAGACTTCTCATCTTGGGACGAAGATAAAACACTTTGCAGTTTGGTATTGACCTGTAAACTCAACTTTTTTTTTTTTTTTTTTTAAGATTTATTTATTTATTTATTTGACACAGAGAGAGAGACAGCAAGAGAAGGAGCACAAGCAGAGGGGTGGGAGAGGGAGAACAGGCTTTCCACAGAGCAGGGAGCCTGATGTGGGGCTCAAACCCAGGACCCTGGGATCACAACCCAAGCCGAAGTCAGATGCTTAACCGACTAAGCCACCCAGGTGCCCCTATAAACTCAACTTTTAAAAAATTGGGATATAATACACTTGTCAGAAAATTCACCCACCTTTTTTTTTTTTTTTTTTAAAGATTTTATGTATTTATTTGACAGAAAGAGACACAGCAAGAGAGTGAACACAAGCATGGGGAGAGGAAGAGGGAGAAGCAGGCTTCTGGCTGAGCAGGGAGCCCAACATGGGCCTCAATCCCAGGACCCTAGCTAGGATCATGACCTGAGCCCAAGGCAGACACTTAATGACTGAGCCACCAGGTGCCCTGAAAATTCACCCCTTTAAAGTATATATAATTTGATGCTTTTTAGTATTTTCACAATGTTGTACAACTCTCACCACTATCTAACCCCAGAACATTTTCATTACCTCAAAAAGAAACCCTATGGGCACTAACAGTCACTCTCTACTTCCCCCTCTCTCCTAGGTCCTGCTAACCACTCATTTATTTTCTGTCTCTATGGATTTAACTGTTCTGTACCTCTCTTATAAATGGAATCATAAATTAATAGGTTGCCTTTTG
This sequence comes from Mustela nigripes, assembly GCF_022355385.1. Classification (NCBI taxonomy): domain Eukaryota; kingdom Metazoa; phylum Chordata; class Mammalia; order Carnivora; family Mustelidae; genus Mustela; species Mustela nigripes. The sequence goes on along the minus strand of NC_081558.1, from coordinate 127,184,339 downwards.
TGTCTGGCTTCTTAGAATCATACTTAGAATATGGTTTTCAAGGTTCATCTATGTTGTACCATGTATTAGTACTTCATTCCTTTTTATGGGCGAATGATATTATATAGTATGGATATGCCATATTTTCCTTATATATTTATCAACTGATGTTCATTTAGTTTGTTTCCACTTTTTGGCTCTTACAAATAATGCTACTATGAATATTCTTTTACAAATTTTTATGCAGACATATGTTTTCCATTCTCTTGCAATAGAATTGCTAGGTTATATAGTAATCCAGCATTTGGAAGAACTGTCAATCTATTTTCCAAATTAACTGCACTATTTTACATTCCACCAGCAATGTATGAGGTTCTAATTTCTCTTTCCCACTGTCATCATTAGTTAGAGTCTCTTTGATTATAACTATCCTAGTAGATGTGTAGTTGTATCTCAATGTGGTTTCGGGTTGCAATTCCCTAGTGACTAATGATGCTTAGCAACTTTTCATGTGCTTATTGGCTATTTATATATCTACTTGGAAAGACTAGTCTATTCAAATTATTCCCCCCTTTTTTTCTTTTTATTGTTGAACTGTAAGCTTTACATATGCTGGATACTAGTCCATTATCAGATTTTTGATTTGTAAATATTTTCTCCCATTCCATGAATTGTTCACTTTTTTGATAATATACCGACAGGACTCTGGATACTGATGTTCCATAGCTACATAGTAGGCTGAAACTGCCTTCTCATATGCTACATAAAACAAACAGTCAAAACTATATAAAGAATATTCCAGGTACAAATTGGCACTATGTTTGGATGTAAACGTAGGATAATGAGATTTCAAGTACATTGACTTTAGGCTGGTGATTTGGGGGCTGAGCCACAATTTGGGCTTAACCTTCCAGAGAACAACTAACAATATTCCCTACCTCTTAACTGGGTTGAAATAGATAGGCCTGAGACTATATTGGGTTTGGTCACCTTTTCTTAGATAGATACTTCTCCTTATTTATAGAGTTTCATCGGCTATTATTTTGCTCACTTATCCACTTTTGTGAAATCTTTCTTGGTTTTATCCATAACGGGTTGGGAAAGGAATGGAAAGCTCTATATTCTCAAGAATTATTTTTGATCTCTCCTAGATACGAATGACATTAATAAAGGCTATTTGGATTTGATCAGTTACTCAAGGCATTCAGACACACACAAAAAAATGGGAATTCAGAATAAAAGTTGCTGGGGAAGAGATTTTTGGTGTTAATTTTTTCCTCTGATAAAGAAGATGTAGAAAAACCCGTGCCTCACTCAAATAATAATGAGGAACTTCTTTGTATACAAGAATTAGTTTTAAGGGATTCCCAATAATGAAAACAATCTTGAAAAAGAACAAACTTGGAGGTCTCATATTTCTTGATTACAAAACATACTGTAAAGCAATGGTAATCAAGATAGTGTGGTTCTGGTAAAAAGACAAATATGCAGACCAATAGAATACAGAGTCCAGAAATAAACCTTGCAAATATGGTCAAATGATTTTTTAAAAAGGATTTTATTTATTTATATGACACAGAGAGAGAGAGATCACAAGTAGGCAGGGTAGTGGGGAAACAGTCTCCTGCTGAGCAGAGAGCTAGATTTGGGGCTTGATCCCATGATCCTGAGAGAGATCATGATCCCAGCCGAAGGTAGAGGCTCAACCCACTGAGCCGCCCAGGTACCCCTGGTCACATGATTTTGACAAGAGTGCCTGACTCTACAATGGAGAAAGGACAGTTTCTTCAATAAATGGTGGTGGGATAACTGTATACCCACATGCGAACAATTAAAGTTAGGCTCTTACCTTACACCACATGCAAAAGTTAGCTCAAAATAGATTGGAAGACTTAGACATATGACCTGAAACTTAGACATATGACCTGAATTCCCATATGTTAGAAGAAAACATAAGGAAAAGCTTTAGGACACTAGATGTGTCTGTGATTTCCTGCAGATGACACCAAACACATAGGCAACAAAAATAAAAATAGACAAAAAAGACAAAAATAGACAAAATGACTACATTGAAATTAAGAACTTTTGCGTATCAAAGTAAACAATCAACAGACTAAAAGGGAACCTAGAAGACGGGAGAAAATATTTGTTAATCATATATATGATAACGGGTTAATATCTACAATATATAAGGAATTTAAAAAATGATTTTATTTATTTATTTGAGAGAGAGAAAGAGAGAGGGGAGGGACAGAGGGAGAGGGAGAAGCAGACTCCCTGCTGAGCAGGAAGCCTAATGTTGAACTTGACCCCAGGACCCCAGGATCCCAAACAGATATTTAAACAACCAGGTGCTTTGCAACATTATACATAATAACCAAAAGGTGGAAGCAATCCAAATGTCTATTACAGATAAATGGATAAATAAAATATCGTGTATAATACAAGGGAATATTATATAGTCTCAAAAAGAAGGAAATCTTGTCACATGTTACAACATAGATGAACCCCGAGGTCATTATGCTAAGCAAAATAAGCCATAAAAGAACAAATACTGTATGATTCTATTCATGAAGAATCTAAGAAATCAAAATCAGAGAAACAGAAAGTAGAGAGCTATTTGTGAAGGACTAGACAGAGAGGGGGAGGAGGAATTAGTGCTTAATAGAAAATGAGTTTCAGTTCTGCTAGATGAAGAAGTTCTAGAGATCTGTTGAATGACACTGTGAATATATTTAACACTACTGAATTGTGTATTTAAAAATGATTAAGATACTAAATTTAATCTTACATATTTTTACCCCCTCCCATACACAAAAGAATTAGCCATGCAAGGTAGAGTTTCCAAAAAAGTCTTAGTCAATGTATATTTGGGCTAATCTTCTAATAATGTTCTCATAAAAATGTATAATTCTGAAGTTGGTAATTGTATCTCACATCTGATTGGCCAAAACTTTATTGTTGGTGAGTAGCATACTACTGAGAAATTATGTCTAAATCAGCAGACAGATATCTTAGGAATTTTATGCTGAGTTTATAATTTTCCTTAAAAAGAGAGAGAGCTATGGTTCACGGGGACAAAATTTAGTAGCAGATGAAACCAAAGTGAGAACAATTATTCACATCTTGGTGTGACAATCCCAGTTGGCTCCTGGGTGAATTTCATTCTATTTTGCCTGACATCAAGATTTCAATGTACATGGCTCATTAGTGCTTGTAGGCATTTCTATAATGGCAATTTATTACACTTTCAGGTGACAGAAGCTGTCCTTTGAAGAATTACTTTTTGACCTCCTCCTCTTTCATCCCACAACACCTGCCAAATGAAATGGCCTGCTCTCTTTTCCTGTCCCCATACAGACACTGGAAGTTTTTGTGTGCAAAAGGAGAGCAGGGCTGAAAAGCAATGGCAGGAAGGTTTTTGCAGCAGCCTGCCTGTCGAACTGCATGGATCAACAATTTCTCAATTAGAAGGAGATAGATGAGAAGATAAAGTATGTGGTGCCTGTAAAGCTTCAAGCAGCAGCTGAGGAAGATTTTGAGAACATCTGGTCAGAATCTATTTCTTTTTAGGTAAGCATTCCTTTTTACAACCAGCATACATAAAGCATGAAATTGGCTTACCCCGCCTCTTCCTAACAAGGGAAAAGCTGGTTAGATTTATTACTCTTTTGAAACAGGTCTAAAGAGAGTGGGGTGGCATGTGGCATTTCCACTGGAGGTCCCCCCAAATCTTTTGGACGACTCTCAGAGAGAACATTTGTCTGTTACATCAAATCCGTTTTTAAGAGCCTGTCCAGGTTGACAGTGTAAAAAAATCATTCACAAGAATAAAATCCAATTCATGATGTTTCTATTTTTTGCCCCCATGAAATTTATGTCTGAGCAAGGGATGCCAACAACACAAAACTTCTCTTTCTCTCTTAATTTTAAAAATTGGTTCTTCGTGTATTTGGCTCATTCTTTTGCTTTGTTAATTTTAAAATTTCACTTTAGGCTGAAATTTAAATGCTGAATGAATTGTTTTGTTTGTATCTGGCTTCACTTTATGTGTTCATAAGATCCCCAAGCCACCAAACTGCGTCACTCTTTTAGTATATAAGGTTGTAGCTAACAGGTTTCATGATGTTCTGTTCCTCTGTTTTTAGAGATAAAGCATAACCAAACAAACAAACCAAATCACCAGTTATTCTTAAACTGTATGAATAGACTGCAAAAAGAAAGCTGAATTCAAATTAGAATTTCCTAGTTCATGGCAACATTTAAAATCCTTATGCTGGAAGAGTATGTTTTATTTAGTGATAATTGTTTACATGACATTGTGTTCATATTATTACCCATGCTAGATCAATCTGAAATCAGTCTCACTTTACAAAATATATATTAATCATATTTAGCCTATTACCAAGTACTTAAAATGTTCATTTATAATAAACATATTTTTAAACTAATGTACATAAAAGGAAAGTTTCTTAATTTGTGATTTTCAATTGACTGATTTACTTCTCATGTACCTAAGCTGTCCTTTACTAAACAACCATGCAATCAGATAATTTTCGTATATTCTAGTATTTTTCCATTATTCTTTAGTTCTTAAATTAGTTCTGAGTTTCAGCTGTGGCTTATATAAAATTTAGTCTTATAATAAAGGAGGCCTATTATTTATGCAAGGATTTCTGTATTATAAAGGAAGAAAATGAGTAGAAACTTTTCACATGCCAGGAAGGAATGAGATTAGTTTAAGATAGAGCCCTGCAGAGTTAAAACTAGTCCAGAAGCAAAGAAAGGCTTATCAAGTCCTGGGAAATTTCAGGGCACAGTTTAATCTATACTGTCATCTTTAGGTATGCTATAAATTTTCATTGAAACAATTAAGATTGACTGTACTGAAATAATCTGGAGTCTTTAGGTTTCACACAAAAGACAAACTAGGTTTCACCTATACTTAAACCCAGAAGGAGAGAAAAAAGGCTGCTCTTATGTAGTCAATACACTTAGTTCAGGAGCCACCACCATTGTGAATTGTTCAGATTCCTTTTCTTCCTTTCCTCCCACAGCTCCCTGACTGCCTTTGGTCACTTTACTGTTCATTAGCACCTTACCAGAAAAGGGAGGGGGGGGGGAAGCAGAGGTAGTGAAATTTAGTAGTGAACTTTGTTACTTGTTAATAAAGGTGGCACAGAGATTTAGAAGAAATTAAGAGTTTACAATAGATATAAAAATTATCAGTGTGTTTTAGGAATACACGCTAGGCCTGCCATTTTCAGAACTAATAAAGATTTAGCCAAGTGACAATGTATCTCTACAACAGATACCAACATATCCCGGAATCCACTCTCTGGGATTGGAGAAGGCCTGGCTCATGTATAGTTGCTGTTTAGAAAATGAAGAGTGAGGGGCACCTGAGTGGCTCAGTCGTTCAGTGTCTGCCTTTGGCTCAGGTCATGATCCCAGGGTCCTGGGATTGAGGCCCTTGTTGGGCTCCCTGCTCAGTGGGCAGCCTGCTTGTCCCTCTCCCACTCCCCCTGCTTGTGTTCCCTCTCTGGCTGTGTCTATCTCTGTCAAATAAATAAACAAAATCTGAAAAAAAAAAAAAAAGAAAATGAAGAATGAATCCCTCTTATGAAATAAGGAGGTTCAAATAATGATTTCTGGTTTACAAATGACTAAAATTCTGTAAAGATATTTTTGGAAGATAGAGATATCATCTTGTTTTGTTTTATATTTGTGGTTTTTCACTTTGTTAAGCTTTAAAAAGAAAAACAAAAAATATTTAGATATGACGAAGAGAAATAGAAAACACTCAAGGTTGGTGTGAATTCCAAATCAAGGAGGACAAAGTCACAGAAGCGTAATGATTTCAGGAGTCCTATGGTTCTAGCTGGCCCTCATTTTTTTTTTTTTTCTTTCTTCTCAGAGAAACTCCAAAAGTTTGCTCCTCAGTCCCTCCTTTAAATGCCCAATTGCTTCTTCAGTTGCAGAAAAAGCAGAAAGAAGGGAGAACAAAGGCTCAGAAGACTGAAACTAAGCCAGATGGTTAATTCAAATATGAAGGGCAAAAGAGATCCCAAAAGACCATTGGGGGATCATTTTAGGGCTCCTAGAACAGAGGAAATCAGATGGTACCACTTTAAGTACTGGACTCTGAATGAGTCATTGGAGAGCCACTTTTGATAAGTTTAGGAATCAAAGAAAAAAGTTGTCCGTCCGCAGACGGATCCGTTTTCTACAGGGCTGAACTGCAGATTATGGCTTCCGAACCTGGACTGTCCTTGTTGGAGGGCACGATGCACCATAGATTTTTATTTTCACGAAGCCGACTCCAGAGGTTTGTGGCCTTCCAGACAGCAGCTGGCGCCGGGCAGAGGCATAGCCTCGGGCCGGAGCTGCTGGCGACCGCGCCGCGCTTTGGCTGTGCGTCCCCGGCAGTCGGGCCAGCACCGCAGCCCGGGCTTCCCGTTCGAGCAGACGCTGTTCCCTTCTGGAAGGGCCGTGGGGGCTCGCAACTGGCTGCTCCTCCGTAAATTTTGGGGAAGAGGTTTGAAGGAAAGGAGGGAATAGGTTTGTAAAAGGGTTGGCTCCTCCTTGTAACTCTGGTGCCTGAAGGGGGTGAGATGGTGGCCAAATAAATGAAAGGGGATTATCCCATTTTGAGTAACGAGGGGTTTTGGATAAGCCGACGACGTGTCCTGCAACTGTCGATTTGGCAGGAGATTTGACTCAATCAACTGCCGTTTGGTTCCCACTTCAAACACACCTCCCCCAAGCCTGTGTTCTGATGGGCTCCCGAGACTTGGGGTGGGAGCGAGCGGAGCGAGAGAGAATCCAAAGTCAGCCTTCTTTGGGTCTCTGCTCGCCGCAGAGGCACAGCTGGTTGGGTTCTGAGCAGGTTGGTGAACGAGGGGGAGAGCCAAGGCAGCTTTGCCTGTTTGGCGGGGTTTGGGTGTGTGCGCTGGGCGGGGATGTGTGCAGGGTGGTGGGAGGGCAGGAAGAGGGGTGGGGAGCAGAGTTAGGCGGGAGAATTGAGCGGAGCCCCTCATTTTGCGTCTCAGCGGCCTCTCCAGACCCCAGCATCCAGCCCCCGCTGCGCGGGGTGGAGGGGAGGGAGTGGAGGGCGGGGTCGGAGGAGGGGGACCCAGAGGCTCGCCGAGCCCGCGGTGGCAGCGCGGCTGTCTCTTTAAGCGCTCAGTAGGGGCCGAGGCGGGAGGGCGGCGAGCGCGTTTCCATGGCACCGAGGCTGCGGGGGCTACGGGGCCGCGCGGCTCGCTGGGTTCCATTCGCTCCCGGCGGAGCAGGGGCGCGCAGCTCAGCGGCCACGGCGCCTCGGGGGCTTGCCCGGCCGCTCCTCCCGCGTTGCCGGGAGCCAGTGATGCCCAGTGCGGTCGAACTGCTGCCGCGCCCTCCTCAACTAGGAGCACCTCGCCGGCCCCGCGAGCCCCGCACACCAACTTCTGCCCCGCGAGCCCAACTTCTAAGCCGGGCTCGGACTTGCCAGCCGGAGTGGCGCGCCGCGCGTAGCCCCGGCGGCGGCTGAAGCCACTCCGCCCCGCTGAGGTGACATGGAGACCGTGGCTCTGGTGCTTTCGCGCCTGGGTGGCCGCCGGCTGGCCGCCAGGCAGCGCCCTCCAGCTCCGGCCCGGCATGTAAGTGACGCCCGCGCGCTCCGGGACGCGTAGGGAGAGCGGGTCCCCGTGCGCCTCAGCCCCACTCGGACCCGCTGCGGACCCTGCGGCCGCAGCGCGTTCCCTCAGGGAAGGGACGGAGGGAGGGCAGGAGCGGCGGGCTGGCGCAGAGCGCGTTCTGCGGGACGTCCCAGGCGGAGCGCGGCGGGAACGCTGTCCCCACCCAGCGCGTCCTCTGGGAGCGCCAGCCCCCGGGCAGAAGCCGGGATCCGGGGCCGCGCGTGCTTTCCACCTGATACTCTTCCGCTCCTCCCCGCCGCCCTCCAGATTTGGGTGTGTGCGTGTGTGTTTCAGTTAATTTTTACGGGTAATTGGCTAATGTCAAGTTCCACTTTCTGAAAGGGTTTGAACGGAATCAAGACGAGCAGCTAGTTTCTTGACATGTTCTTTCTAGTGACCAACGAGTTCGCGTACATTTTTTTTTTTTTTTTTGAAAGTATCTCTGAGTCGGAAGGAGTGGATTATTCCACAGGTTTGATGAGAAGCGAACCCCGGCTCTTCTGCCCAAGTGAGGAGCTGGGGAGATGACTATGTCAAGGACTGAATGCGTGGTGACTTAGAAGCTAGCCTCCTTAGAGCTGAAGAGTAGGAAGATGACTGAAAAGCACGGTCTGAGCTTGGGGCGTGGTTTTATTTCCAGATTAGAAGTGAGGAAGGCCAGGAGATATTAATTCTTGGTCTTGGACACTATGTCATGCGTAGCGAGAAGCTCAGGAGAAGTCGCAGTCTTTACAAATTGCCTGATCATTTTGACTGGCTGGAGAAGTTTTCATTGAATTCTATAGCATCAGAAAGATCATTATCCAACCGCTTGAGAAAGAAAGAGAAGCCAGATCTAATTCTGCTTTTCCTTTCTGCTCTCGAGCTGTTGTGAATAGACACCAGAGTATTTTGAACATTTTAACATCTTTGCTGCTTCACTACTTCTTTGCTTCATCTGTGATTTTCTGAAATGTGAATATTTTATAATAGAAAAATGATTTAGATAAGTACATAAAGCCATCTATACCTTTCTGGGGTTTTACTTTTTCTTGTAGGAAAAAATACAATTTTTGGGTTCACTTTACATTTCCATATTTCTTCCTTCTCACTTGAGATTAAATTTGTTACCTGGTTATTGCAAATGTCACTAACTATAAATCTTGAGACATGGTCAGGGTGTTGGTAGCATTGCAGAACAACTTGTTTTCTACATAGTTTGTAAATAAATATTTGGCAAAAATGCAAGGAGCTCCTGGGTAGGGGATTTCTCCTGCATTGATAAAATGTATCTTGTTTATTTTGCAGAGAAGGTTTATTTAGACTTTACCTCTCCAGTTTATCTCAGGAAGCACATCGTTCTTTGGATATCTTATCAGTGCATAAGCCTTCATATCTTAGAAACTACTTTTTATTTAACAAGCTTGCCAGCTAGTCATGCTTTTACCTTTACAAATGCCATTATTAAAGTGGATTCCAGGTTAGCTCATTAGGTAGCCACAGAGTCATCCACACAACATGAGACTGAATAATCCCTTTGGGGGGGGCACTGAAAAATAGTAGAAATACCCACCCTTTTTACATTGCTTAACTGTTTTACCTTATGTTTCAATATTGACACTTTTTTGGAAAAGGCTGGAAGGATGACATTGCATTTTTTTTTTTTTTAAGGACACTGCTATTGCAGCTCATTTATTTATCTGGTGAGCTGAGATCGGATATTAAAACCAATATAAATTCTTGGGTGTTTAATAGAGATGCTCTTTCTGTGGATTATTGAGATTACTCTGATGACTTAGTATTTTCTGAACTCTAGATGGGAAGAAATCCAATTAAATTTGTATTTAATCTTCCCTGGTATTAGAGTTAGTCACCACCCCCCCCACCCAGCAGGAACCATGTTGTGATTTGGAGGTAGGTTTCTGTAGATACCTTTGCAATTGTTGTAATCATGTATACATGCAATCATGTATAGCACATGGCTTCCATATACCTGTCCATCTATTAAATTAAGGAGAATTCTCCCTGAGATTTTTATTGACCTCTGAGGTCCATTATCAGTGAGAGCAGGCTTCTAATGAGGTGAGGTCCACTAACGAGAATGCACCATCTTACTGACTGGCACTTATAGGTCATTAACACAAATAAAACTTTTATATAGCTGATCTTGTACTTGAGCAGATTTTGGAGCTGGGGTGACAACTGAAAAAAGGAAATGACTGTGCAGCTAAATAATGGCCAGCCTAAACTTGAAGCATTGTATTTATGACACGTCCCCCCACAGGTAAGCTCATTTCCAAAGGAAACTTTATTAATGAAGCAAAAGACATATGACAAGTGGATACCCCAACTCTGATGATATTTGATCTTTTTATTGACCATGTATTATCATATGTAGGGAACCTTGATAAGTAAAGTTAGGCAGATTCTTAAAATCAGTATTGCACAGAGAGTACCAAAGTGCCTACTATGTAAGGAGATTGGAAATCACAGGTAATAATTAATCTGTTTGAATTCTTACTTAAATGCCAAACATATTTCTAGATACTGTATATGCATTATTTCACTTTATTCTGGAAATAGTCCTGCAAGGTAGGCACTATTGTTGCCTTTATTTTATGATGAAGAGACACAGACAGGTTAAGTTCACACTCCAAGAATTCATAAGATTTATATCAAGGTAGTTTGAATTCCAGTGTTGGCGTTCTTAGCAAATATGCTCCATTTCAGAATACCCAGGACCAGTGTCTGATTTTATGAAATTCTTTTTAATCACTGACAGAGGTTTTTGGTAGGAGTGAGGCTCATGAGTATTGAAAAACCATAAAGCCCCCCCAAAGTGGAGCTTTTTGATTGTTGTAAAAGCTACAGGGCTCCATTGGGATTTGACAATGGGTATGGGGAGGAACTGGGGTGCTAGCTGTCTAGAAATGGATAAGATAATTCCTCACATAGAAGATACTGAGACCTTTCATAAGAAATTCTGCTCTCTCATGGCTGTAAGGTGTTTAAGTATTAAATGATGGGCTGGGCTTAAAGTGGGAACTGTGGAATGGGGAAAGCTATCCTTGGCAAGTGCATTATGAATTGGAGAGTTGTCCGGTGATGGCATTTTGATAAAGGGATATTGAAGAGTTTACTTATGTTAATGGTACTCTGCAAATGTTTTCTAAAGGATTAAGTAGAAGGAAATAAACTCTACTCCCGATCTTTGAGACATCAAAGGGAAATGACTGGCGGTAACACACTCTATTAAAACTTCTCCTTTGTAATGCTCTCTTGTAAGCACTTGCATAATTATTGTATACTACATGATTAAAAGTAGGAAACATGGAAATATTGTAGGTTTCATGCAAGCAGAAGTGCATAAAGGCAGATCTAGTACCTTACCCTCCTGGGACTTGAGATACTTGGATTCCTATGTCACTTGGGGGAAATTTTAAAAAGGTGTGGCCACTGTGAGAGTCAGCAGTCTTCTAAACTGTAGGCAGTTTGACACACAAACCCAAAATATGCCTTCTATAATACTGTTTATCCATCCTCCTCCCATTCCCAAACCCCTTAAGGAGAACTGTATTTACCTCAGGCTTCTGTACCTGACACAGAAACCTGTAGTCAGAGTGGTAGAGATTTAGACTGTTGAGGAATCAATAAATTTAGAAGTAGACAAAGGCAAGAAGCTATAATAATCCAAAACCATGAAGGGGGATTGACAAAGTTTTCTCTTGCACCACACAGCATATTGGAATTTGCTTTGTTTTGTTTTGGTTCTTTTTTTTTAAAATTTTCTCATGATGAAATCTGAAATTGAGCTAATTAGAGTTGTTGGGTCTATTAACAGTCCACTTTTTAAATTTACAAATAATTTAAGCATGACCTGTGGTCCATCATTTATTAATTACTGAAAATCAGTTCAAAAATATTTTTCCTTCTTATGAGATCAACCACACTAAATGAGCATAAAGTATACAGAGAAGGCTGTGTGTACTCATTCTGGGCAAGGCATTATTTTCAGCATTTTGTATTTATTAATATCTTGAATCCTAACAAGTTATATGAGGTAGATAATACTGTCATCTCCTCCAATTTTCAGTTGAGGACATTGAAGTAGAAAGAGGTTAAGTAACTTGCCTGAAGTTTCATAACTGAGAAGTGGTGGGATGGGCTTTGGATCCATTCTGTCTAACTCTAAGCTCTGTTCCTAATCACTGTTCTCTGTGGTGGTCCCTCATCCCTTGACCTCTCCTTCCTTGGCTCTCAATTTACCAGCCTCCTTGGTCTTCCTGTTTCAGTCTGAATTTGTTTACTCACATTCAACAGTAGCTAAGTCTTTCTCTTATTACTCCAAGGAGACTGAAACCTCAACTTTGCCTTGGAGTTTTAGCAGTCAACTTCATTCTAGACTTTAATTGATGAGATTGACATTATGTTATATGAATTTTTCAGGCTCCCTGTTGTTGGCCTCAATATATAGTTTTCCTATATTTTTGCTTCTTTCTACTGTGTCTCATGGGATTAAGTTTCCCACTCTTTTACAAGGCAGTTCCTTCCCTGTATGTTCCAGATACCATCCTTAAAAATGTTTCTCTGTCAGTCATCTCGTTAGTTTCTTTTATTGCCAACTCTTTACTTTCCATTGTTTCTTTTTCCCTTTTCTCCCCAGTGTAACTAAGTCTCCCTTTCTACATCTCTATTTCATGTTTATCTTATGACTGTCTCTATACACAGATCTATCTTGATCGTATTTCTCTCCTTCATCTTCAGTTTCTCTTGAAGCAGCTGTTGATGCTGCTTTCTTCTTATTAATGATCATTTAGCTCATTGCCGTCTGGCTTCCTCTGCCAAATGTCTTCTCAGAAACTGCCTTCTTTTCAAAACTCACCCTGCTTTCAATTTTCTGTAGCATATGATATTACTGGCTATTCTTATTTCCTCCTTTCCACTTCCCTGCTTGTGCTTTTTCATTTGTCCACTTGGTATCATCTGTAGTTCTCTACTGGCCTCTGTACTCTCCCATCTTCTATCTTTATTCCTCTCCCCATTTTTTACACTTTACCGGGTTTATTTTCTTTCTTCTCACTGGCTTCTATCAGCTCCTCTATTTTGATGAGACTGAGATCCGTACATGTAGCCCCAATGTCTTTGGAGTCACAGACTCATATTTTCAGCTATAGATTTATCATCTCCATTGGCCTAAGACTCAAAATGTCCATAAATCATCTGTAGTCTTCATTTTTTCCCTCTACATTTACTCCTTCTTGGGTATTTTGCTCTTCTTTCCCTTCCTTCATATTTGAAATCTTTTATCTGTCACCTTACTCCCAGTTTACTTTGTACTTATATGATGAGCTTTTGGTGAGATGATTGTGAAAAGGCCTTTGTATATGTTGACTAGGTAACTGTAAGTTAATATTTATATTCCCATCAATTGACAACTTCTATAAACACAAGCAATGAAATATTTCTTGACTTAGTTCTTTCCTGTTTTTGACACTTAAGCCCAGCCGTACTATTTTTACTCCTAGTCTATTGCAGTTGTCTCTGGTTGGTCTTCTCTTTCATATTCTATTGCTTCTCCTTATTTTTTATTATATCTATGATGTAATTTTCATCAAAGTTGCTCTCCCAAGCAAAAACCTACTAACTTACATCATTTCCTTTCTTAAAATTTTGATTTTCCATGAAATAAAGTTTAAGCATCAGAATATTATTATTAAATAGCACTTATCATATGCCAAGAGCAATTTAAGTACTTTACATATTTTAACTAATTTAATCCTCACAACAGGATAATATTAGTAACCATATTTCTTGAAAAGGAAATTGAGATCCAAGGAAAGTTAAGGTTTTCTTTGCATACAAGAGTGTGATGCTCAGGGGAGTTTATGTAGTTAGTCATTATAAAGTTAGGATATGAACCTGACCTGTTTGTTTGACTCTGGAATCTATGCTCTTTTTTTCCTTTTTAAAAAGATTTTATTTATTTATTTGACACAGAGAGAGAGAGAGCTCAGGTAGGCAGAGCGGAAGGCAGACGGAGAGGGAGAAAGCAGGCTTTCCACTGAGCAGGGGGCCTGTTTTGGGGCTTGATCCCAGGACCCTGGGACCATGATCTGAGCCGAAACCAGCTGCTTACCCAACTGAGCCACCCAGGCGCCCCTAGAATCTATGCTCTTAACCACTATGTTGTGCTCAAGATTGTATCTTTCTGGCATTTTCAATTTTAGAAACATTTATTGAGCACTTTTTATAATTACTTGCCTTTAGCTCCCTTCTCCTTGTCAAGAACTATAAAGTGTTTAAGATTTTACTCTACTTACAAAGTAGCAAGGTACTCTGCCACAGTTCATAGTTGCTGAAGGAAGATATGAGACCCCTGGATCAAAGATAAAGGACTTTAATAGTCATGCCATAACAGGTAGCATAAGCTTTATGTCTGAATTGGTTTCCCTTGCTTCTACTTCCTCCTCTCCCAAATTCCACAGGGGCAATGAAGAATGACCTCACTGCATACTGTGCCCACAGTGAAATTTATGTCACAGCTGCAGAACCTAGGCCTTAAAAAAATCTCTCATCTTATAAGAGGACTGTCAGCAAACTTGGCCAATTTTTGCCCTTAGAGGGAGACATCATCTTTATTATCCTGCTCATTAAACAACTCTTCTCTCAGCCTTGGCCGGAGATGCTCTCTAAATCTTCCAAGGTTATTTGCTATACAAACATCTTTCCAGAACAAAAGACATCTAAGCTTCACAAGATATGTAGAAATGCAAGAGATCCTGAAGAATGGTGTCCCAATACTCCTAACACTTTCCTTCCCAGTTTTAGCTGCATGGGCTTTGCTAAGGCTCAAATCTAGTTTTGTTCTTCTTTGTTGAATCCAGCGCTTGATTTTCCTGTTCTTTTTCCATAGGTAGGAAGACTCTGGAACTAGATGAACACATTCATTTAGTGAGTTGATCCAAGGGTTATGTTTAAATCTCAAGTATGTGTCTTTTTTCTGCCGAAGCTGAAATCAAATCACTAACCCAGTTGTTTAATACAACTGATTTCTTTTCTTGTTACTTCCATTCGACAAACACTTATTCAGTCTCAACTACTTTGCTAGGCTTTGGGGATACAGAAAAGATAGGGTGATCCTCTGTCTTGGAGCACCTCATAGGGAGACCAGTGGACAGACAAGAACCTACCAAAAAAACAACTTGGTGAAACAACAATGTGAAAAGGGTTGTAGTAGAAGGTGAATTTAGAGCAGCTGAGAGGGGATAGCTCAAGATGAGAATTTTGGACTTTGCAGGGAGCAGCAAGGAGCCAGGAAGTGACTGACTGAAAGCAGGGGAGTCACCTAATCATATTTGGTTTTTTTTTTTTTTTTTTGAATTAGAAATGGGCTGAAGAGGGAAGGAGTGAGGCAGGAAGCCCTTTCCTGTAGGGTCCTTTCCGTAGTAGAGGGAGAAGTAGTATGAGTCTAATGAACAAAGGAAATAGTGATGGTGATGAAAAGAAGGGACAGATTTGAAAGATTAATAGCAAAACTGGAGGGTGGCCTTTGGGTAATGGAGAAAATCAGAAACACAGGAAAAGGAGGAATTTTACAGGGGAAGTGGATAAGTACTATGTGTTTGTTTATCTCAGATGGAGATGTTCTGGAAGAGCTCCAAATAAGTGTCTGAGGCCAGGACAGTGGTCTTGGCTAGAGCTATTCCTGAATGTTAAAGTAATGAAACACAAGCACATATAAAAATGAGGAGAAAATGTTATTGAAGAAGGAAACCTGGCAAATTTTAATGAGAGAAGAGCAGATAAAGAAGGACCCTAGGAAGAGATTAAGAGACTGCCTGGCATGCCTGGGTGGCTCAGGGGGCTAAGCCTCTGCCTTCAACTCAGGTCATGGTCTCAGGGTCCTGGGATTGAGCCCCACATCGGGCTCTCTGCTCGGTAGGGAGCCTGTTTCTCCCTCTCTCTCTGCCTGCTTCTCTGCCTACTTGTGATCTCCCTCTGTGTCAAATAAATAAATAAAATCTTTAAAAATATATATATAAACTGCCTGAGAAGAAGAGAGAGGGAGTGGTAAATGCTATGGAAGTCCTCAGGAATGTTGAATTAAACAAGAACTTGGGACGTTGAAAGTGTTACTATGGAAAAAAAAATTAGCTTAGAGTTATCTACATTGACCTGATGAAAGAACCTTGTTCTAGTTGAGAAGTGAACTGTAGCAGCTATCACTCTTGGTCATGGTGACAAGAAGAGGAAATTTCTACAGAGTGGCTACATATGTTGGCAGTCTGTATTCTTGCATGACTTAACATTTAGTATGTATCTGCCATCATTCTCAGCCTCATTATTCCTATAGCCAGAAATGACAGGAGAAAGAACTTCCTGCTACATTACTCCAGCATAATTAATTACAAATGGGGCACAATTTATGATCAACTCACAATCATCAAGGCATTTTCTGCAGGGATTGTAAAGATAGGTGAAATAAAGCTTCCACACTTAAGGAGCTTATAATCAAGTACTTTCTTCTTTGTTGTGCATAGTTAAGTACTTACCAAGGTAAGTATTACCAAGGTAATACTGTAATAAAAAATAAAAACCAAATTCATGAGAGGGAATTATGAAAAGCTTCATGAACATGGTGGCATTTGAGTTAAGATTGCAAGTAGAAGAACATTCCTTACTGGAAGAGAGCAGAGAAGACCTTGGATGCTGTTGGGGAGGGGGACAGTACTTTCTGGGGATGGTTTACACTACTGTTAACTGGTATTGCCATCCTTGCCTCTGTGTACTTGTAGCTCTACCTTTACCAGGACATCCCAGAGTCCCCAGATGCACTCCACGCATTCCTGCCATGTGACAATGCCATGTGACGTTTGTTCTCAGTGAACTTCCTGCCTCCTCTCTTTCTTCCAGGATCATCTTCACTCCATGCATTCCTGCCATGTGACAATGCCATGTGACGTTTGTTCTCAGTGAACTTCCTGCCTCCTCTCTTTCTTCCAGGATCATCTTTAAGATCCAGCACAAAAGTCATCTATTTCATAATTAATTCTAGGTCCTTCAGATTGGATTAATTGCTTGTTTGCCAGTCTCAGCAATCTTAACTAACGTCTTTATTTTACTTAGGTATCTGGAGATCTCTGGTTTCTTTTGAGAAATCTATTTGATAACCATATGATAATGATGGGAACATGTTCAGAATTATTAGTAAAGGCATTTCCAATCAGCTCTTTGTAAATCAGCCCCTTGTGTATAAATTATGTGGCTTGTCAGCTTGTGATGTGGGAAGTGTTTTTTGTCATTCTTCAGTGGACAGTTTTCAGTGGTGTTTAATGTTCTTTCTCACTGATATGGTTAATTAAGAATTGACAGTGACTCTGAACATTAGTGGATTTTGCTCTTGAGGGAAAATGCAATTCTAGGAGATTTGAATTTTGTTTCTCTGAATTATTAAGAAAACTATTTTCATGGTGTAGTGTAGTAGATCCTGACCAGGAGAAAAGCAATTTAATTTTGAATGGTTTTCCTTTTTGGAGCTCAAAGTCCTAATATTCATTTGCAGTACTTCCTGACTTTTGTTAACACTGGGAAGAATTTTGTTTATAGTCAAAAGTATGTGACCATAAAATAATAGTAAATTATATTGCTTCATTATTTATTGTGGAATTTAAATTTTGGCTATCCCAGCTTCTAAACTCCAAGAGATAAAAAAAGAAAAAAAAAAAAACCAACAACAAAAAAACCACGAAAACAAAAAACCCACAACTATTCTCAGCATGAATAAACTGGGAATGTATCTTGACATCAAAAATTTATTTTCCAATGCATTTTGCAGTTTACTCATGCTGAGAACTACTTCTTATCTTTTGAACTTTTGAACTCTTATGTGAATCAGGATGAGCAAAAATGAACATGAGTTTCCTTTCAATGTACTGGTATACCACATGTAAAATAAAACAAGTAGAAACTCAAGACACAGCAATACACACTGGCCAATTATATGATAACAGAATAGTATTTGTGTTGAGCTTTAGGCATGTTATATGCAATACTGAAATGAATTTTGAAATAGGAAACACAGTAGGCAGCAGCCATTAAAAGGTATGTCTTACATCTCTTGTAAAGCACATCTTGCTTGAATTCAATTGACAGTAACTAAGTCGGGGCCAGGAAACAACTCAGTCAGCATTCTCCTTCTTTCATAAATCTATTTACAGTTGAAACTCCATTAACATTTTAATTGTTTCACAGCTAAAGTTGATCTCCATGCCACCTTTAAAAGGCTCAGGTTCATTAAAATTTAAGGGACCAGGGAGTCCATAGTCTACACTAATGACCTAGTGATGGTTGTAAAGGCTCTAAATATATTTTTGGCTCAATGAACAATTGAGGGATTCTTTGTAGCAGCTAAGTGTATTCCCAGGTACATTGTTGCATTGCCTCATTTCAATCACTCCAGAAAACTCTCCCCCTCTTTTCCCTCATGTGAATCCTAGGGTCTCCAAGGTCCTGCTGAACATTTCTGCCAACATTTATTTAGTTGACTGTGTTAATTCTACAGCTAAATTTTACTCTTACTGAGGTCAGAGTATGAAGCCAATAATTGTTGAAATAAAACTAGTCATTGGTAACTTACTTTCAACCCATATTTCTTTGCCCCTTATATTGTACCCCTGACTCCAATAAAAAATATATACAAACTTAAAATTATTTATAACTATTGGGAGTTCTTGTTCTGACTGTGCTACAGATTAGTTGGGTGTAATCTCTCTGATCTCTAGTTTCTCATTTGTTAAAACTTTGGTATATACTTCAGAATATACATATGCTTCAAGGATCCACCAGCCTTAAATTATGTTCCTGATGTGATTTGTTATATACAATTATTTAACAGTTAACACTTAAATGTAGGGAACTTTCTGCCCAAGAAGACAGTTTTCTGTTTGACACTTGTTTCTGTTAAGCCCTCCCTGAAAAGATACAGTTAAAGGATCCTTTTAATCTAACGAACATTTCTGGTTGATAATAATGAAGCCCTTTCATTTGCTGATAGAACGAAAATATTTGTTGTTTTTTTTTTTTTTTATGGGACAACTTTAGGTGGAAAAAGGTAAAAACTAACATCAAAATGACCCCAAAACCTTATGCTATCATTAAAAGCCAGGAATACTTGGGATGCCTGGGGGGCTCAGTGGGTTAAGCATCTGCCTTTTGCTTAGGTCATGATCCCAGGGTCCTGGGATAAAGTCCCACTGGCTTCTTGCTCAGCAGGGAGCCTGCCTCTCCCTCTGCCTGCGGTTCCCTCTCTCTCTGACAAATAAATAAAATTTTTATTAAACAAAACAAAAACCCTAAAACCAGGAATACTCAAGATCATGTTATTATAACTTGGTATTTGGGGTGGTAAGGATCTATTTTAAGCCTGAGATTTGGCCGTGATGATAGGATGTAGGTTATACAGAAACGGTAATAACTGGGAGTATGTGTTCACTTATTCTTTTTACCATGTGATTTCTGTACCTTTATAAACCTGAAGAGTGAGGTGAACCATGTTTGTGTGGTTGTCAATTTCTGGAAGTGCCGTGTTGGGCTTTGCCTACACTGCATGTTCAATTTCCAAGTACTCTTCTGCATTAAAAAAAAATGTGACTTTAGATTCATAGATGAATTTTGGTTAGTGGTAGGAAATAATAATCAGAATAGATTTTAAGGTATCTTATGCCAAGATAGTGCTTTTACAGGCCAAATCTGTATGAGAGGCTTTTGAAACCCTTTTATTTTAAGGGGTACATACTTTGGTTTCACCAAGTCTTTTTTGTTTTGTAATTTTCATTAAAGTACTTTCTATGTGAGGCAGTGTTTTGTCTAGATGATATCAGCATAAAGCTGTCATTTTTATTTCTTAATTATTTATCATTCTTAAATTTACACAGTAGATGGGTTTACCTGATAGCGTGTGGTCATATCAAAAATAGTTTCATAATCTCTTATTCATAGTCTGAAATTAAAAAATCTCTAAACAGTGGCAGGTACTTTTTGGTTGCTGTTATTTGTCACAGATTAATTTGGTGGCATAACCTTCACTGAGCAGACATGAGTCTAATTATGGACTTTATTTGATTGAATATGAAAATCCTTAAGTTTCCCTGAAGAAATATTAATGTATTTGATTAGGATGTGACTCTTGAGACAGTTCTGGGCACAAATGCATTATATTGCCTTTCTAAAATATGAAAAATTCTGAACTCTAAAACAGTTTGGACCCTAAACATTCATATACCTCAAAACAGTATTTGTAAATATATTTGGAGAACATATTGAATTTCAAAGGGTTATTTAAACTTCTAAAAGTTTGTTTATTTTTATGGATTTTTTGGAAAGATTTTTGAGAGAGGAAACACAAACGGGGGGAGTGGGAGGGGGAGAAGCAGACTTCCCACTGAGTAGGGAGCTCAATGGGGACCCTGGGATCATGACCTGAACCAAAGGCAGATGTTTAACGACTGAGCCACCCAGGTGCCCCTGGATTTTTTTTTTTTAATTTTATTTATTTATTTGACAGACAGAGGTCACAAGTAGGCAGAGGCAGGCAGAGAGAGAGTGGGGTGAGGGAGGGAAGCAGACTCCCTGCCAAACAGAGAGCCCCATGCAGGGCTCGATCCCAGGATCCCGGGATAATGACCTGAGCTAAAGGCAGAGGTTTTAACCTACTGAGCCACTCAGGTGCCTTTTCTTTTTTCTTTCTTTCTTTCTTTTTTTTTTTTTTTTTTAATAAAATGAAGTTTCCTTTTAAGCAAAAAAGTGCACACTTATTTTTGTTCAGTTAAATTCTGGATGTTGCCATTTGCAATGACGTGGATGGAACTAGAGTGTATTATGCTGAGTGAAATAAGTCAATCAGATAAAGACAACTGTCACATAATCTTGCTTACAGGTGGAATTTAAGAAATAAAACAGGATCATGGGGAAGAGAGGAAAAAATAAAACAAGATGAAATCAGAGAAGGAGGCAAACCGTAAGAGACTCTTTTATTTTTAAAGATTTTATTTCTTTCAGAGAGAGAGAGAAAACACGAGAAAGGGAGAAGCAGACTTCCAGCTGAGCAGGGAGTCTAACACAGGGCTGGATCCCGGGACTCTGGGAACTGATTGACTGACTGACTGAGTTGCTCAGGCGGCTCAGAGATTCTTAATCATTGGAAACAAACTGATGGTTGCTGGGTGTGGGGGGCGGGGGTTGTGAGTGTATGGGGTAACTGGGTGATAGACATTAAGGAAGGCACATGACATAATGAGCACTAGGTATTATATAAGATTAATGAATCACTGACCTCTACCTCAGAAACCAATAATACATATTATGTTAATTAATTGAATTTAAGTTAAAAAAATGAGAAAAAATTAGGATGTTGGTTGGTGTAAAACAAGGAAGGGTTTAGCTTCTTGTGTCCTCCCTGCCCCCACCAAAAATGACAACAAAAAAACTGTATCATAAGTGGATTTTTAAAAATCTGAAATCCCAACATTTTATGACACAGCTTGTCAAAAGTATAATATATATATGTATAACTTCCCATCGTCACAATCAGAAAAGAGAGATTAGATGATCTGCTAAGGGTAATGCATGAAAATAAGTTCTGCTGTTATTCTCTTAAGCCTATTTTTCTTTATAGAAGAAAAGAATCAGTTGAAATCCATTGAACAGGATCTTCATGCCAGGCAACATGGCAAGGGCTTCTATATTATTTCATCTGAACACCAAACACTGTGCAATTGTATTATGTCTCCAATGTTGAAAAAAACATTATTTAGGGATAGTGATAAAGGAATAAAAACCCATTTTCTACAGTCTAGATTTTTAAATTCATTCCAATCCCATTCTCTGTGCAGGAAGGACAAAACTTCTTTGGTCTTTCTCCTGGTTACTTTTTATGATGTTTAATTCCAGATGGTGTGCTAGTCTTTCAAAGGGTAAGGTGATCTGGTTAGGATCAGTCTGCTGGATCCTCTACCACCAGATTCAATGTTAATAGAAGTAGACTTTGAAGTCTTTTGCTCTCCTCTGATTCACAAATTTTCTTACTTAATATTTTTCATAAATTTTATTTTGTTTTGTGAAATCCCTATTTTGACCCCAACAAGCTGTTATATTTTTTTAGATTGCATTTGTGATCAAACTATAGATGTTTAGACTGTGGTAAGTGATTAGTTTCTAAGAAGAATCAACTGAAATTCCTAACTTACTCTGCTGTAGTTCTTGCATTTCATATTAAATATGCTTATAATATTCTCTTTTGTACATGCAATCTGCATGACCACATGTTGCATTATTAATGGCCTCCCCAAGGGTTTGCTTCTTGCTGTGACTACTTCAATTATCTCAAATTTTAAGCTCTTCATCTGGAGGCATAGGTGGGGCATTTATATTTCTGGCATGATTTTCTAACATAGCAGTAAAGAGCTTATTCTGAAGGAAATAGGGATCTTTTTAAGGTGGGGTGGAGTCCCTTGATAAGGCTTTCTGGTCCCCATGGAGACAGACACTTCAAGGGAATCTATGGGCCTGGGAAGAAAAGTTAATTCTAAAGTACCCAGAAGCCCAAGGAAGACACTTTTGCATCTGACAGATGAGCCAAGAATTGAGCTTGAAGAAGAGGTAAATATTCTCACAAAGGAGGAGAGTTACACATGGGCAGGATTGCAAGTGAGGCTTCGTGCCTCTGTTCAGTGTGGCAACAAGAGATAGTAGGGCTTTTGACCTACAGACAAATTAAATGCCACCTGTCAAAAAGTGAGCTTTATGGCTGATTCTTTGCAGTTGTGTGAGATGGAAAACATATTTGTGAGAAGCAGCTAGGAATGGAAAGTCTGAATTAAAATGAATTACTGCTTGAAGGAAAGATAAATGCCTATTCTGATTGAACCTGAGGCTACCAGTGAATCTATTACACTAACATATCATCACTGTCTGTTTCATTGTGTACTTCATTTGCCTATGAAATAAAACTTGTTTTCTCTTGAAAATAATCTTTGAAATTTCTGTGTTAGCAAAAAAAAAAAAAAAAAAAAAAAAAAAAAAGAAACAGCCCAAATATTGCCTCAAAATATTTTCTCAAAAATGAGGAAACAGTTAGGTAAATTATGGTATATCTTTACAATGGAACATTTATGCAGCTATTAAAAACGGTGTTTACAAAGAATTTTAATGCTCTATAAAATGCTTACATTATAATAAGTAAAAAAAAAAAGCAAAATACGAATGCCTATAGCAGCATGATTTTATATAAAAATGTATAAATATAAAGATAATAAGCACAAAAAGAGGAAAATGCATCAATCAAAATGTTTTAATACTGTTTATCTCAGTAGTGAATTATAGATAATTTTTATTCTCTCATCTACAGTTCTCAGTTTTTGCCAACTTCTCTATAATGTACATCTATTACCTTTTTTTTTTTTCTTAGAAAAATACTTGATAGGGGTGCCTGGGTCATTCAGTCAGTTAAGCATCTGCCTTCAACTCAGGTGGGCCTGGAAGCCAGCCCTGCCCTAGACTCCCTGCTTGGCAGGAAGCCCGCTTTTCCCTCTCCCTCTGCTTGCCACACCCTCTGCTTGTGCACGTGCTCTCTCTATCTCTATGTCAAATAAATAAATATGTTATCTTAAAAAAAAAAAAAAGAAAGAAAAATACTTGAAAAATTTTTATTTGCTTTGGAAATAGTTTTCTGACCTGAGCCACTTGACACCATCTCTGTAAGATTACTATTGGGGCTACCATCACCACCAAATTTTATTTCTGATAACTTTTATGGTTCATTTGTGTTTTAGTAAAAGTATTTCATTGTGTACTCTCTACCTGGGATGCTATTCCAGCAACGATGGGGGGAAATATATATGAAAGAAATTTCTTCTGCTTAAAGGCTCTCGAAGCATCCCAGAGGAGGGGGGAAGAGCTAGTCTGATCACATGTGCTCCAATCTTGTGGCCTCTAAAGTAACTGACACAGCATATTGAAGAACAAGTTGCCATGAACATGGCTTCTTCAGATCTATAGTTAGTGATTCAATGTTAGTCTTATGGTTAATTTAGTGGACATTAGATATGCTGTAAATTGCTAATGCTTTAACAGGTTTAACACATTTTTTTCTACTTCTAAGGATGAAATTAACCTGATTTGGCTTTTGGGTGACTCATTTCTGTAACCAATTGTTTATATATAGAAATATTTCGCTTCCCTAGAACTCAATTTTCTGGATGCCCATATACTTGAAAACAAT